>NC_062544.1:262571602-262874633 GCF_016906955.1 Phacochoerus africanus
ACGGACTGGTGTAAGATCTACACCCTCTCCCTGGTATGTGGATGCTCAGGATGGGCAGCAAGAAACACTGGCCTGAGGAAAACAACTGCCTGCATAGATTAACCTATAAGGATTAACTTCCCTCTGTCATGGGACTAGACCCCCTACCCCTCCCTTGACCTTCCTCTCTTCCTTCTTGGCCATTCCTGCCACAAGTTCCTTGCATGAACTCTATCCAGCCACAGATTCCTGCCACAGATCCTTTATAAGTCTAGCACCTCCTCACAGTTAGAGCTGGCACCATCTTGAGCTCAGCCCATACCCCTCTGATGCCTTAATAAATCTCTCTTGCTTTACCACCTTGGCCTTGCACGTTCCTCCCTCGGCAAACCTAACAATTCCTAAGATCAGATAATTTTTTAGTAACTCCTTGGAATTACCCATACCTGGACCTCTGTTGCTGCTTATTTACATCTGCTCCAGTGTCTGATGATGCAAAAAGTCCCAAAGAAGCCCCTTTTGCTTCAATAGTGAGAAAAAGCTTCTTTATGTGGCTGGAAAATAACTATAGCTTCTTTTGATCATGGAAGTTTTATTTCTCCAACTATTGAGGTATTTATGCTGAAAAGTTGAACTAGGACACTCGTAGTGCAGTGCACTTGTTAGTGATACCAGAGAGTCTTTTTTTCAGCATCTATGACCTAATGACCAAAGGAAATCATATCCTTTTACTTTTCCTTACATAAAAAATTCTCTCTTCCTAGCACACCCTATAATATTCTCTCTTTGATCCCATTTGTTTGTTTTTGTTTTTACTGTCATTACTCTAAGAGGTGGATCTGAGAAGACGTTGCTGTCGTTTTTGTTGGAGAGTGTTTGGCCTATGTTTTCCTCTAAGAGTTTTATAGTGTCTGGTCTTATATCTAGGTCTTTAATCCATTTCGAGTTTATTTTTGTGTATGTTGTTAGGGAGTGTTCTAATTTCATTCTTTTACGTGTGGCTGTCCAGTTTTCCCAGCATCACTTATTGAAGAATAAGTAAGGTATCTTAATTCTAGCTTCAGAATGTGTTTACTTTTTCCTGCTGATTTCTCATCACAGTTTCTTCCTAGGAGTCTGGGTTTTCTTATGCAATTAGGGACTCAGCTCCAAGATTCACTGAATTGAATGGGTCCAGTAGGTTCCACTGTGTTCTTCAAAATGCCTTCTGCTCATTAACAATGTTAGTGCTACTTGTGTGCATAGCCCTCCTTTCAACAGGAGATGTACAGTTGACATTTGGGGAAGAGAGAAGGAAAAAGAAGTTGAAAGATTCATTCTTCCTGAAACTAGAATCTTTCTGAGACATATTTCTGTCAGTCCAGGGTCAGTAAATCAATTAATCAATTAATATTCAAATATTCAAGGAATGTTTGCTATGTACCTCCTACAGGCCCAACAGTCGCCTTTTCTTTGAAAGGCAGATTCACAGAAGGACCAAGCCTACCTTGTTGCTTGACATAAATTAGATGGTCACTTAACTCCATAGTTTAGTCCAGGTCCCTTCAGAACCCATGAGTGGGCCAATGGTCTATATTAAAATGTTGTTTGTTCTGCACAGTTGAAGGCATTTTCCTGAAAATCTCCATACACACCAGTGATTGCTAAATTTCTCCATCATGAGTTTGCGATATTATGATATATAATAAATATATATTTATTCCTTGTCCTATTTCTGGGACAGAGTTCATAAAACCCTTGGGATTTCCTGAGAGGAGAGAGATAAAGATGTCTTTTGTTGTGTTAATTAGGTAACTTTTGGAAAGCCCCCGAGGTTACCTAAGAATGGGGAACCAACCAGGATTAGAGTTGGAATTTTTGGTCCTAGGCTTTGATTTCTGGGAAGGGGAGAGGGGCTGAGGGTTGACTTGAATCACCAATGGCAAATGATTTAAATCAGTTGTTTCTATGTAAGGAAGCCTTCATAAAACCCCAAAAGGACAGGATTTGGAGGTCTTCTAGGTTGGTGAATATATGGGGATTAGGGGATAGTGGCAAGATCAAACTATGGAAGGCCTGTGTCCCCTTTCTACATACCTTGTTCTATGTATCTCTTCATTGGCTGTTAATTCGCATACTTTAATATCCTTTGTAATAAACCGGTCATTTTGTAAGTAGTTTCCTAAGTTCTGTGAGCTACTCACAAATTAATCAAACCTCAGGAGTGTGTTGTGGGAACCTCTGTAGTGGCCAGGAGCACAGGTGATGATCTGGACTTTTGACTGGCATCTGAAGGCGTGCAGTGGTCAGCTTCGTGGGACTGAGCCTGTAGGATATGATGCAGTCTCTGGGTAGATAGTGTCAGAATTGAGTTGTATTTGTAGGACACCCAATGGTGTTGGAAAATTGCTTGGTGTGGGGACTCCCTTCCCCTGTACCCCCACATTGGACTTGGTCTCAGAACCCTTTAGAGGCCATTCTATCTTTTGCTCAGGTCTCTTGGGAACATGTACTTTTTTTTTTTTTAAATTAGTTCCCCAATACATTTTTTTTCTACTGTACATGGTGACCCAGTTACACATACATGTACACTTTCTATTTTCTCACGTTATCATGCTTTATCATAAGTGACTAGACATAGGTCCCAGTGCTACACAGCAGGATCTCATTGCTTATCCATTCCAAAGGAAATAGTTTGCATCCATTAACCCAAAGCTCCCAATCCACCCCACTACCTCCCCCTCCCCCTTGGCAACCACAAGTCTATTCGCCAAGTCCATGATTTTCTTTTCTGTGGAGAGGTTCATTTGTGCCATATATTAGATTCCAGATATAAGTGATATCATCTGGTATTTGTCTTTCTCTTTCTGACTTCACTCAGGATGAGAGTCTCTAGTTCCATCCATGTTGCTGCAAATGGCATTATATTGTTCTTTTTATGGCTAAGTAGTATTCCATTGTGTATATATACCACATCCAATTGTCTGTTGATGGACATTTGGGTTGTTTCCATGTCTTGGCTATTGTGAATAGTGCTGCAATGAACATGCAGGTGCATATGTCTTTTTTAAGGAAAGCTTTGTCTGGATATATGCCCAAGAGTGGGATTGCTGGGTCATATGGGAATTCTATATTTAGTTTTCTGAGGTACCTCCACACTGTTTTCCATAGTGGTTGTAACCAATTTACATTCCCACCAACAGTGCAAGAGGGTTCCCTTTTCTTCACACCCTCTCCAGCATTTGTTATTTGTGGACTTATCAATGATGGCCATTCTGACTGGTGTGAGGTGGTATCTTGTGGTACCTTTGATTTGCATTTCTCTAATAATCAGTGATGTTGAGTATTTTTTCATGTGCTTGTTGCCCATCTGTACATTTTCCTTGGAAAAATGTCTATTCAGGTCTTTTGCCCATTTTTCCATTGGGTTGTTGGCTTTTTTGCTCTTGAATTGTATAAACTGTATATACTAGAGATTAAGCCTTTGTCAGTTGCACCATTTGAAAGTATTTACTCCCATTCTGTAAGCTGTCTTTTTGTTTTCTTTTTGGCTTCCTTTGCTGTGCAAAAGCTTGTCAGTTTGATTAGGTCCCATTGGTTTATTTTTACTCTTATTTCTGTTGCTTTGGGAGACTGACCTGAGAAAACATTTGTAGGGTTGATGTCAGAGAGTGTTTTGCTTATGTTCTCTTCCAGGAGTTTGATGGTGTCTTGTCTTATTTTTAAGTCTTTAGGCCATTTTGAGTTTATTTTTATGCATGGCATGAGCGTGTGTTCTAGTTTCATTGATTTGTATGCCGCTGTCCAGATTTCCCAGCAATACTTGCTGAAAAGACTGCCTTTTTCTCATTTTATGTTCTTGTCCCCTTTGTCAAAGATTAATTGACTGTAGGTGTCTGGGTTTTCTATTCTGTTCCATTGGTCTGTCTGTCTGTTTTGGTACCAGTACCACACTGTCTTGATGACTGCGGCTTTGTAATATTGCCTGAAGTCTGGGAGAGTTATGCCTCCTACTTGGTTTTTGTTCCTCAGGATTGCTTTGGCAATTCTGGGTCTTTTGTGGTTCCATATAAATTTTTGGATTGTTTGTTCTAGTTCTGTGAGAATGTGATGGGTAATTTGATAGGGATTGCATTGAATCTATAGATTGCTTTGGGTAGTATGGCCATTTCTACAATATTAATTTTTCCAACCCAGGAGCATGGAATATCTTTCCATTTCTTTGAATGCTCTTTAGTTTCCTTGATGAATATTTTATAGTTGTTGGCATATAAGTCCTTTACTTCCTTGGTCAGGTTTTTTCCCAGGTATTTGATTTTTTGGGGGGTGCAATTTTAAAAGGTATTGTATTTTTGTAATCCTTTTCTAATATTTCATTGTTAGTATACAGAAATGTGACTGGTTTCTGAGTGTTAATCTTATGTCCTGCTACTTTGCTGAATTTGTTGATCAATTCAAGTCGTTTTTGGGTGAGTCCTTAGGATTTTCTATATCTGCATACAGTGACAGTTTTAGCTCTTCTCTTCCTATTTGGATACCTTTTATTTCTTTTGTTTGATTGCTGTGTCTAAGACTTCCAGTACTATGTTCAGTACAAGTGGTGAGAGTGGGCATCCTTGTCTTGTTCCATATTTTAGTGGGAAGGCTTTCAGCTTTTCTCCATTGAGTATTATATTTGCTGTGGGTTAATTAATTAATTAATTAGTTTGTTTTTGGCTGTGCCTTTGGCATGCAGAAGTTCCCAGGCATGGGATTGAACCTATACTACAGCAGCGACTGGAGTCACAGTGGTGAAAGTGCTGGATCCTTAACCTACTGAACCATTAGGGAACCTCTGGTATGGTTTTTGTGTGTTTGTTTTCACTTTATGGCCCTACCATGGCATGTGGAAGGTCCCAGGTCAGGGATTGATTCTGAGCCATAGCTTTGACCTATTCTTCAGCTGTTGCAATGCTGGATCCTTTAACCCACTGCACTGATCTAGGGATCAAACCCATGCCCCTGCAGGGACCCAAACTGCTGCAGCCAGATTCTAAACCTACTGTGCTATAGCCCGAACTCTCTGGTATGGTATTTAAACAATGATGTACAATACCTAGGAGGATTCTTTGAGGTGTTCATATGATATTACATCTAGACTATGAATGTTGATGTCCTAAAGATGGGTGTAACCTGTGGTTCCTTAATTTTAATATCTAAAGAATTCTTGGGATCTACTGTTTGGGTCTCAGATGGGTTTAACCACCTTTCCATTTACTGTGTGTTTTCCTGTAGAAGAACTTCTGCTAGAGAAACACTCCTGGCCTCTTGTCCACCTGCTGTTCATTCCAATATGTGAGAGCGAGATTCTTAATTGATAAATGCATCTGGGGCTGTTTTCTCTATTGGACCCTGGGGATCAACTCTCCTTTCCTTCTCACATTGTCCTAGGTCAGAGTGAGTGACTAATTTTAGATAAATGTATCTGTCCTGCAGATACAGAATTTTCTTTGGTGAATTTCCTCAAGTGTAAAGTGTATATGTGTCTGTAGAGGCGGTGGTAGTGTGGGAGCAGGGAAGACAGAAAACCTTTTGACCACAGTACTAAATTCACATTTTCCAATCAGCTTATAAAAGTAAAGCCAACATTTTCATTTCTCTCTGTCTCCTCTGTCTTATTTCTCAGTTTGTTCCAAAATCAGCAGGGGAAGACAGGAATTCTTTCAAACCTCAACATTTACTGTAATAACATAGGTGTGTGGGATGCTACTGTCCATTTCACAAATGATGTAGAGAATAATGGCTTCCTGAAAGAGAAGAAGGCTTTTTCTTGAATGCTAATCCACTCACTTAAGACCAAGACATGCCTGTCCCATGGCATTATTGGTACTTATCCAGAAGCTTAAGATCTCATTATTAGGCATCTTTTAAGGATGCTGTCCCAAGAAATGCACAAACGTCTTACTAAGTTACTAAAGTATATCCTGGACAAAGCAGTACTTAGGAGTTAGAGACTCTCTTCTCTCTGTGCCCACTCTCCTCCCCTTCCTCTTTGCTTCTTGTCAACATCTAGTCCTAAAGAGATCTAGTTAAGGGATGGGTTGGGGAAATGTATGTAGGGTAGATTCAGATCAAATCCATATTTAACAAATGTAATGAGAAGTGACAATGCCCTATCTGTTCCTTTGCCCTACAGTGAGATTCCTCTGGGAATAGGTATTCCTTATTCCCATTTTGGCTGCCTTATACTTTCCTACTCACCTTATACTTTCCTACTCACCATACCATTGTGAGTTTTCTGAAAGTCTTTGAAAAATAATGTTTTGTGAAACAAAAACAACAATGACCCCAGACAGATAAGATGGATCAGAATAACATTTGTAATAAATAACCTAGTCAAGAATCAAGTCAGTTGAATGCTTCTATGGTCTGTAGAATTTTTAGTATAAATGTAATTTATTGAAATGATATCAATATTTTCTACTTAGGCCATCCACTGGAAAGGAAATAAATTTAAAAAAATTTTAAAAATTGATATAATTTTTTTGTTAAAATTGTCTTTCTGAACATTGGTTTTAAAGCCTTGGAATTGAGGTTATCTTACATTGTATGGTAGATGTTTGAAGATTATTTTGGTACATCAAAAGGGATAATTCCTTGCAAAACAAAACATCTTTAATCATAATCAAAAGGTTCACTAATGAGTCAATAAATGTAGAAGAATAATTTCATCAGGAGATGGGGATTGCCAAATATCAAACGATTTTATGGAGAAGCTACTGCTGAGGCAGCCAAAATCCTTTTAATGCAGAGAGAAGATCTGTTTTATTAATCATTCAAGACAGCCATTTGAAGTTGCATTTAGAAAGACCAAAGACATTTTCTTCATATTACTTAATATGGAGTATATGTTGAGATGATGTTATTATTCTTAAAAATTTATACCCACTCTTAAAAATAAACAACAAGGTAATTAAAATAGGAATATAAACTGAAAGAAAAATTTAGAAGAAATACATATACCCAAACCTAGGTTTTCCACTGTACTTAGGAAAAACATCTAATAGCTTTAAAATGTCAGTCAAAACCTTCCAGTGGCTGACTCCTGCCTAATTTCTTACATGCTATCATTCCTACACTATAATTTTTTTCCTTCCTACATCACATTCTTGGCACACTGGCCACTTTTCAGTTCCTCAAATGCACTCTAGTTTGCCTGACCTCAAGGCCTTGAATCCAGTGTTCCTTTTGCAATATTCTGCCAGGAACGCTCCTCCCTCACTATTTACTGGGAAGCTCCATATTTAAGGGCTGGTGTTATCTTTGTGTCATTTCCTCAATGAAATCTTCTCTTCCCACACTCACATGACTCCCTTGCTCCAACATCCAAGACTCCATGATTCTCATGCTGAATTATGATTGGTTATTAATAAATTCAAGCGACACAAAGGACCCTCAGTATTTCCCTTCCTTATTAGAACCCTAAGCAATCAAGTCAACAAATATTTTGACTATTTATGAAACTAGTACAAATTTTAAAATAACTTTGAACTGTGAATGATTCTCAAACTTAATGTAATTAGTTATATTTTCACAGAGACCATGTATTTTATCATCTAAAGTTTCTGCAAGCGATTGACTTAGGATAATTTGACAAAACTGTCAAGATTTTAGATTGAAAGTAAAATTTCCCTTATTGTTTTTTAAGTTTTTATGTTTTGGTTAGAAATCTGGAAAAGGGGTGGGTAGATAACGGATCCTATTTATTTTAACCATAACAATGTATTATTCCTGGAATTTCAAAGCTAAATTTAAGGCCAAACATGATACCAGTATTCACCATTCATTCAGCATATATTTATGTGCCTTTCATATGTTAGTGAGAAGCTGGCCAGATCTCAGAAAATCAATTCTCCCATTAATCAACGTATGTGATAATCAATTCACCAAGTTCAAAAGTTACTGGTAGCTGTTTCCTACCATTTCTTTAGCTATGAGATTGTCAATGCACATTAAAATTAGGCAGATTATCTACATTTGTTAAACTTTTACTACTATGCTCTTGTCCTTAATTACTCCTTTTGTTCTTTATACTGTTTTTTTTTTTTTTTTTACATACTCTCTTTTATAAGGATAATAAGAACATCCCCTTTCATCTGAGCCATTGGGAAGCTAGTTAGTGCTTGTGTGACATCAGGTCTGACTTCTATGGGGCTGTTCTCAGAAATGCTATTCAGGAAGATTTAAATCAATTTGTCAGCTTTGTCAAGCTTTTATTGCTCTGTGCAGCCACCTACAGATGAGTAGTTGAAATAGTGTTTCTTGAACTTGAGATTGCAACCTCCAGAAAGCTTTAAAGGAGACTGTTCAAGAGGGGACTGAGATGGGTTGAGCATTTTCTACGTGTTTTTCCATTTTCTACACCCTTTCTTCATTCCTCAGCCTGTCAGAGAACTAGGATTCTCTCCAGTTTGTAGATGAGGAAAGTGAAGTTTGAGGAGATTAAAGAACATGGCTTTCCATTTTCTCCCTTTAATACTTTTTTAAAAAAAATTTTTATTTATTTATTTTTTTATTGTTATTTTCCCAACACATTTTTTTTTTCCCTCTGTACAGCATGGGGACGCAGTTACACATACATGTATGCATATGTTTTTCTCCCATTGTCCTGCTCCGTTGTAAGTATCTAGACATAGTTCTACACAGTGCTACATAGTGCTACACAGCAGGATCTCACTGTTAATCCATTCCAAAAGCAATAGTTTGCATCTGTTAACCCCAAGATCCCAATCCATCCTATTCCCTCCCCCTCCTCCTGGGCAATAGCCAAGACATGGAAACAACAAATGTCCATTGACAGATGATTGAATTAGGAAGATATGGTATATATACACAATGGAATACTACTCAGCCATAAAAAGAAAAAAAATAATGCCATTTACAGCAACATGGATGGAACTAGAGACTCTCATACTGAGTGAAGTAAGTCTCCTTTTAATACTTTATACTCTGGCCATTTGGCATCTGCCAGTAACAGCAATAGATGCATCTTAGAACTACCAACAGTGTATTGAATCCTCATGCTTGGAATTTCCTTTACCTTCCTCATCTTTTTCCAGCTAGAAAACTTCTCTGCTTTGTAGAGCTCATAAAATTATATTGGGCAGACCAAGATAATTCAGGGTAATTTTTTTTTTAATTTAAAGCCTTAATTATATCTGCAAAGGCCTTTTTGTCATGGAATGTAATATATTTGTAGGTTCCAAGGATTAGGTCATGGACATTTTGGGGAGGCTATTGCCTACTATAGACGGAAGAGAAGAAGAAGACGGAGAAACTTTTCTCAGTTTAAAGGTGTATTTAAGGGAATTCTTGACCTTTATTTTTAAGGTAAAATTTATTAAAGTACAGGATTCTCTGTTTAATGATAGTTTTCCTGCTTAGTTGAAATTTGTAGGTAAATAAATATACAGAGCTATAGTTGAGGGTTTATTTATCTTTCATTTTTGGTGAAGACTGGTTTTGCTTTGATTTCTTAATTATAATTTATAATGTTGCAAGTGTAATTAAGTATAGGTTTTGAAATTTTTTTGCTTATCCATTTTGAATACATTTTCTTTGATTACTACACAGTTTGGGTTTATTATAATTTCATTTGGATTACTGTGGTGATTAACATTATGGCTGAGCGTAGAGGTTTGGAAATTCTAAGTATCACTCCTAAAGATCTGAAAATTGATGGAGCAGATTGTTGACAGTAATGAGTTACAAATGGCAACTTATATTTTTTTTTTGAAAAATCACTTTTTTTTTCCCTTGAGGAATTCTGTTTTGTTTTATTTTTCAGACTATTTGGTCTTTTGGAAAAGTACTTGTGATTTTAAGAAACACTGAAATTGGAACCTTAAAGGAAATGTCACTTTGGCCTTTGATGCCATGTTTTCTAAGCTATTTAAATTGGAAATAACTTTACCCCATTTCAAAGTGTCCAAGTAGTTCAGGGTTAAACAGTGTGTGACTGTAATGGCAGATATGCCTCAGCTCTGCTCCTCCAAAAAAAAAAAAAAAAGTTCTATTCCATGGTTTCTTCTACTTCAACAGGAAAATACTGACATAAATTAAAAGCGAGCCCTGAGTTGCTCTTTGGGGAACTGCCCTGTCCTTTTTTCTTGCACTGACATTAAAATCATTCATTTCATTTTGCCCGGAGACAAAATATGTTGTATCAGGTTTCCATTTCCATTTCGCCTGAGAAAAAATGTGGAAGACAGCTGCTTTATGTTGAAATGGATCCAGTTTCTACTAAGTATGTCCTCAGAGCTTTTGGGAGTTTATTTTTAACTCTGACAGAATTAATTTAGAATAAGACATAAATGACCACTACTGTCCCTGCCTAATTTTCTGAAGAATGTGTGGTTCCCTATGCCTTTGATTACACAGTAGAAATAAACACTCAAGTAAATCAGAAAACTATTGTCACAGGGTAAAATAATATACCCATTCAATTCCTGCTGCAGTCATTTGAATTGACTCATATTTTCATTTTTTGGTTAAGATTAAAAGGAGTTTTTCAATCATTTAAATAAGGATACCTATGTTATGTACAAAGTCTATACTCTAGACATTGTTTAGTTATATGCTAGGTTGGGGTTGGTGGGGAGAAGGTGAGGTGTGAAGAGGGAAAGTATATTTCCTTAAATTCCACCAGAATTTTGCAGGCTTGCGAGATTAAGTTCCATTTTTGGGCTGCAGGGGCACCTGGCCATTTAAAAAATTTTTTTTTTCTTTTTCTTTTATGACCTGGATGGAGAAGGAGCCAGCAGTACTTAAACATACCTATGAAGTCTGATTTCCTCTCACCTCATTCACTGTATGTGGATTGAATCACCCACATGCTCTGTGGGTATGTGACTGTGTGTGCAGTGTTGGCAGTGAGGGTGGGGATAGACTGTTTCATCTCTGTCCCATGCTTCACCTTGAAAAGGATAGGAGAAGAGCCCTGGCCCCAAAGCAGGACAGATCTGAGTTTAAATCACAGCTCCCTCCCTTGCTAGTATCCGTATAACCTTCCATGAAAGATGGAGACAATAATATTGAGGACTGGAGATCATTTAAGTATCCTGCACATTTCCAATTCCACTGTAGACAGTTAATAAATAGTAGTCATTATTGTCATTAATAAAAAAACCTTCCTGTCACTATATTTAACTATGTATTCCATCTATAGGGAACCTATACATATAGAAACAAAGTAGTTCTTCATTATTGTTTAATAAACCACATTTAAGGTCCAATACTGCCAGTGGCTTCCTGAGGCACGATAGTCTCTGAGCCTGTAGGTGCTGCCAGAAGGAACTTTGAGATCTCAGCTCTGTCTTCGTAGTTTATTCATCTGTTACCATGGAAACAGGTATTTAATCCTTAAAAACAAGAAAACAGCTTTCAACAAAGCACTGTTTCAAATAACGTGATGGCAGTGGGCAATATTTTTTATATTTAAAAATAATATGTTTTTTTAAGTGACTAACCACATTTTTGGCAATCTGATTTGAGTTTCCATGGAAACAGAAGTGACAGCCGGGGTCTCCAGGTCCTTGTAACTTGTGGGGCTCAGGTTAAGTCTTTCAAATGTCAGTTGTCCCAAGGCACCTAGAGAAGCCAGCAGAAATAACAGTCACCTGAGCTCTGGGGAAAAGGAAGGGAAACAGTAAATCAAACATTTATAAAATTATATCTCTACAATGCTGTGAGTCTGAGAAAAGTACGTGTTGCTGGGGAGGTAGAGAGAGACTCATGGGTGTAATTCAGGGCTAGACACCTTTTTCTGAATGGCTAAGCAACTTAACCTATGTGCAATGTATTTTTTTTTCCCTCTGAGTAGAAGAATATTAGTAAAGGCTAAAAGAATGGAGAATTAATAATATATCACATAATGGTTTATTATTTACTAGCATGAGAACTAACTTTGGAAAAAGGAAAAATTAAATAAAAATGTATAAAAGCCAAATTATAAAAACAGATGTGACATAGGTCTAAATATTTCTTTGGGGGCTTTTATTACTAGTCTTTGCAGAGATTTTTCTAATTCTGCAAATTTAATAATGGCATACCTCCCAGGCTAGATGATATGAAGGTGTTTTCACCATCTTACCTTAGAAAGACTTTTTGGTAGTTCCACATCACATCAGAGGGAGAAACAAATGAAGAATTCACTTCTTGAGTTTCCAACACATATGCTGAACTATTTTTTTTTTTTTTTTCAAATCAGCTTTGTCCAAAGTGTTCGAGTGTTTACTGGCAATGTTTACTCTCTCCAAGAAAAGCTGGATCTGGAGTTCCCGTCGTGGCGCAGTGGTTAACGAATCTGACTGGGAACCATGAGGTTGCGGGTTTGGTCCCTGCCCTTGCTCAGTGGGTTAACAATCTGGCGTTGCCGTGAGCTGTGGTGTAGGTTGCAGATGTGGCTTGGATCCCACGTTGCTGTGGCTCTGGTGTAGGCTGGTGGCTACAGCTCTGATTAGACCAGAGCGGCCCAAGAGATGGCAAAAAAAAAAGAAGAGCTGGATCTCTGAATTGGTTTGTGAGTGGTGGAGAGCATACAGCCTAGGCCACTCAGATTCTTTACTAAAAATTTGATTTGCGTTCTATAGGTATTTATAAAGTTTTCTTTGTAGGTATCTAAAATGATTTCCATAAGTGAAGATTTTATAAAGAAAGCAAAAGGTTTAGTAGAGAAGGACTGAGTTTGCTTTGTGGTGTGAACACTATAAATTTTCTCAAGTTTTAAGCTGAAATAGATACATAGCAACTGGAATGTATATGCAGACTAAAAGGAAACCTCATTTTTATTCCCCTAAGGGATGATTTTATTATAGGAAGATTTTATTAATTACTTTTCTGATTATAAATATTCTACATGCTTTTTGAAAATCTTTTAAAACAAAATTAAACACAAGAATTACAAAGAAAACAAAAGTCATCTGCAATCTAACCCCTTACTATTTTTTTGTTTTTTGTCTTTTTGCTAGGGCCACTCCTGTGGCATATGGAAGTTCCCAGGCTGGGGGTTTAATCAGAGCTATAGCCACCAGCCTATGCCAGAGCCACAGCAATGCGGGATCTGAGCCGCGTCTGCAACCTACACCACAGCTCACGGCAACGCCGGATCGTTAACCCACTGAGCAAGGGCAGGGACCGAACCCTCAACCTCATGGTTCCTAGTTGGATTCGTTAACCACTGTACCACGACGGGAACTCCTAACCCTTTACTGTTTACATGTAAAGCATACACATATAAAATACCATCGCATATATATATATACTTTTTTTGTCTTTTGTTGTTGTTGTTGCTATTTCTTGGGCCGCTCCCGCGGCATATGGAGGTTCCCAGGCTAGGGGTTGAATCGGAGCTGTAGCCACTGGCCTACGCCAGAGCCACAGCAACTCGGGATCCGAGCCGAGTCTGCAACCTACACCACAGCTCACGGCAACGCCGGATCGTTAACCCACCGAGCAAGGTCAGGGACCGAGCCCGCAACCTCAGGGTTCCTAGTCGGATTCGTTAACCACTGCGCCACGACGGGAACTCCCGCATATATTTTAATATACATTTTAACTTAAATGTAATCATAATATCATTTCACATATGTACTCTAATTTATATACTTGTATAAATTTTAGCATAATACATATTCTTTCTAATCTACTATATTTTTAGTTATTTTCTTTTTACTTAACATTTAAAAAAATTATAATATTTTATTATTTTAAAAACCTGTAGTAAGAACACTCCCTGGGAGATCTAGTCTCTTAACAAATATTTAAGTGTACAATACAACATTGTTAACTTGAGGCAGTGTTTGCAGCAGATCTCTAGAGCTTCGTGTAATGCTGGATCCCTTGACCCACTGTGAGGGGCCAGGGACTGAACATGCACTGTACCTCTTCAGCGACCTGAGCTGCTGCAGTCAGATTCTTCAGACACTGCAGCAGGAGCTCTTGTTTTCAGTTTTTTGAGGAACTTCCATGATGTTTTCCATGGTGGCTGTGCCATTTGCATTCCCACCACCAACATTCCTTCCAATTTCTCCGCATCCTCATTGACATTTGCTGTCTCTCTCTTTTTTTTCTTTTTAGGGCTAGACATGTGGTATGTGGATATTCCCAGGCTAGGGGTCGAATTAGAGCTGCAGCTGCTGGCCTATGTCACAGCCATAGCAACTCCAGATCCGAGCCGTGTCTGTGCCAATACCACAGCTTGCGGCAATGCCGGATCCTTAACCTCACTGAGTGAGGCCAGGGATCGAACCCACGTCCTAGTGGATACTAGTCAGATTCGTTGCCGCTGAGCCACAAGAGGAACTCACCATCTTGTTTTTTTGATAATAACCATCCTAACATGTGTGAGGTGATATCACATGATGGTTTTGATTTGCATTTTCCTGAATATTAGTGATGTTGTGTATCTTTTCACTTTTTTTGCCATATGTATATCTTCTTTGGGAAAATGTCCAATTTCTTTGTCCATTTTTAAACTGGGTTATTTGATTTTTTGTTCTTGAGTTGTAGGAGTTCCTCATATTTCTTGGAAATTAACCTTTTATCAGATACAGGATTTGCAGACATTTCTCCCATTCCATTGGTTGTCTTCTCATTTTGTTGATTGCTTCCTCTGCTGCATAGAAGCTATTTAGTTTGATGTAATCCCATTTGTCTACTTTTACTTTTGTTGTCTGTGTTTTTTTTTGCCTGTGATTTTTGATGTCACATCAAAGAAGTCATTGTAAAAATCAATGTCATGAAGCTTTTTCCCCATGTTTATTCTAAGAATTTTACAGTTTCAGGTCTTATGTTTAAGTTTAATCTACTTTGAGTTGATTTTTTTGTGCGGTGTAAAAGAAGGGTTTAATTTCATCCCTTTGCTTGTGGATATTCAGTTTTTCTAACACTATTTGTTGAAGAGACTATCATTTACCTATTGTGTATTTTTGGCATCTTTATCGAAGATCAGTTGATCCCGTATATATAGGTTTATTTTGGGGCTTGCTATTCTGTTCCACTGACTATATATCTGTCTTTGTGCCTGTATCATATTGTTTTGACTACCATAGCTTTGTAATATATTTTGAAAGCAGCAAGTGTGATGCTTTCAGCTTTGTTCTTTTTTTTTCCTTTTTTTTAAAATGATTTTTATTTTTTCCATTATAGTTGGTTTACTGGCTTTGTTCTTTATTCTCAAGATTGATTCAGCTATTTGGTGTCCTTGGTGGTTCCATATGAATTTTTAATTTTTTTTTATGTCTGCAAAAAGTGCCATTTAACCTGCTTTATATTTAACCTCAAATAGGTCATAAATATCTTTCCATGGCTATAACCATAAAATTGGTATTAACTCCTGTGGCGGCTTTATAATATTACATTGTGTTAATGTATTATATATCATTTAACAAAGTCTCCATTTGGGGGGTATTAACATAATTTTTCTTTTACACTGTTTATGATTGCTTTAAGAAATATGTTCATATATGTATCTTATAAATTTGTCCAGTTATATATTTGGGATGAATTTCTAAAAATGGTATTTTCTAGTTAGGTGATATATATATATATTTAAAATTTTCAGCAAAAATTTTAAAATTTTCTCCAGAATTACTGTACTTATTTATAGCATTTCTACATTGCTTGAGATAGCTCATTTCCCTACAGCATTACTCAAACTGAATTTTGTCATTTTTTTTTAATCTTTGATATTCAAACAGATAAAACATAATATCTTAATTTTTGTTTAATTGGTATTTCCTTACTACTGATTGGCTTATTTTACATATTCAGTGCCAATTTCTATTTCATATTTTATGAACTGCTGTCTTATTATATTTGCCCAATTTTTAAAATCAGAATTCTAAAAATATACTTTATAAGATCTTTTTATATAGAAATGATATTAACCCTTTATCAAAACATATAATTAGGAGTTCTGTTGTGGCTCAGTGGGTTAAGAAACCGACACAGTGTCTGTGAGGATTCAGGTTTGATCCCTGGCCTCACTCAGTGGATTAAGGATCTGGTGTTGGAGTTCCCATTGTGGCTCAGTGGAAACAAATCTGACTAGCATCCATGAGGATACAGGTTCACTCCCTGGCCTTGCTCAGTGGGTTAAGGGTCTGGCATTGCTATGAGCTGTGGTGTAGGTCTCAGATGTGGCTTGGATCCAGAGTTGCTATGGCTATGGCATAGGCCAGCTGTGATTCGACCCCTGGCCTGGGAACTTCCATATGCTGTCGATGCGGCCCTAAAAAGACCAAAAAAAAAAAAAATGGATTTGGTGTTGCCACAAGCTGTGGTGTAAGTCACAGGTGCGGCTTGGATTTGGTGTTGCTGTGGTTGGGCAAAGGTCTTAGCTGCAGCTCTGAATTGACCCCAAGCCCAGGAACTTCCATATGCCATGGGTGTGGTCATAAAAAGAAAAAATTATATATATTAGAATATTTTCCAGTTCAGTGTTTGCTTTTTAAATATGAATATTTTTTCCTAGTTTTCTTAATTTCTCATGTGTTTTATCTTTTTCTCTTCTAACTTTATAAATGTGTAATTTATAAATAAAATTATAATATGGTTAACATGTAAAATATGATTATATATATGTATACATTAAGAAGTGATTCTCACAATGAAATCAATTTGATTAAGACATCAAGGAGTTCCCATTTTGGCTCAGTGATGACAAACCTGACTAGTAACCATGAGGATGAGGGTTTGATCCCTGACCTTGCTCAGTGCTTTAAGGATTTGGTGTTGCCATGAGCTGTGGTGTAGATTGAAGATGTGGCTCAGAACTGGTGTTTCTGTGGCTGTGGTGTAGGCCAGCAGCTGCAGCTCCAATTGGACCTTAGCCTGGGAACTGACATATGCCGAGGGTGCGGCCCTAAACTAAAGAAAAAAAGACATCAGCACGTAATTTTCTTTGGGTGAGAATGCTTAAGATTTTGGGTGGCAGTAGAATACTATTTAACCATAGTCACCAATGCTGGAAATTAGATTCTCAGAACTTACTCATCTTATAACTGAAAGTTTGTACCCTTTGCCCAATCTCTCCCCATTTTATTTTTAAGATTTCACATGTAATTGATATCATACAGTATTTGTCTTTCTCTGTCTGCCTTACTTCACTTAGCATAATGCCCTCCAGTTTTATCCATGTTTTCCAAATAGCAGGATTTCTTTCTCTTTTAGAGTGAAATCATGTATATATATGTATAAATCTTATATTTTTCTTCTCATAAACCCAGCATTTTACTTTATTGCCTTTTTAGCCATCTTTCCTCATTATATCAAGAGTATTACTTGATTAACAATTGCTAAGTGTCTTGCTCTCTATATCCATCTACATCTAGACTCCATCCTATGTATCCATAGAGCACATTTTCCACTTATGCACAGTTAGGTTGCTTACATATCTTGACTTATTGTGAATGTTGCAGTGCACATGAGAGTAAAGCTATCTCTTTGAGATATGATTTCATTTCCTTTGGATATATTCCCAGAAGTGTGGTTTTTGGATCATATGGGAGTTCTAGTATTAATTTTTGAGACCCCTCCATATTGTTTCCAGAGTGGCCGTGCCAATTTCCATCTCCACCAGCAAGGCACAAAGATTTCCTTTCCTCCACACCCTTGCCAACATTTGTTATCTCTTGTTTTTTTGATGATAGACATCCTAGTAAGTGTGTGGTGATATCTCATTGTGGTTTTGATTTGCATTTCCCTGATGATTAGTGATGTTGTATACCTATGAGCCATTTGTTTGTCTTTGGAGAAATGACTAAATGACTATTGAGATCCTTAGCCCACTTTTTTTTTTTTTTTTTGTCCTTTTGCCATTTCTTGGACCACTCCAGTGGCATATGGAGTTTCCCAGGCTAGGGGTCGAATCGGAGCTGTAGCCACCGGCCTACACCAGAACCACAGCAATGCAGGATCTGAGCCACGTTTTCGACCTACACCACAGCTCACGGCAACGCTGGAACGCTGGATCGTTAACCCACTGAGCAAGGGCAGGGACCGAACCCGCAACCTCATGGTTCCTAGTCAGATTCGTTAACCACTGCATCACGACGGGAACTCCATTAGCCCACTTTTTAATCAGGTTATTTATTTCTTTATTTTTTGCATTGAGTTGTATGAATTCCTTATGTATTTTGGATATTAACCCTTATCATATATATGGTTTGCAGGTATTTTATCCTACTCCGTAGGTTGCATTTTTATTTTGCTGTGCAGAAACTGTTTAGTTTGATGTAGTAGCACTTTTTAATGTTTGCTTCTGTCATGAGCAGTTTTTTTTTTTTCAATTTTAAAATTTCTTTTCTTTCTTTCTTTTTTTTTTTTTGCTTTTTAGGGTCACACCTGCAGCATGTAGAAGTTCCCAGGCTAGGGGTTGAATCAGAGCTGCAGCTGCCAAGCTGCCAGCCTATACCACAACTACAGCAACACCAGATCGTCAACCCACTAACGAGACCAGGGATCAAACACACATCCTCATGATTACTAGTTGGGCTTGTAACCTGCTGAGCCACAAAGGGAACTCCCCCAAATTTAATTTTTATGTAATTGTATTAGTCTTTTTCTTCATAGTTTTTGCCTTTTATATTATTTATTTATTTATTTATTTATTTATTTATTTATTTATTGGCTTTTTGCCTTTTTCTAGGGCTGCTCCCTCGGCATATGGAGGTTCTGAGGCTAGGGGTCTATTCAGAGCTGTAGCCTGCCGGCCTACACCAGAGACACAGCAACACGGGATCCGAGCCACGTCTGTGACCTACACCACAGCTCACGGCAACACTGGATTGTTAACCCACTGAGCAAGGCCAGGAATTGAACCTGCAACCTCATAGTTCCTAGTTGGAATCGTTAACCACTGAGCCATGACGGGAACTCCTTATATAATTTATAAAAAAGCTTTCCCCACCCTAAATTTATGTCAGTAGACTCTTAGATTTTCTTCTAGTTTATAGTTTTTTCCCCATTTATACTTGATTTTAATTTATTTTGGTATAAGGGTAGAAGTATGACTATAAATATTTCTGCTTAGAATATATGATTTATTTACTTTCACATCAATTTTTCATGAATTTGAAATAGTTTCAGTATCACTTAATAGATCCTTACATGTATTGAGTCTATCCTTTCTATTATTAAATTGTCAAGTTTGGCACTGCTTATTATAACTTTATGTATATAAATATATCTAATAGAGAAAATTTCTTATTATTGGGCTTTGTTTTCACAAATTTTGAAATGTAATTGAGTCCTATAATCTAGTTTCAAAGCAAAACTCTCATTTAGATTTTGATTGGGATTGCATTAAATTTATAGATTAATTTGGAGAAAACCGATATGTACACTATAATCATTTCCTATATGGAAACATGGTTAGAACCACATCTTTCAGCTCTTTTATGTCCACCAGCAGTTTGTATTTATCTTTCCTTAAACCTAGCATTTTACTTTATTGCCTTTTAAGCAGACTTTTAAAATTATATCCAGAGCATTACTTTAGGAACAATTGCTCTTTGCAGCATTATCTGCTCCTCAACTCTACCACTCATATCACTCTGGAATTTGCTGTTTACCTGTTCAGTTTCACCAATTGGTAGCAACCCTGGCAATGCCTGCATTTTCTGGAAATTCTCATAGAATCCCACGGTCATGGGAGAATGGCATTTCTACAGTGAGAGAGGGAGAATTCCAGTTGTTTTTCCTTCTTTTCTTGGTCCAGTTTTCAATTAGTTCCTGAGATAAATTGTTCTGGCTCACATGTTGCAATTTTATGGTGACTACAGGGTGTGAATTGAGGAACAAAAAGGAAAGTTCCTATGACCATTTGTCTTCCCGAGAGGATGCCTTCTACCATTAGAGTTCCGTTCTTTTGATTTAAGGCTCTGTCTTCCACACAATGAAAATAACTCTTAGAGGAATAACTCCTTAGACTATTATCACCTAGCACCATTTAATTTGCAGATTATTTCTATCTCTATTATAAGAGCAAGATGCTGACCATTACCAGACATAGCAGGTCTAATAGTGGGGTGGTTGGTTAGAGGACTGTGGGTAATAAGGGAATATCACAAAATGACAAAGTTGGAGGGAGAGGTGTGCTCTTTTAAAGAAAGAAAGATCTTTATGAAAAGTTAGGATGGCTCAGAAAATGAAACCTTTTTTTTTTTTTGTCTGTAGCTTGTTGTGCCTAATTGGATAGAAAAACTGCATGACGAATAGAGAAATAGAGGGGGTAGAGGTTATAGCTGCTTTTACAGTAAGATCCATTAAGTTTCCTTCCCACTAACCCAATCTCAGCCAACAGAAGGCAGGGTTATTATTACTGAAAAGCAAGCCAGTGGCAGGGCTCCTACTACATATAGAATTCTACTGTCACCAGTGCAATCATTTTTAATGACACATTAAAACAAACATCCATGCCAGAATTACTTTTTAAAAATATCTTTCCCAACTGTATCTTTAGGATAATCATTCAATGCTGCACTTTCTAATAAAATATAGTCACTTTATTCTACCTAGTAATCTATATGGCACTATTACTGATGTGACAAATAAAAAAAAATCACTTCCAAGCAGCTACATTTCGTGTGCAGCACACACAGCTGCCACTTGAAGCTCAGCTCACAATGAATTTGATAAGTCAATCAATTTTCGTTTTGTCTTCATCTCCTAGGTAACCAGAGCATCTATCCAGACCCCTGCCAAGGGAGAACATTTAAAAAGTAATATGTATTCATAATCGGTTTTCTTCTAACACTGACTTAATAAAAAAGCAAAGAGCTACCCAGACAGTATTTTAAATTACAGTCACACAAATTTTCTTTGATTCTGGAGAGAGAGCTTGAGGGGAAACGCACTATAGAATACAACATCATTATATTTCAGTCTCTTATGATCCATAAGGAACAAGAACTGCACCACCTGCTTTGTCTATTATGTGTTTAATGTGAATAACAAGCATCCCACTGCCGGTTATTAAAACAAATCATAAGCCATCTGACATTACACTTATAACCCGTCCCCTGCTTCATGACTCTGAGAAAGACACGACTTGGTCGGGGGAGAGTGCACAGGGGCAAAACTTTTGATATGAATACAAGGCATCTGGCCTCAAAGGAAGTCATTTATTTGCCTCCAAATCCCTAAAAAAAAGCATAATGTAAAATATAATTATAAAACAGTATTATTGGCACAGTGTAGAGAATGAAAATTTCTAAGAGTTGCAAAAAAGCATTAAGTTTTGCCTTACCTGAAGTGTATGAAGTCATGAGAAAAATGAAACATTTGGTGTTTTTAGGAAGAGCTCACATGCAGGAAGTCATGGATCTTGCTAAGTTTGCTGATACAGCGTGACATTCAAATTCCACTGACTGCACAGGCATCGGGCCTGCCCCCTCTACCTGGACATAGCTAGTTGGCTTAGTAGCTATTATTTCCTATGGGAAGTTTTAACCCAGGCCTTGTGATGGTTCATCAGCAAATATACATTGGAGAACTTATATGTAAGTAAAAATTGGGGAAAAATAATACGTGCTGAATACCTATTGGAATTGAAAAGAGGAAGAATTTGAAAGTAAAATAGTATTCATTGTACAGCTATAAATGCAATAAAATTCACTGAGTAATAAAAAAAATGTAAAGTAGTATGGATGGGATTATCAGTCCTTGACTTTCTATGTGAGAAACATTGTTTTTGCTTGAATATTTTGAAGGACTTGGAAACTATTTGACATCTTGGTTTTACATCCAATGTTGCAAGACATGTTTCCTTGAAAACTCCATCTTGTCCTTCTTTACTTTATCCCATCTTCTTGACTTACTTTATCCCATCTTCCTGCTTTGAAAAACAGTCACAGTGCTGGTAAATGACTTAAGCTTAAGAACAAAGACCTAAAGGCATAAGTGACTTAACTGTTATGTGCCTAGAGGTCAGAGTAAGAGCTTAACTCTTTACCACCTAAGTGGCTTTAAACAAACCCTGTATCATCCACCCATAGCCACTCCTCACTTGATCTGAGAATAAAAGCAGTGTGGTTTTTTTGAGGCAGGGCGCTCTTGATCCCGGAGACCTTGAGTCCCCCACGCGCTTGGTCCCTGAGACCTTGAGTTCCCTGGCTCCCACCTCTACCTAAGATAAATGTCTCTGTGTCTTGTTTTGTGTTAACTATTTTCCCTTAAGTTCCACAGCACCCGTTCTTCAGCCCCATCCTGCTGAGCTGGCCCCGGCAAGTGGCGCCCAACGTGGGGCAGGCTCACAAACAGGCAGGCACGAGGAACGAAGGATCGCGACTACAGCGGAAATTTTATTCACTGGAAGTGCTGTGGAGCCCTGAGGAGAGAGGAATTTTGTGTGGCCACGCTAAAGAAATCTTGCAGATAAGTTCCCTCTCTCAGGTATTTACGGGGTAAAATGGGAAACTATAATCCTTACATTTGTTTGTTTGGACAACTCCTTAAAAAGGGGGGTGCAAAAACAAGTGAAAGTAAGCTTTCAAAACTTTTTCAGACTATTGAGAAACATTGTGATTGGCTTTTTACATCAGAAACATTATATTTAAAGATATGGGAAATGATAGGAATGGAACTTAGGATGTTGCATGATGAGGGCATTCAAATTCCTGTGTCCATTTGGAGTACTTGGAACTTAATTAAATCAGTTTTAGAACTTCCAGAGACCACAGAGGACTTAGAGGAAGAAGGGGAGTTTACACCTTTGTTGGAAGAATCTAAATATGCAGTCCCCGAACAAAATTATCATAGAGGGTATCTGGCTCCTGAGCCTTCGGCTCCAATTGTTGATTCTGATATTCCTCAATCGCCTCCTATTAGGAGTAAGGTGACGAGGACTCGTCAAGCCTCTACTTCCAGGGTTGTAAAGAAAGTGAGCGCTATCCCTGAACACCCACCTATCATCCATTCAACAGGGAATTTACAGGCTCAAAGGGAAGGCGATTTGGATGCCATACACTTAGCCTTTCCAGTAACTGTCAGGGAGACAGTGGCTCCAGGCATTGATCCCGACAACCCTGATGGAGTTTACGAGTTCATTCATGAGCCCTTTCCTTTTAAAATACTTAAAGAATTAAAACAGGCCGTTCAAAACTATGGTGTTAATTCTCCCTTTACAAAAGGAATTGTGCAGGGAGTAGCTGAAGGAAATGTATGATTCCTGCTGATTGGCATAGCTTAACCCATGCTGTGCTATCACCTAGTGAATATTTACAATTTAAGTCTTGGTGGCAAGATCATGCCCAAATTACTGCTAATCGTAATCAGGTTCGAAATCTTCCAATTACAATGGAACAATTGTTAGGGATTGGTCCTTGGAGTAATCTTCAAGATCAATTAAAAATGAATGATTTGGCTATTGAACAGATTAGACAATGTTGCTTAATGGCATGGGATAAAATTGAATCTACGGGTCAAATAAATATTTCTTTTCAAAAGATCCTACAAGGCCCTAAGGAACCTTATACTGAATTTCTAGCTCGTTTACAAGAGGCATTAAAACGACAAGTTACTAACTCTGAGGTGTCTGATACTATTTTTCAATTGTTAGCATATGAAAATGCAAACACTGATTGCAAAAAGGCCATAGGATTTTTAAAAGGAAAAGCTAACATAGCCGAATATATTAAAGCCTGTCAGGGAGTGGGGACGGAGTCTTTTAAGGCCTCCATGCTAGCCCAAGCAATGGCTAATTTAAAAGTTAAAGACAAATTTTCAGGAAAATGTTTTAATTGTGGTAAGACAGGACATATTAAAAAACAATGTCGTGCTCTTCCACGAGCCCGACCTTTCTTTCACGGAGCTTCAGCACCTTCTAGTAACAATAATAAACAGCCCAGACTATGTCCAAGATGTAATAAAGGAAATCACTGGGCTAACCAGTGCCGGTCCATCTTTCATAAAGATGGAACCCCCTTGTTGGGAAACTACCCTCGGGGCAAGCTTCCAGCCCCGTCAACCAAGGAAGCATTCCCCATTCAGAACAAGAGCCAGACTCCCTGGAACTACGCTCTGCACCAGAGTTCGACATCACAGTAGATCTCCCTAGTTTACACGATTTAATTCTCCTTCCTAGTGAAACTCCTACTTCTATTACAACCAAATTGGAAAATCCATTACCATCAGATACAATAGGATTGATAATAGGAAGGGCAGAGCTAACAGAACAAGGAATTCGAGTTCATACCAGGATATTGGATAATATCGGGGATGATAAAGTACAAGTGATGGTTTCCACTGCGATTCCTTGGAAAATTAAAAAAGGGGATCGGATTGCTCAAATCTTAATTTTACCTAGAGTCCAGAAGAAAAAAGACAGGAATAATTTTAGACAGAAGAGATTCAATACCACAGGAGGGGCAGGAGTGTTTTTATCAGAAAAGGTCCTAGAGGAACGACCCACTTGTCAAGTTATCATAAATGGGAAGTCTTTTAGAGGATTGATTGATACTGGTGCTGATGTTTCAATCATTAGCCATTTACATTGGCCAGACACCTGGCCTCTTCAGCCAGCTGATGTTGAAGTCACTGGGTTAGGAAAAGCAGAGGGTCTCAAAAAGAGTGCCCAATGGCTTAATTGTGAAGGACCAGATGGGCAGCCAGCTAGATTGAAACCTTATGTTGCTCAACTCCCTATCAATCTATGGGGGAGAGATTTATTACAACAGTGGCATGCAGAAATTTACTTACCACCAATAGATCAATATAGTCATCAAAGCCAAAAAATGTTGCAGAAACAGGGTTACATTCCCGGATTGGGATTAGGAAGACATCATCAAGGGAGAGTGGAACCTATTGAATCTGAGGTTAAAATGGACAAATCTGGTTTGGGATATCAGCATTTTCATTAGCGGCCACTGCTTGTAAAAATAATTATGTTTCTCCTGAACCTATTCGACTGAAATGGACTACAGAAAAACCAGTTTGGGTTGAGCATTGGCCTCTTTCTTCAGAAAATTAAAGGTTTTAAGTGATCTTGTCCAAGAACAATTAGAGAAGGGCCATATAGAAGAATCAAACCATATCATGAGCAAGCTTGTGAAGCATCCCTCAACTCCAGACCCCAGAAGGAGGATGATAAGAGCTCATCTTCCCACTTGAGGTCAAATCAAACATCTAACCCGAGAAGCTGAAAATCTACTAAGAAAAGGAAAGCCTCTCACTCCAAATAATTTGGTCTTAGCTCTCTTTACTTTGGTTTCCATCGCAGTGAGTATTCTCACAACTGGCATAGGAATCATTTTATTACTTGTATAGTACAGAGATTAAAAGCCTCATGAGTAAAACCCATTAAAAACTATTGAAGGTTTAACAAGAGAGTCCATCAGCTTTCTTAGCAAGACTCAGAAGGGCATTGAGAAAACATACCAAGGAACCCAGAAACAATGGAGGGCCAAATAATTCTTAAGGATAAATTCATAGCTCAGCCAGTGCCAGATATATGGAGAAAGCTCCAAAAATTGGCTTTTGGCCCTGATCAGGATCTGGAGCACCTCCTCAGAGTATGTTATAATCGGGGCCAGGAAGAATGAAAGGAGAACAAGAAGAGAGACTGAGAAAAGGCTGAGGCTCTAGTTATGGCGCTACAGGGAGTCAACCTGGGAGTCTCAAAGGTGAGAGGACTAGGGCAGAGACCTATGCCCAGAGTCTGTTTCCTCTGAGGAAAAGAGGGACCCTTTAAATGGGAATGCCCCAAGACTTAGATCACTGGAAGAGGGGTCGCCCCTGAAGACGAAGGTCTCTGTGGTTGACCCCTCAGGCCCAGGATCAAGACTGATGGAACATTTCCATAATGGCTCCTGTCCTTATTACCACTCAGCCCTGGGTGACTCTAAATGTAGGAATACAGAGCCACTTTTCAGTCCTCCTCTCCAATCCTGGGCCCCTCCCTCATGAATCTGCCACATTTATATTTCTGGCAAGCCGGTTACAAAATTCTTTACACAACCTTTGAGTTGTGACTGGGAATCCATTTTCTTTTCTCAATACCTTTCTGATTGTTTCAGAGTCCAACTCCTCTTTTAGAAATTCCTAAAATATGGAAGGTAACTACATACACGTTGTTACAGTTGTCAACATAAGGTATAATATCTTATCGTACCTAGGTTTAACAGAAGTCAAATGAGACACTGAAACATCAGTTACTAAGCAGAAACTAAAGGTCTTTAGAATGATGAAACAATATGATCAGTGCCACCTGAGATGGTCTTCATAAGAAAAACTTGTTTTTAGAAATTATAAAGGTCAGTCCGTGGTTGCTTTAGAAAAGTAGGATGAGTTGTGTTTTCTATATAGAAGGAATGAGGAATGGAATTACATCTTATTAAGGCAAAAGAAAGATAGTCTGTCTTCAGCTGATTGCTCTGGTTGGAAAATAAGGGACAGACTAATATGGATACAGAAAGTGATACAAGGTGTGTGGCAAGTAGACATTGAGAAGTGAATTTTGAACATGGTGGGGACTGTTTAGAATATATTTGAGTAAGTTAACTTGAAGGTGATGCCATAAATCATACTGTTCAAAAGGACATAAGGTAGCTTTCCATTGCATGCTGACCAAGGTATACAAATGTTTCATAACCAGCCAGAGAAATCAGAAGAATCATGAGTTACTTGTGCTATTATAAAATCTAAATGTTGTATTCCTGATTGTTCACAGAATGTGTCTAATTCCCTGCTAGATCTTCATCAGTAGATTCATGAGCTGTCCAATCTAGCTCCAGCTTTTGGAGCTGCCCTGTGGAACCAGCTGACCTCCTCCTCCTGGTGGAAATATTTCTTTGAGGTATCCAAAAAGCAATGTATCAAAGCCCACTTGACCATTCCATGAGTGGAGACCTAACTGCTTTCCCTAACGACGCCCCTTTTCAGCAGGAAGAAGTTAGAGCGGTCGTCGCCCCTTTTCCCACAGTTAGAGTCTCCAACTCAAAGGGGGGGAATTAAGGTAGATTTTTAACTCAGGTAGTCAGTGTAGGGATATGGGCTTTGATACATTCTTTGTGGTTATTTATTAACATTTGTAAACTGAGGGTCGCATAGCAAGCCCTACTGCTATAAAGGTTGTGGGTATTGCCCCATGGATCCATCACATCAGAGTGAAGAAGGTTGCATCTGCTGCTGACATGGACACCGGGGAGGCTGTACAGCACCTCAAGAATCTCTTCATGGTCAAGTTGCAGTGACTCCCT
This sequence comes from Phacochoerus africanus, assembly GCF_016906955.1. Taxonomy (NCBI): domain Eukaryota; kingdom Metazoa; phylum Chordata; class Mammalia; order Artiodactyla; family Suidae; genus Phacochoerus; species Phacochoerus africanus. Next base: position 262,598,797 of record NC_062544.1, read on the forward strand.
TCACCATCATCAGAATGCTAAGCCCTGCTCTGGCCACCCATGGAAGTTGGTCAGTCTATGCACAGCAGAAGCCCGAGGAGTTCCACGTGAGACTTAAAACTTGGACTCTGAGACTGAACTTGGACTGTGTTCTGTCTAAGTGAATAATTCAAGAAGAAATGAAAAAAGTTGCAAGACCTATTTTTGTCTTCCCACAAAAACAAAAAGGGGGAGATGTTGCAAGACATGTTTCCTTGAAAACTCCATCTTGTCCTTCTTTACTTTATCCCATCTTCTTGACTTACTTTATCCCATCTTCCTGCTTTGAAAAACAGTCACAGTGCTGGTAAATGACTTAAGCTTAAGAACAAAGACCTAAAGGCATAAGTGACTTAACTGTTATGTGCCTAGAGGTCAGAGTAAGAGCTTAACTCTTTACCACCTAAGTGGCTTTAAACAAACCCTGTATCATCCACCCATAGCCACTCCTCACTTGATCTGAGAATAAAAGCAGTGTGGTTTTTTTGAGGCAGGGCGCTCTTGATCCCGGAGACCTTGAGTCCCCCACGCGCTTGGTCCCTGAGACCTTGAGTTCCCTGGCTCCCACCTCTACCTAAGATAAATGTCTCTGTGTCTTGTTTTGTGTTAACTATTTTCCCTTAAGTTCCACAGCACCCGTTCTTCAGCCCCATCCTGCTGAGCTGGCCCCGGCAATCCAAGAGCAAGATGGAGGCACAGATTAGACACAGCATGCTCTAATGGGAAGATCATTTCCTGAAAATCTTTCCTGGCTCTCTTAGGGCCCTGTGGTGGGAATTTGATGAAATCACTCATTTCTGTTTGGGCCTCATCTGTAAAATGACGTGTTGATGAAGAGGACATTGAGTTTCTCCCAACTCTAAAATCCTATACTTTTATCTAAAAGACTAGGAATATTTAAGGAGTTCCTTCCTACCACCACATATGTGCACATAGACTAAACCTAAGCTCTAAAAGTCTGAGGAACACATAGCCAGATATTTAACACTTGACAAGATTTATATTTGACTGGGTATTTATACGATCTTGTTTTAATGTCGAAAAACTAAAATATAATAAAACAAAAACCAAGCAGTGCCATGTGTTTGGATTTGAATTGGGCTGAGTTCATTTTACTTTATATCATCCTGCAGTGAAAGAGCCAAACTTTTTTCACTTTACAGAAGAGCCCACGGTGGGTCAATTAATTCAAGGCTTTTGAGGTTATTTACAACCCCAGTAAGTACATTCCATTTTTCAAAAACGAATAAGTGCCATGGACTAAACAGTGAGTATTTTACAAGCTCGTTAATTACGATTCCATTCATGAAGAATTAAAGAGGAACTTGGAGGTAGAGATAAACATTTCTGGAAGCTTTTTGATTCTTCTTGGTAAGCATAGCAAGAGACAGAGTGCAGATTAAAATTTAATAAGACCTTTGTTTCCTACTGAGCTCTTTGGGACTCCCATGTAGTTAGTCTTTGCTGAAGAGAATAACAGTCCTTGTACATGGGACTTTGGGAAGTTTCAGGCTTCCTAAAATTCTTCACAAAACGTCATTGTTACCTATAATCGATTTTGATTTTAATTATAGTCAAACCACCATATTATATATGTATATGTTTTATTAACATAAATGTAATATATAGAATGTTATAACATTTAATATAAAAATAAAATGTATAAAATAAAAATATGTACTCCTCTTCCCTTTCTCTCTGTCTGTCTCTTTGTCTCTCTATCTTGTCTCTCTCTCTGTCTCTCTCTGAACACACTTACGTGCAATGCTTGGGAAAAGGCACAGTAAGTATCCCTGTAAGTTTTATTCTTGAAAGCTGAATATATTTTTCTACCAACTCTGCTATATAGATCTTTTGTGTCTCTTTTTTTCCTGCATAAAAAAAATGAGACATTTGCCTTCAGCTAACATGCTGATATGTAAACATATTTAGTTATATTTTTATATACTATATACTAACATTTCCAGTCTAGTTTCAAATACTTTAGGTGATTTTCAGTGCTGAATTTAAGCATGTTCGATTCTAGAAATATCAATTGAATACAGAGTTGAGAATCTTAACACATTTTAAATGTGGTGTCCTTGAGGATATCACATCCCTAAATAATACTAGATAACAATCCCAGCTGTTGTGCACCTGGGCTCCTGGCTCTGCTGTCACCATCATCTCAATTATTTCTAACTGTGGTTCTCCACTTGGGTCACTCCCTTGATATTCAGGGCTCACTGGAGAACACTTGACCAGCCAAGAATGGGTTTCATGTCTTTGGCCTAATTGTTGAAACATCAGGCGAAGGAATCAATTCTTTCAAGTTCCAAAGTGAGAGGTGGGCCCTGAATCTCATGTATGTGGCAGACCTCCAAATGAGGTGGAAGTATCCAGTACATTTCGGGTTCAAGGTCTTCTGTATTCTGGCATGCCTACCTCTTCAACATGATCACTTGATTATCTCACCCATGGATCCAGAGCTTCTGTTGAACTACATGACTTGTTATTCTTTGTATATGTCATGTGGCATCTGATTTGGTTACTCTGCCTCGAGCCAGAAAAAAAAAATTCCTTTTTGATAAGATCAAATGTAAATTGTTGGTAAGGTAAAGTATAGAATTTAAAGTACTCTACATTTTTAGTATAGTCTAAAGCCTAGGAAAAATGAGGCTACGACAGAACGCAAACTCCAGCAAGCAAGAAAAAAACAATAACGTTTCTTCTGGAATCTGAACCTACTTTAGGCACCTTCTAGCTTATGTTAAGGTTATCTATGTTCATACTTTATCATGTGGACTCAATGCAACATGAAGGCAGGAACCACATCTGACTGTCTTGGAATCCTCTGTGTGACCTGGTACAGTGGATTAGCAAGAAACAGCTGCTAAGTCTAGAGGAGGAGGCAGTGACATTATCCAAGACAGGAAACACGCTGGACTAAGTGGTATGCCGTAAGGAACTAAGGCACACAGCAGGAAATCAAATCAACCCTCAGAGAGCAGGGAAAGCATCCCAGAGAGATTTGAATTGGGAAATTGAAGGATAGGTGTATTTTTGATAAGCAAAGAATACAGTGTAGGGCTTAGACTTTATCTTTCATATAATGAAGGACTTTTTAATAATAAACACTCACCAGCAAAAACTGAAATGCTTCACAAAGTCATGAACCTGGAGTATTTAATCAACTGACTACTTTTGTAGAATTTTTGGAGGAAATTCACATACTCCTTGGGTGAGACTTCTGAGGACCTGAAAACTGAATTTATGACACCTACTTTATTATTCTAGAGGAATTTAAAAATTAAATAATGGGGAGTTCCCGTCGTGGCGCAGTGGTTAACGAATCCGACTAGGAACCATGAGGTTGCGGGTTCGGTCCCTGCCCTTGCTCAGTGGGTTGACGATCCGGCGTTGCCATGAGCTGTGGTGTAGGTTGCAGACTCGGCTCGGATCCTGCATTGCTGTGGCTCTGGCGTGGGCCGGTGGCTGCAGCTCCGATTGGACCCCTAGCATGGGAACCTCCATGTGCCGTGGGAGCGGCCCAAGAAATGGCAAAAAAAAAAAAAAAATTAAATAATGGTTTGAATAGAGAATTTTTATTAGCCTAATATATATTACTTTAAAAAGTCAACTTACAGAGTTCCTGTTGTGGCTCATCAGAAACAAACCCGACTAGTATCCATGAGATCGAAGAATTGATCCCTGGCTTCACTCAGTGGGTTAGGATCGGGCGTTGCTGTGGCTGTGGTGTAGGCCAGCAGCTGTAGCTCTCATTTGACCCCTAACCTGGGAACTTCCATATGCTGCAGGTGCAGCCCTAAAAACAAAACAAACAGAACTTAAAGTAAAACCATTTCCTTGAGATGTAGATGAACACACATTTTATTCTGAGAGAAAAACATAAGGAATTATTTTTATAACCAGTGTATTGAACAGATGAGACTGCCAGCATCAATTGTAAAGCAACTTTAATTTTGTTTTCCATCTTCAAATCCATCCTCTGGGACCAGTTATTCTGTTGTCCTGGAGAAAATCTCAGGTCATTTTAGTCATGCAAATAATCTCCTTTCAATCATTGGTATGTCTAGATATGTGTAGTAATCAAGCAATTTTGTTCAAAGTTGAAGCTTATTTCATTCTCCAGGGGAGGTCTGCTGCTGTCCAGAACCTCAGGAGGGGGTGGGCATGACCAGCTTTCTCCTTCTCCTGCCATAGGCTCTTCCTCTCCTTTTTCTTGCTCTTTGTGTTTCTGGCTCCACCAGGATCATGCAAAGGAAGGGAGCAGGAAAGGTTTTACTTGATTAGTCAGTCCTGCCATCAGCATTCTTCGGGCTGGGCAGGTGGAAAATGGATTGTAGGATCTTTACAGACCTCCCCTCAGCCAGAGATCTCGCCCTGCAGTTTCTTATAAGGATGGTCCATCTCCAGCTGGCCTTTTTGGGAGCTATATATCAGCCTCTCCAAATGGGCCTTTGGAATTTGTTTCATCATGCTCAGGTGGGGGAGAGAGAAACCCTCTCTCCTTTCCTTCATAGCAGGTGAGAGAAAAACAGCCATAGCACTCCAACAGTTTTTTTTCACAACAGGTTTTTCAAATATCTGGTTTTGCCCTCTTAAAACACTTAAAGGGGGTGCTGAGGTAGAAGTTGAAAAGTTGGGTTTTGACTCTCTCCTTTTCGAATATTGTTGTATTTCATTGGTCTAGCAACTCTATTCGGATCACGACAATAATTTGTATGTATCCATGCATATGTATATTTTATTAAAGTATAATTGGTATATAATATCATCTTTGATTAATTGATATTTTTGATTTAAGGCCTCAGTTATAATATTTGAGCCTTATTTTAACATTCGTCTGTCTTATGGTCTTCCTAAACACACCCACAAGTTAACACTTAACGAGGTGTTTGCTAAATGTGTAGAAGAGTTTCACAGACCTGTCCCGTGGCCTGTAGGAAATCTGTGACTATAATAAAACCAGAATAGGGTATAGTTTTTAGGCATTTGGGGATGGGGAGTGCTCTTTTTTGGTTTCTTGAAATTCCTACATGAACTTTGGTAACTATATGTTACTTAACTGGGCCAGATATCTAATTAGCTACTTATTACTGCTCCCATTTGTGTCTCTTGTTCCAGGAATTCACTTTTTTTTTTTTTTAATCTGTATTTTTGTCATGGTATCATTCGAATAAGAAAAACACATTAGCTCTTTGTCTCTTGTGAATGTTAAAAGCTTCCTCGGGGAATAAGAAAAAGGTTCACCTGACTTTCTGTAAAGTCTCCTCATTCTATGGAGGACAGGCTTCCTTAGCGTCCCCACACCAACAATAAATTATTAAAGAGGTCTCGTGGGCAAGAGAGGGAAATGTGGTTCTGCCAACAGCACTGTGACAGATACTCATATTAATTATAAAAAATAACAAGGGTGAAAGTTCAAAATCCAAACCTTGCTCTCAGAACAGCTTTTTTTTTTTTTTTTTCCCCCTTCGGAGACAGGTTTCAGCTTTGAAAATTGAACTTCCTCAAAAATAGACTGCAACCTGATCCTAAAGATTGCTTTAACATACTCTTGTGTTTCACTTTGGTTTTTAAACAGGAAACACTGAAATGAGCTAAAATAATAATAATCCAGTGTATGGTGGAGTCAGAGCCCAGGATTAGGCCAGATAGGAAATGAGAGGCTATTTGGAAGCAGTGGGCATGGCTGCTATCTGACACGGAAGGTCGGTGTGGAGGTACAGGGCTTGTGATCAGAGACCACTGAACAAATGCAGGGTAAGGGAGGGCAGAGTAAAAATAAACAGCTGAGTGATTTGATGCCAGCAGAACTGAAAACCAGAGGGCATGTGTAGTCAAAGGAGTCAGAGTGTTTGAGAACGAGGGCCACTCACTGCTGGGAATTTTTTTTTTTTTTTTTTTTTAAGGGCTTCGCATGCGGCATATGGAGGTTCCCCAAGCTAGGGGTCAAATCGGAGCTGCAGCTGCTGGCCTACACCACAGCAACGCCAGATCCGAGGCACATGTGCAACCACCACAGCTCACGGCAATGCCAGATCCTTAACCCAGGGATTGAACCTGCATCCTCACGGATCCTAGTTGGGTTTGTTATTACTGAGCCACAACGGGAACTCCACTGGAGGGAATTTTGACAACAATTTGATAACATGCCAGGATCCAGTTTTATTGGCCTTGCTGCATACACAGGGAACTTTCTGGAGATGTGTTTAAAGAGCCCGTGAAGCTCTAGGCAAATGGTCCGTAAGGATGTCTTTCTTTTTGTTATAAATACAGTGTAATGACATGCCTCATTTACCAGTTAAAGCTATAATGGCTTATTCAGATCCATCATGCTAAGGATTACTGAGGGACTGTTTAACGGACACATGTTTCTGCTGCCAGCAAATACATTTAGTCCTCCAGTTGCAGTATATTTTACTGTGATATGTTTGTTCTTCATGAGTTGTTAAAAAGACCTAGGTAGGGAAGGGAGAAGATTTATGCCATGAAATTGGCCTCATCTTCCCATTGATTATTTCCCACAATCCTATTATCACTTCTTCGCAAAAGAACAGCAAAAGCAAATTTAATAATTATAAAATAGGTCACTTTTATAGAAAATATCTGGAGATAGTCTATTTTTTTTTGTCTTTTTTTTTTGCTATTTCTTGGGCCGCTCCTGCGGCATATGGAGGTTCCCAGGCTAGGGGTCCAATTGGAGCTGTGGCCGCCAGCCTATGCCAGAGCCACAGCAACGCGGGATCCGAGCCACGTCTGCAACCTACACCACAGCTCACGACAATGCTGGATCATTAACCCACTGAGCAAGGGCAGGGACCGAACCCGCAACCTCATGGTTCCCAGTCGGATTCGTTAACCACTACGCCACGACGGGAACTCTGAGATAGTCTATTTTCCATGAGTATAATAACAGATCAGTTTATGATTCTACCCACTTGTTTTCTAGACCTGTCAGGTTAATATGAATTAAATAATTAAAACTTAATACTGACCCGAGCTCTTTCTTCTTCCTTAAAGATTATCATTCCATGCTACTACTAAAGCACATATGGAAATAATTCTTAATGGATAAAATCCCACTCCAAAAGATGTCAAGAAGAGTTTAGCTCTAATTTCCTTCAGTTTTCTCTTTAACTTTGTTATATACTTTTAATATTTCATACTTTTTCTTTATTTTTTTAAATTTTTACTTGCAATTTTCAGCCCGTTCCTTACATGGTGGCTTTGAATAGCAAGCCAGCTGCGCTAAAACATGTGAAGTATATGAAATTCTGATTCTGAAGCAGGATATCTACAAGTAACCTTGAACCAGGTTCTCCATGAACTTATCGTGGGTATTTTAACTTCTCAGGAAAGGGACCTCCACCTTGACCCTGGATCCAACGTGCCAACAATGGACACCCTTGTTGGGTAGAAGACATCCTCTCTTACACTATAAGTTACTTATAGAGACCACAGAAATATACATTGGTGAACAGAGAGGCCTTCTGGGGATCAAAGACCCCAGTGTCATTAGGATCAATTCACTGTCTTAATCTGAGCTGCTGTTAATGAAGTGTCATAGACTTGGAGGCTTATCAACAACAGGAATGTGTTTTTCACAGTTCTGGAGACTAGAAGTCCAAGATCAGCATACCAGCATAGTTAGTTAGGTTCCTAAAAGGTCCTTTTTCAAGATGTGGTCAGCCATTTCCACATTGTATTCTTCTTTTTTTTTAAATAATAATTTTATTTTTTCCATTATAGCTGGTTTACAGCGTTCTGTCAATTTTCTACTGTGCAGCAAGATGACCCAGTCACACATACATTCTTACATACAGAAGGAAAGAGAGAGAACTCTCTGAGTCTCTTCTAATCCCATTCAGGAGGGCACCGTCCTCATGCCCTTGTTACCTCCTCATATCATCACATGGATGGTTAAGATTTCATAAGATAGGAATTTGAGGAGGACACATTCAGTATATTGCACACTCTTTGGCTGGGGATGGAGTGCTGTTAAAATCAAAAGCCCTGGCGCAGCAGAAATGAATCTGACTAGTAACCATGAGGTTGCAGGTTCGATTCCTGGCCTTGCTCAGTGGATTAAGGATCTGGCATTGCTGTGAACTGTGGTGTAGGTTGCAGACACGGCTCTGATCCTGCGTTGCTGTGGCTGTGGCTCTGAATCGACCCCTAGCCTGGGAACTTCCATAAGCCATGGGTGTGGCCTTAAAAAGCAAAAAAGGAAAAAAAAAAAGAAAAGAAACAACCCCCCCCCCCCCCCCCGCAAAGCCCTGCGTGTTTACCTTCATTAACTTCATCTAGCTTCTGATGCATTTCTCTTTTCAACCTTGATGTTGGCAGATTGCTGTTCAGTGCAAACCAAGCTTTCTTCAAATGTCAGATAAAATGCAGTGACAAACCTTGTAGTAAAGGTCTTTTTCACCTGAAATAAAGAGGTTTTTATACTCTCTACATTGGCATATCATAAAGACTTCAGAAAAATAATGTATAATGATATAAAGCATAATATTAAAAATGAAAGTCGATTGATTTCTTTCTAAGTGGTGAGCAGACCGTTAGGCACTTTACATGTGTTATTTCATTTAAAATACACGTTCATTTAATAGTATATTGAAGGGATGGATAGTAGTTATTCTATATATAACTCAAAATGCAGGGCAGAATTTTTATTTTCCCTTATGGAGGAGTACAGACTTTACTGTTTCATTTGTTTGCTTTTTTCCTTGGAAAAATAATGTATAAATATTGCATTTGGAGTGGATAAGCAATGAGATCCTGCTGTATAGCTCAGGGAACTATAGTCATTTGTGATGGAACATAATGGAGGATGTGAGAAAAATAATGTGTGTGTGTATATATATATACATACATTTTGCTGTATAGCAGAAATTGACAGAACATTGTAAATCAACTATAATAGGAAAAATAAAAGTATTGAAAATTAAAAAAAAAGGCTATATCCTGAAAAAAAAAGAATAAATAAAGGTTTTAATAGCTGAACCTATGCAATACAATATTGTCCTGAGAAAAGACAAGTTAGTAGAAATCTTCTATTTTTATGTAGTTTTACTAGATTGAGACATTTGATCATATTTTTTGTTTGTTTGTTTTATGGGCACACCCACGGCATATGGAAGTTCCCGGGCCAAGTGTTGAATCCAAGCTGCAGGTGCAACCTACACTGCATCTGTGGCAATGCCAGACCCTTTAACCCATTGTGATTGGTTGGGGATTGAACTTGCACCTCTGCAGTGACTGGAGTTGCTCTAGTCAGATTCTTAAGCCACTGTGCCTTGGTGGGAACTCCTAATTGTATATTTTTAATTACTTATCATGTTTAATGGACAATGGAACAAACAACATGCTCTTGCAATCAAGAATAATATGTAAATTGGTTTTTAAAAGAAAGAAGATTTTAGCTTCTACTCTCTGAGTGGTGTCAGAGGTCTAAATCAGTATGTTTTAGTATACTTACTTCTACTACATTAAATCTTCCTCAAGGATTTTGAAAAAAAACAAAAAAACAGTTACAGCAGAAATACTCTTGGGATGATTAAAATAGAATGATGTTGATGTTATGCTTGTTGATGTGCATGAAATATATACCCGTGGCTTCTAGGAAATAAAACATACAATCATTTGAACTGAATTGAAAAGAATCAGGTCAAATGAGGACAATTAAATCTTTCCCACTTATACCTTCATTGTTTGTTTAATTAATTAATTAATTAGTTAATTTTATCTTTTTAGGGCCACACCTGTGACATATGGCAGTTCCTAGGCTAGGGGTCTAATTAGAGCTGCATCTGCGGCCTACACCACAGTTCACGGCAACGCTGGATCCTTAAACCGTTTAGCAAAGCCAGGATTGAACCCACATCCTCATAAATACTAGTGGGGTTCATTACCACTGAGCCACATGGGAACTCCTGTTTATTTTAAAACCCATTTACTCACACACATAGAAGCAGTCACTTTGCTGTCTCCTGACTCTTTTTTTTTTCTATTTTTCAAAAAATCGAACTCACTCTGTATTGATATGAGTTCCCAGGTTTATTACTCAATTTTGATGTCATATATTTTTGATATAAGAAATGGGAATCATTTTTTTTTTTGGTCTTTTTGTCTTTTTGTCTTTTCTAGGGCCGCATCTGCAGCATATGGAGGTTCCTAGGCTAGGGGTCTAATCAGAGCTGTGGCCACCAGCCCATGCCAGAGCCACAGCAACACAGGATCCAAGCCGTGTCTGTGACCTACACCACAGCTCACGGCAACGCCGGATCATTAACCCACTGAGCAAGGCCAGGGATCGAACCTGCAACCTTATGGTTCCTAGTCAGATTCATTGATCACTGAGCCACGACGGGAACTCCCAGGAATCATCTTTTCTTTGCAGCATTTTTGCAAAGATTAAATGAAATAATGAATTTTCAAAAAATATATTAGAGGTCCTAAACATAGTAGTTAATATTGTTTTTATCTGTGTGAAGATATCCTGCCATCACTCTTGGCAATGATGTGATAGAACTAGCAGCATCTGGTTGTGGCTATGCCTGCTGGGTACCAGACACTAGGCTGAACTGAGCTTTACTTCAGTCCATTTCATCTGAGCAGGCCATGTTATTCCCATTTTACAGACAGAGGAAGTGAATGATTTTGTCAAGCAGGTGCCAGGTGGCAGAGTATGGATTTGAATACAGGTGCAAATGCCGTTTGTTAAAAACGAATCAACTAGTACAATGAGACACCGACATCAAATGCTTTCACTGACATGTGGAATCTGAAAAAAGGACAGACTGAACTTCTTTGCAGAACAGATGCTGGCTCACAGACATTGAAAAACTTATGGTCTCTGAGGAGACAGTTGGGGGGGTGAGGGGATGTGCTTCGGCTGTGGGATGGAAATCCTGTGAAATCAGATTGTTATGATCATTATACAACTACAGATGTGATAAATTCATTTGTGTAATTAAAAAAAAAAAAGAATCAGCTAGGATGGGTGCATAGCAAACCAGTTATGAGCCTGGACTCTGGGACCAGATCAGTTGGATTTTAACTGTGCCATTTCCTTGCAGCATGACTTAAGCAAGTTGTATATTCACTCTTCTTGCCACAGTTTCTTTATTTGTAAAATGGGAATAGCAATAATGTTACCTAACTCCTGGGGGCATTATGTTTATTAAAGGAGGCAGTGTTTATGAGGCACTTTAGACCTGTGCCTAGTATGTAAGTGCTATGAAAGGGTTTTCTTGAAAAAGTCGAGGCCCCAAATTTCACTCTGTGCTAGTAAGGAATATTTAAAAGGCAATTTTAAATAGCTTTGTTTAGGAATTTCTGTGAGTTGGTTATAATCCACAGATCTGAAAATGTTCCTGTAAAAGTTATCTGGAGACAACATTAGCTTCAGGAGAGAGCAAATGACCATACATTCCTCTAGATCATAAGCATTTTTATGTAAATTATGTCTCATCTTTCTGAGGCACCTTGGGTAGCATGACTGTCACTGGCCCCTGTTTGAAGGGCTGGGCTCTTGTAGGAGGTGACTGATCCACATCCTCCCTAGGAAATATGGAACCCCCCTATACCTGTGCTCTTGCTTCAGAGAGGAACCAGCATAGGCTTCTCACATATGTTACTGCCACTTCTATTGCTGGTGTTATACCTCTCCTCCTATTCAGAAGCATGAGGAACAAACAAATCAATAGGAATTCAGTTATATCTATACTGACATTTAGGTTTAGTAAGTCACTCAGTGCTAAAAATGATGAATTATTATTGTGCAGAATGTTATTATTATTGTTTTTTGATCTTAGAATCAGAGCTAGTGCTGTATCAGGCTAAAATGGTAAGACTACCCCTAGACCACCTCGCCATGGGTTATCTTTTTATGGAGAACTGTTTCCTATAATGGTTTGCACTTGATCTTAGCCAAAAGGCTGAGAAGCAATCCTATAATGGTTTGATGCACATCCATGGTAACTCTTCCCAGTACTTAAAACTTCACTACCAGGAAACCAGAGGCAGAACTGTCATGTTGCCCCCGTCCACTCTGCCATCCTTTTGCAATTTGGCTGCTAAGTGAAGCACTTAAGCAGCTTAGTGTCTTCAGTCTGACACTTCGAAAGTGGCTAGCGACTAACAATTCTTGGCTTAATGTGACACATGCAACCTGTGAGCCTATCACTGTATGACAAAGAGCCTTTTTTTCCCCTAACTTGGGGTTCAGTGGCATCATTAAACACAACTATTTTTTCGTGATGTATTGGGATTGAAAAATCAAAATATCCAAGAAATATCTATAGCAGCTGTACACAAAGTAGATTTCCAAAGAGTATTTCTTGAGTTGAACTGGGGAAAAAAAAAAAAAAAAAAAAACAACCAAAAAACCTAATTCAAGAAAAAAAAGAGGACAAATGTGATGTAGTTGTCTAAAGGGTCAAGTTACCAATCATGGTCAGGCATCATAGAATAAGAAGTGAGCTAATCTGGAGTTCCTGTCATGGCTCAGTGGTTAATGAACCCAACTAGCATCCATAAGGACTCGGGTTTGATCCCTCACCTTGCTCTGTGCGTTAAGGATCTGGCATTGCCATGAGCTGTGGTGTAGGTCGCAGACACTGCTCAGGTCCCGACTTGCTGTGGCTCTGGCATAGGCTGGTGGCTACAAGTCCGACTGGACCCCTAGCCTGGGAAACTCCATATGCTGCAGGCGTGGCCTAAAAAAAAGAAAAAGAAAAAAGTGTGCTAATCTTGGGGTGGGCTGAGGCATCATTGTAGCCTTTTTGAATAACTATTTTTCTAAGAGCTGACAATTCAAATATGTTATCTGTTGTGGAAAATGTATTTTTAACCAATGAAATGTTTTCTACATTTATCCAGTATGCACTTACTGTATACTTGATGAGCTAGATAGAGAACAACGTACTTGAGATAAAAGACTCTCATCAAGCTGATAGACTATTATTTGTACTGATTTTCATAATCAAATCTGGTTTCAAATCTGCAGGAATGACTTCCAGTTAGGTGCATGTATTGTGATTAATGTTTCAGAAATGTTGATGTGAGAAAATATTGACATTTATTGATTGCACACACTAATGCCTTGTTACCTGAGGCATTCCACAGTTCCTAAGAAAACCCAGGAAACTCCTTAAATTGAACCCACTATTTGTTCTCTGGAGACAAGATATAGCAAATAAATGAACCATGTGACAGAGGTTATATTGGTGAAGAAACTTCCTTGAAAGTTTTTCAGTCTATACGAAAGATATGGTGGCATCAAACGTAGAACTTAGTTAGAGGTTTTATATTTGTAGAGTTCCTATACGTTCCAAGTAGGAATTGTGTCACTATTTATATTTTGGATCAATATTGGCTCAAGAAAAATCCTAATTAATGGAGCTTGGAACAGTTGAAAACTGATCAGTGAGAGAATAGTGGGATAGTTTCTCAAATTTTAAAGGTCAAATCCACACACAAATCTATTATTACACTGTGTAGTTTAAATAAGTGCATTTGTTTTGAAGAAAATGAAGAAAAGAATCATAGGGAATTATTGTTCCAGTGAAAGATGCTTTGCTAAAGGTATTATAACACGTTAAGTTGGGAAACATTTACTATTTAAGTTTCACAATTTCCCCTGTGTAAATTGTTTCAATTTTTATAATGATAGGGATGGCTAAATCATATTTTATTTTATGATACTCTGTTGGAATATCGGTTCCAGATAAATGAATCAAAATTAGCCTAGTCTGGTTACTCTTTGAAAAGGTTCATTAAAATAGATGAAATATTCCAGAAATATGCTCTGGTTACTAATGTTTTGGAAATAAAGAAACCTACTTTAAAACAATATTGGGTTTCAGACATATTTACTTTAAGACAATATTAGGTTTCAGACATACTCACTACATAGAATTCTGTGATGAGTAAAAGAAAAATATCAGCCAACTATTTGGTACATTGATTTTTCTGATTTTTGCTACTCTGAAGCATTGCTTTCTCATTTTTTTCTATTATAGACAATTGAGTCCAAACTCTGTTCGTGATTTTCTTCATGAATACAGTTCCTTTCAGTTGAATAGTTTAGGTCCAATGGTCGTTTATTTGTTCATATGTTTTAAACTGAAAAACAAAAAATTGTAGGGGTTGAAATGTGTGTATGATGATTTTTTCCTCTTGTCTCCTTCACTTTGAACTTGTGCTTGGAGATATTTAATTTTAAAACAAACCAACATTAAAATAAAACAAATGCACTTCTTTTTTTTCACCTCAAAGTACAAACCTAGGGTTGAGGAATGACTACTCTATGCCTAGTGAGCACAATTAGTTGGACTCTAAAATGTAAATTATACAGATCATATTTTATCTAGAAAATGCTACATATAATTCAGTTAAGTAATAAAGCATAAAATGAGAAGATTGTGAAAAATAACCTATAATTTAAAGGCTCCAAATGTGCTCTTAATGATGTACAACCTAATTGAAATTTGTGATGTATTGGAATTTTTTGCTGGTTTACTTTTCAAAAAAGAACCAAAAAACAAGAAAACAAAAAAACCCCTGGAGTCACAGGCTGAAGGACTGGACATGGGGCAGGTAAGTCTAGCCAGACACGCAGACATGGTCTACATTGTTTGGAAATCACTGCCATGTTCAAATTCTTCTACGGAGAACTTGGACCGTCCATAGTGAGAATTGTTGAAAAGAAAAGTGGTGTAACTCAGGGAATTCACCTGGTGGGTCACACATTCCCACAAGTAACTGGAGAAGTTTCATCTGGTGAGGATCTATAGCCGGAACTCTTGACAAATTATCACTGCAGCTTATGTGCTTCTTCATCTGTGTCCCATATTTAAACTCTTCATGATACTCCCATTGATTCCTCCTCAAAATCCCAGCCTTCTACATCTTCTTTTTAAAAATCTGTTTTTATTTAGTCAGGTCTCCACATTTCCACATACAGTTTGTTTGTACTGTCTCTTTCTCCTACAGATAGGGTTATGCAAATCATGCATGGGTTATAACTGGAAAAAATAAAGCATTCAAATGCCAGCTACTGAGGGAGACAGAAACAAAACACTTTAAAACAAACTTGCTTTTAAAGGAAGCCTAAAATTTTTGAGATTTTTGAATGTTTCCACTTAAGCTCTTTAGCACTATCATTATGAAAGATCCATCGTATTTTGACAGCTCTGTTTATTTAAGCAAGGCGAAATGAAAAACATAACAATTTAGTCTAGTTTTCAGGAAGCTAAATTCCTCTTTGACAGTGTAAGTATTAACAAGGACCACTTTCTGATGTTCTTAGAAGACATAATGACTCAAGCGTTTATGCGAATGTTTCAACCAAAGTGCTCTTTGAAGTTAGTTGGATTTTTAGTATGGCAAAATATTTAAAGGGAATTTCCCAGATGTGTTATGTATGTTGTATGTGATGCTACCAATTTCCATATTTGCTCTGTACTGCAGCAAGTGTGTGATAGTAAAGGTAAATATATAGGGAGAAACATGACATTATATATTTTCTCCAAATTTTAATGATCATGTTAAATACTAACTCAGGGGCAAATAGTATTTTCATCAGGTAATGTGGTTGAGAAAAAATGTAAAATAACACTCTATTTTTCCCTATTGTTTCTTTTGGAAATAGGTTCGGTAAATAGTTGGTTGTAATCAGTACCCATTCTGAGTGGATAGCAAGGCAAGAAAAGAAAGCATAAATGGGTATTTTAAAGCAAAATTGGGAGTTTGGGTTTTAAATATTCAGGTGATGGAAAGGGATATTTTCTGCCATTGGTTTTTTGGGGAATAATATAAAAATATAATTTGGAATAGCTGTTATGTTCTTTTACCAAAAGTTTCCCTTTCCCACTAATAAAGAGAGGAAAATTTGTCCCAAATAGTTAAAATCTGCTACAGCTCTTTCTGAAAGGCAGTATTCTTATTTTTAAAGGAGTCTGTGGTTTTCATACTCTCAAGCTGAAACTTAGTCCTTAGCTTTACAGTTTTGCTATGAATAAATCATCAACTCTTTTAGTAGGTGTCAGAAAGTTTTAAAGCTCAGGTAATAGGAAGATGTTATTGTCCTTCCTTCTCTTAGCTATTGATGGTAGTGAAAGACAATGATATTTTAGTGAAGCGGGTTTGCCAAGGGAGATTTTGCGTATTTCATAGCTGTCCCGTACTTCAGAGTAGTATTCTGTTCTCATGCTTGTTTAACAGGGCTTCTCTGGGTATTCCTATTTCTTCTTCAGAGAAGATTGCAAATGGGACCAGGTCAGTCAGCAAATACCAAGTGCCCACTATGAGATGGACATCATTCCAGGTGTTTCTTTTTTTTAATCTCTTAATCCATTTTATTTATTTATTTATTTGTCTATCTGTCCTTTTCTAAAATTTTTTTATTTATTTAAAAAATCATTAGGAATAGTTGACTTACAATGTTGTGTTAGTTTCATTTGTACAGCAAAGTGAATCAGTTATGTATATCCATATATCCATTCCTTTTCAGATTCTTTTTCCATAAGGTCGCAACAGAGTATGAATAGATTTCCCTGTGCTCTATATGGAATGGATGAGTAACAAGGAAAATTGCTGTTTTTGTGTTTATATTCCCTCCCAACCTCTGTCTTCTATTATCGCTTAGAAAAAGGATGATCTATGTGGATTCCTTTATCTATGAAATTGCTCTCTAATTTGCTCCTTCTATTTGAAGGAAGGAAAATGTAACTGTCACCTTAAAATAGATTTGAATTTAACTATTTGTTGATAATTCTATAAGAAATTAAGTGATACTAACCTTCACTGAATGCAAATCATGTTCTCACCATCTTCAAATCTGAACTGGGCTTTGTAATTTTCTCCTGCTTATTGCTCTTTATTTTATATGTTCATTCTTTATTGAAGTGTAGTTGATTTACAATGATTTACACATAGCTGTGCCAATTTCTGCTGTGCAGCAAAATGACCCAGGCATACACATAGAAACATTTTTTTCTCATATTAGGTTCCATCATGTTCTATCCTAAGAGATTGGATTAGGTGTATCTTTAATATTCTGATTAAGTTGAAGGAAAGTGATGTATTTAATCTAATCAGTACATTTAATTCTCTATTTGAAGTTTATTCATGTTACATCTCTTCTGTTTTGACATGGTAAAGACTTACAGGATACTGATAGGATCAAGTGTTGGTGGCTGGGCATTGGGATGCTGGTGGCGGTGTTGTCTGGGCACTGAGTTGGTGTGAGTGTCTCCCAGACACCTAAACTAAATGACATCGTGACTTCTGCTTCTTTGCTTTCATTTGTTATCACAAACATTTTCCCTTTAATAAAGACCATGTCTCTTAATTTCTACTGACAATCATCATGTCAGGCCCTTCTTTTACCCTTAGATTACTGCAGTAGCCCATGACTTTCTCTCTGCCCATATGATACTCTAATCTTTATAATGCATTCCTGAGTCTATCCCTTGTCTGCTGAAAAATTTTAAAGAATATCTCTTTAAATAATCTCAAAGAACCCCGTGTCATCTTTGTTAATGCACATAGGATTATAGAATAGCTTAACTATCCTACTCTAATTGAGCAGGTAATTGTACATTTGAGAAAATTGAGGCCTAAGGGGCTTAGTGGACTGGTCCAAGCTTACTAGTTATTAGGAAGAAGTGTTGTCAATAAAACAGAGATTTTTTAAAGTTCAGGTCTATGTACTCCCTGTTGTTATGTGTCTTACATTACATTCATTTTTTGCCTCCTACTGTGAGAAACCCTAAAGGTTAGTCACTACAAAAAAACACCCAGAAGAGATAGAAAAGGATACTAGTGAACCAGGTAACCATGCTACAGGATTGATAACTAAAAATTGTCCATTTGAGTTATTGTACAACGTTAATTACAGTTACAAATGTGGCTGTGGTGGGGCTGTGGTTGGGTAGTAAATGGATGAGTAAATGAGTAAATAAATTGTTGAATGATATGTTGAGTATGGTATTCATGATATAATTTTAGTGTAAAAGCTTGTTGGTAACTGTCTTGGAGTCAGGGCCCGGATACCAGGGACCAGTTCTCTGGGAATCTAATTAGTTTTGAAATGCCTTATGCTATTTGAATTTTCCAATGACTTGCCAGCAGAGGTGACCTGATCAAGAAAGTACTGGCTTTCTACCTGCTCTCTCTTATGTTTTCAGTCCTGTGACTTGTGTGTTTTAGGATTATCTCTCAAATAAACTACTTTCATTCAAATCCTCAAATCCTTATTTCAGTGTCTGCTCTGGGAGAACCCAAATTGAGAGATTATTTAGGGTAAAATAGCTTTAGTTGTGCTGATCATTCAAAGGCGGTTCTAGTGTGGTCATCCCTAAGAATTTTTGACTTAAAGTGCTGCCAATTTGGTCAGCTAGCCTCTATCACTGCTTCAGCGGCCTTTCCTATGGTCTCAGGACTCCTTGATACTTCCAGTTTAGGTCCTTGCCAAAATTAGGGATGCTTCCTGCCTACTTTGATGGAATTGTTAAGATGCTAACTAATTGCGAAGAGTTGAAGGAGTACTTTTCTGTTTCCTCTGTTGTTTACCACCCAGATGCTAAGTGGTACACCAGTATCATGGACACCAATCATCTGTTTCTTAACAGGACTGAATCTCCATCTCTCTGGCTTTTGGGGATGGAGACAAAGGAGTTTGCTTCAAACATATATCCAGGCTCTATAGGCACATGCTGGTGGTTTCCACCTCAAAGAGGGGAGATACTCTTCTTAACCCCTATGTTCTCTCTCCTGTGCAACAGTGCTGAGCATTTGCCCTGGTAACTTGTAACCTTTGGTCTTAATGATATCATATTATTGAGAGCTGATTAAATGGGCAAGCTTGTTCTCTTTCCTAACAGCAGCACTAAGTGGGGGTACAGTGTGTGAACACTGAAATCATTGTGTGAAAGTAAGGTTTGTGTGTTGAAATGTGTAATTCCTGGGAAGTTCGCTTAATGAAAATGGACAATCTTTGCCAATCGTATCTGTTCCCCAAGCTACAAGTAAAGAAAAAAATTCAAGTGGTGGAATTTTGATGCAAACTAGGAGGCCTTTTGTTTTACAGTTGGGAATTCAACCAACAATCTTCCCAGATAATCTTCCATCTTCCATGATACTTCTCCTCATCGTTCTGCTTGGGTCTCCTTTTGACCATCTCACTTTCCAGCTCTCCAAGAGAGAAGATGTGATGAGCTCAGTTAGTCAACAACTACCTCAGATTAGTCCTGCTGAAGAGATCTCTCAACTCAGGCCACCTTGTAGGCTTTTAGCCAGTATTGAGAACATTACCCTTAAATGAGGCACAGATCCTTGTTCAAAAAAGTGTGATCAAGGTGAAGAACTCATGTTTTGTGTGGTTGTTGACAATCAGGGTGGAATAGTTTTGTGAAATAGAACAAGGAGACTCACGTTTAGGAAATGCTTATAATTGGTTCAAGAGGGGGTTGTAGTTATGGTAAATACTCAGATTTCTTGTAAGGGTCAGTGTATGGGTCAAATATCTTGCTTGGCCAATCTATTGTACTCTTTCATGATCTGATTATAACCTACCTGTCTAGTCCTAATTCTACCACTTTTTAGTTGCATGACCTAAGAGAAATTGCTTAAAGCATTTTAAGTATCAATTCTGTTATATGAGCAGTGTAGATTAAGATGATTCTTTGGGAGTTCCTGTCATGGCTCAGCAGTTAATGAACCCTACTAGCATCCATGAGGATGCAGGTTAGATCCCTGCCCTTGCTCAGTGGGTTAAGGATCCCGTGTTGCCATGAGCTGTGGTGTAGGTCACAGGCGCAGCTCGGATCCAGTGTTGCTATGCCTGTGGCATAGGCTGGTGGCTTCAGCTCCGATTCAACCCCTAGCCTGGGAACCTCCATATGCCATGGGTGTAGCACTAAACAAACAAACAAAAAACAAACAAACAAAAAGATCTTTGTAGAGCTGTTGTAAGGAAGAAATGATATGATCTGAAGTTCTTAAAGCCATGTTTCTTGCGTAATAAACAGTCAAAAATGCTAGTTATTTTCATTATTATTGTAAGCCAAGTGTTTTTAGCCTATGTTCAAAGCAGACAGAAATATGGGTAATAGTGGAGGTTAGTCAAAGGTAGTATTGCATGCTATAGAAACAGATATGTGGGGAATGCAAGGTTAATATTACAAAAGTGAAAAATATCCTTTTTGTTTTTATCTTTGTTTCTTGTAATTTCACTGATGTATTAATTAGCTTTTCTGTAGTAACTAACAATGTCTGAATCTCACTGGCTTATAAATAAGAGTTTATTTCTCATGGATGTTCCGTATATGAGTTGACTGTGGTTTTGTTCCATATGTCTTCTCATTTAGGGCCATGGATTGAGGAAGCAGCCCCTATGGGGGACTTGCCTATTCTTGAAGCAGAGAGAAAGAGCAGTAGAGCTAGGGGATCTCATGATGCTCTAAAAGCTTCTGCTTGTGCATGGTGTATTTCTTTTTTTCTTTTGTTGTTGTTGTTGTTATTGCTGTTGTTGTTGCTATTTCTTGGGCTGCTCCCGCGGCATATGGAGGTTCCCAGGCTAGGGGTCGAATCGGAGCTGTAGCCACCGGCCTACGCCAGAGCCATAGCAACGTGGGATCCGAGCCGCGTCTGCAACCTACACCACAGCTCACGGCAACGCCAGATCGTTAACCCACTGAGCAAGGGCAGGGACCGAACCCGCAACCTCATGGTTCCTAGTCGGATTCGTTAACCACTACGCCACGACGGGAACTCCTGTATTTCTTAATCACCCATATTCCATTGGCCAAAATGTTATGGCCAAGTCCACAGTTAATGAGACAGGGAATTCTTCTCTTTCCATAGAAAGCACTGGTTAGTTATGTGGAAATGGGTGGGAGTGGATAATCTTCTTTCTGGAAAGGGAGATAATGAATAATTGTGAACGATTACATAGTCTTCTGTTGAAACCCAACATTTCTTTTCTCCCCTCCCCCTACAAGAAGCAGTTTTGAAATTGTCTGTGTGGCTCAAACAAGTACTGACTTTCAGAAATAGAATGGGTTGCTGGTATATGTTCTAGAGTATATGGCATCTCGGATATATACTGTATATAGTTTGTATCGTATACTGAATACTAGATGTGTACTATATACACCACTTTAGTAAAATTCTGTGTTCTGCATTAAAATAAAGTGTTCTGCATCATTTTAGTAAAATTAACATGAAAAATTGTAGTCTAGGTGTTGAAGGAGGTCATCCAGAGAACATGACCCAAAGCTTGACGCAGGCAATTAGAAGCTCCTCACCCTCTCGCCTGTCCTTGGAATGTATATTTAGCCCACTGTTCCAATTTGAGGAGCCACTTTAAGGACATAGCTTTGGGAGAGTAATGTGTTGTTGAGTCCATATGGACTGCTTACATGACTGAACCCTCTGTATAAATTTTTCAGATTCTGGCAGGTAAGCGCAGACATCTACTTGTTTTGCAGCTGCCCAAGACCAGCCTCATATGTAAGTTCACCTAACAATCTGGAGTAATCTGGCTCTTTCTTCTGTCTTTCTGTACCCTCTGCATACAGGGGCCATTTTCAGATTTCAGTCAGGAAGCTCCTGAATTTGCTAACCAAAACTAAAGAAAAGGATCTAGTTCAAGGAATAAAGAGAAAGATACAGGCACTGTGGCTGACTGATAGCTACAAGCACCAGTCAGTTTTTTTCAACTTTTTAAGTGCTTTCAAATTGCAGTCATATCCTAACACGCATATCGAATGTAATCTACCTAAACATTTATCTTTAATCATCATCCGTCATTTATATAAGTAATGTGCGATAAGGCATGAAGCCAACCCTCTAACCCTAACCTTTCTCATTTTGAGAGATTTAAAAAATTTAAATTTTATACTTTAAACTCTTCAGTTCTTCTTAGCATGGAATATTGGTTTATATTCTTCAATGTTAGTTGTTTGTTCTTATTTCATTTGTTGTGGACTGAATATGTCCTTCCAAAATTCCTTATATTAAAGCCCTAACTTATCAGGTGGCTAATTTTGGATGTGGGGCTTTTAAGGAAGTACAGTTAAATGAGGTCCTAAGGATGAGGCCCTGGTCTGATAGGATTAGTATCTTTATAAGAAGAGCTGCCAAAGAGGCTTCTGTCCCTTCTTCCCTCTCTTTCTCTCCCACTGTGTGCATAACCAAGGAAAGACCATGAGAGGACATATGGAGAAGGCAGCTGTCTTCAAGCCAGGAAGCGCAGTCTCACCAAAACACAAATCAGTTAGAATCTTGATTTTGGCCTTCTATACTCAAGAACTATGAGAAAATAAATTTGTTTAAGCCACCTACTCTAAGTGTTTTGTCATGGCAGCAGGAGGGGACATCATTCAATCATTAAATATTTGCTGAGTGCTTCATGCTGTTTTAAATGTTGGAAATACAGCATTGAATAAAACAGACAAAATTGTTGACCTCATGGAGTTTATATTCTAGTAGGGGAGACAGATTATAAATAACCAATGAATAAATAGATAGCAATACTCAACACACAAAACAATGAAGCAAGATGATGAGTTAGTGAATGATGAAGGGAAAGCTAGGTTAAACACTGATCAAAAAAAGCCTCTCAGAGTTCCTGCCATGGTGTAGTGGGTTAAGAATCCAGCTGCAGTGGGTTGGGTTACTGTGGAGGTATGGGTTTCATCCCAGCCCAGTGAAGTAGGTTTTAAAGGATCCAGCACTGCCATATCCATGGCATAGGTTACAGCTGTGGCTCAGTTATAGTTTCCTGGCCCGGGAACTTCCATATGCTGTGGGTAAGGCCATTAAAAAGATGAAAAAAAGGTCATAGGCTTGAATGGAATGAGTAATACAAATATCTGAGATAAGAGTATTTTAGGCAAAGAGATTAGAGATGTGGTCTGAGGTACTAGACCTTAGAATATGCATGGCATTATTGGATACTGTAAAGGTATTGAGGTTTTTTATAAGTGTAGAGAGAAAGCCTCCGAGGAGTTTGAGCATAAACTGAGTATGATGTTTGTTTTAAAATCTCATCCTACCTTCTGTGTGAAAAGTAGAAGCTAAGAGACCGAGAGAAGAAAAAGGGAGCTGATGAGTTGGCATGTTACTGAAATAATCCTGGTAAGAATGACGACAACATGGACTAGTTTGGCAGTGCCGGAAGTAATGGAATGTGGTCAGATGTGGAACATATTTTAAAGATGCAACTGATGAAACTTTTTGGTGGATTGGCTGTGAAGCATAGAAAGAGGGATGGATTTGAGGATGACTCCTAGATTTTTGGCTGAACATTTGGCTGAATGAAGGTGCATTTTAATGAAATGGGGAAGACTGAAGAAGTGAGCTGGGGGGTGAGGAATGTACAGGACTGTTTTGGATTTGTTATTTTTGACGCAAAGCTTCTCCACCATAGACCTTTACTGGAATGTCAAGAGGTGGGCTAGAGATATCTGTTTGGAGTTTGTCCTCATACAGGAAGCATTTAATACCATGGCTTTATATGACATTGATTAGATCTGAATGTAATTAGAAGAGACAAGAGTACTGAACCCAGGGAAGCACTGATCTTTAGAGGTCAACCAGAAGAGGAAGTTCAAGCAAATGAGACTGAAAAGCAGCAGCCAGAAAGGTAAGGGGAAAATCAGAAGAGCATGGTATCTTTGGAACTAAGTGACAATCAAGAGATTCCTAATTTGGTTCCAGTACGCCAGACATATGCATTACAAATTGTGTTTACTGCACTCACACTCCTGGCTACTTGTTTTTGGATTCCAACTTTAGTTCACCTTGTCCAGTGGTCAGTTTCCTTTCAGATGAGAAAAGGTAACTTGAGGTTTACTCTCCTTGCTCTGCTGGAGTGAAACAGACCATGTCACTCTAGATAGAAGGGCCCCAAATTCTAGATTGTATGTAAAATGAAATATCCATCTATTTCTCCACCTTGATCCCTAGTCATGTCAACTAAAAGTTGCTTAATATTTGTCTTATATAGCTTGTTGAATGAGTGAATGAATTTCAGAGAATGTATGCTAAGTCTCTATGCTCTCCTCACTACCTCATAGGAAAGAATACACAGCCACCCTTTGTGAGTGTTAAGTAGTGGGGCAGTGTTTGATTTGGAGGAAGGAGAAGAACTCATCCCCCTGAGGGATCTGAGTTCTTGAAACACCGCTGGATGAGTGCTGTGAGCTGAATTGTTGTCTCCCCATCCCCACCCGAATTCATATGTTGCAGCCCTAACTGCTAAATGTAATGATATCTGGAGATGAGACTTTTGAAAGGATATTAAATTTAGATGAGCTCATGGTGGCAGGGCCGTCATGATGGGATTAGTGCCCTTATAAGAAAAAAAGGATACAAATAAATTTATTCACAGAACAGAAACAGACTCACAGACTTTGAAACAACTTATGATTGCCAAAGGGGACAGGTCGGGGGTGGGAGGGATAGATGGAGGTTTGAGATTGGCATATGCACACTGAGGTATATGGAATGACTGGCTAATGGGATCTGCTGATAGCTCAGAGAACTTTACCCAGTATTCTGTGATAATCTATGTGGGAAAAGAATCTGAAAGAAAATGGATGTATGCACATGTATAACTGAATCACTTTGTTGTGCAGCAGAAATTATCACAATGTTGTAAATCAGCTATACTTCAGTAAAACTTTAAAAAATGGAAAAAAAGGAAGAGACCCCAGAGAGCCCCCTTCCTCTGTGTGTGTGTGTGTGTGTGTGTGTGTGTGTGTGGTGTGCCATGTGAAAACACAGTGAGAAGATAGCTGTCTGCAGGAACCAAATCTGCCAACACTTTGATCTTGAACTTGCTGTGTCTCTTGGTTATGCTGCTCAGACTATGGTATTTTGTTATAGCAACCTAAAGTGACTAATACAAATGTGTTTCTGTCAAGGTTTTCTGTATTATTTTGCTGCGGTTGCTGCAACAAATAACCACCAACTTGGTGATGTAAAACAATAGAAATTATTCTTTCATAGTTCTGGAGGCCAGAAGTCTGAAATCATGGTGTTGGCAGGGCTGTCTTTCCTTTGACGGCTCTGGGGGAGGTTTTATTCCTTGCCTCTTCCAGCTACTGGTAGCTCCAGGCATTCCTTGGCTTGTGGCTGCATTACTCTAATTGTGGCCTCTGTGGACACATTGACATCTTTCATCTGTTTCAAATTTCCTCTGCCTTTCTTTTTTGAGAACACTTTTAGGACACATCTACATAATCCAGGATGATTTCATCTCACGATTCTTCACTTAATTACATCTGCAAAAGAGACCTTTCTCCAAAAAAGGTAACATTCACACGCTCCAGGGATTTGATGTGAATATCTTGTAGGGGGTCATTTTTGACTTTCCATAGTCCTTCTTGATGACTACATCTCTATTTGGACATCTGGAAGTTAATCAAATGGAAAGTTTTTAAGGATATAAGTGTACATGAGGGAATCTGATTTTTTTCAGTTCCAGATTTCCTGTTAATTTTAAATAGCCAGAGTAGTTGGCTTTTGAAAGACCTGCCCCTCTCCCCCATAATTTTACTGATTGCTTCATTATTTTTGCCTAGAAATGCTTTTCTAAATTCAATTCATATTTGTGTGACTTGAGTCTTAGGTGTTATGTCTTGTTCTAAGCTCTCTAATAGTACACGTGGTTTTTTTTTTTTGGCAGGGGGGCTGCCCCCACAGCACATGTGGAGGTTTCTGGGCCAGGCATTGAACACATGCCATGGCAGTGACCCAAGCTGCTGCAATGACAATGCCAGGTCCTTAACCTGCTGAGCTGCAAGAGAACTCCTAATAAGCATGATCTTGTCTTTAAGTGTTACTAGCTGCTCTAGTGCTAGCCATGACCCCATTCTTGCTCTAAATAGCTGTCAAATAATTCCTATTAAATCTTCAGTTAGGCATTTAGACAATAGACATTAACACCTTAATATGTGCCCTCCTTCATCAATCCTGCTTTCCCAGGCATATCTCTGTGGAAAGGTGGAGAAAGCATTGAACTTGGAATAAAGAAATCAGGTTCAAAGGGAACCTGAGCAATTAACCTCTCAGAGTCTCTGTTGTTGGGAACACTGAAAGAGCGAACCTAGCCACTTCACTAGTATTCTTGGGTTTGGTCTATGTCAGAATATAGGTGGGCCTGATTGCTTAACTGCAGCAACTGGCTGGAACCAGCTGGGCTGGCTCACTACAAAGAGACTCCCCAGCTGGAGCTGCTCCCAAGGGGAGGTGGTGTGAAATCCAGGCTGCTGTGAACAACTGGGTGGCCAGTTGGTTGTGGTATGTACTGGATTGAGAGGGATGTTATTTACAGGAGCCAGTTCCAGCTGGTAACCTACAGGATGCAGGCCACCCAGTGGAGATGGTAGCAGGCAAGGGTGGGAAAAGCGTGGGTCAGGACAGAGCTGAGCTTGGGTAACAAAAAGGATGCCAGTGTGTGGAGCCATGAACCCAATCAGGAATGAAGAGCAACCAAGTGTCAAAATGTGTGGAGGTCTTGGCTATGCATCTGCTTTAACTTCTATCTATAAAGGCACAGCTGGCCGGGGTGGGTATAGCATTTGACACTCTTCCAGTCTTGTTCATTGGATCATCTTTGGCAGAAATGCCCTAGCATGTTGTCTCTCCTTAATTAATTACATTGATAGAGGAGAGTCAGAGGATATAGGGTTTAAGACAGGAATTACCTGTACCCCTTATATGACCTTAATAGTCATGATCTATAAAATGTAAATATTTTTACATTCCATCACTCTTTCTCAGACTGAAGCTGTGAGGATCAATAAAACAATATACAAATGACTTTCCTGGAAAGAATCGTCATGTAATATAAACATGCCTTGGAAAGGAGTTGAAAAGGCAAAAAATGTCTGCTTTTCAAAGCATGAAAAACTAATGATTAGCTATGGTAAAGGAGAAGGCAGGAGATAATTTTATGCCCCATGAGAATAATTTTGGATGCCCTACAATTTTCAGTATATATTTGTTCACTATCCTGAAACTGTTGGCCAGACACTCTTATATGACTGTTTTTGCTGTATTTTCACCTAAAACTATCTCAATTGATTTTTTTCCCAATTAACTAAGTTGCCAATGAAGAAATTCAAAATATACATGCTTAGAATGTATTTTGGAAATATATCTCACCATGATAATAAAATCATGGCTTCATTTGTAATGATAGAGAAAAAGTAGGGACAGACACAACCAATGAGTCCTGATGAATTCTATGAGACTTAGAAGTTCAGATGAATTCAAGTTTCCAAACTGGTTTATTTAAGACTGTACAGGTGAGACACATAAAAATGGAGGGTAATGAAATTCTGCTTGATTTGTGAACAAATCTGAGGATGTCCTCAAAAAGGACATTTTGCTCCTTTGCTTCCATGCCTAATTGAATAGAGGTAATTCTGAAGATGGCAAGTCTATGGATGACTGTTTTCTGGAACTGGAAAAAGGTGCATCTCTTTATGGTGGGGGAGGAGGATTGTGTACTAGCCAAATCTACTGAATCACTCCTTACCTCATTCTTTGATGATATCATTAAGCATTTTGCCAATCTTTGGAAGTTCTATTTTATTGGAAATTATGCTCTAGGAAAAGTCTATGTAGAGCTGCAGTGCTGTGGTACTGCCTTGGCTAACCCATGGAAGATGATGGAATTGCATACTTTCTTCAGTCATACTTTCTGCACTGCCCATCACTCACTGACCCAGAGAATTTTACATTATTTTTTTTTGTCTTTTTAGGGCCACACCCACAGCATATGGAGGTTCTCAGGCTAGGGGTTGAATTGGAGCTGTAGCTTCTGGCCTATACCACAGCCACAGCAACACTGATCCAAGCCGCATCTGCAATCTGCACCACTGCTCACGGCAATGCCAGATCTTTAACCCACTGAGTGAGGCCAGGGATTGAACCTCCGTCCTTAAGGATACTAGTCAGGCTCTTTTCCACTGAGCCATGACAGGAACTCCTGCACTATTAAATAGAATACTTCATAAGGCCAAACTATATGCATTTGCATTACTTAACTAATGTCTTGTCAAAGCTCAAGAACAGGGAAGGTATCCATCTTGTGGCTTACATTTTCTTGACTTAGTCTGCCCAGCAAAATGTTATTTCCTAGAGCTCAAAGTATTCTGCCCACAAGAAAGTTTAAGTTTCTACTTCTAGAATTGAAGGAAAAAAAAAACTTCTCACAGTTTTTAAAATGTCTGTGTTGTCTGTAATTTCTTCCATATAAAGTAAAAAATACTGAGTTTTGGACTCAAAGCATAATAAAAATATAATATTTATTTTTAAATTTATTTTTTATTTTTATTTATTTATTTTTGGTCTTTTTGCCTTTTCTAGGGCCGCTCCCGCGGCATATGGAGGTTCCCAGGCTAGGGGTCGAATCGGAGCTGTAGCCACTGGCCTACACCAGAGCCATAGCAACACGGGATCCGAGCCACGTCTGCGCCCCACACCACAGCTCACGGCAACGCCAGATGCTTAACCCACTGAGCAAGGCCAGGGATTGAACCCACAACCTCATGGTTCCTAGTTGGATTCGTTAAATTTTTCATTTAGCCAAGTTATCTTTTTTTTTTTTTGGTCTTTTTGCCTTTTCTGGGGCCGCACCTCCAGCATGTGGAGGTTCCCAGGCTAGAGGTCTAATTGCTAGGATCTGAGCTGTGTCTGCGACCTACACCACAGCTCACGGCAACGCCAGATCCTTAACCCACTGAGCAAGGCCAGGGGTCGAACCTGAAACCTCATGGTTCCTAGTCGGATTCGTTAACCACTGTGCCACGACACGAACTCCATAAAAATGTAATATTTAAACGTAGATACTTATGTATCTTCTAAAAAATATTACAAATTTTAAAGATAGAACTGATAAAACTTTTTGGTGGATTGGCTGTGAGGCATAGAAAGAGGGGTGGATTCAAGGATGATTCCTTGTAAATATCAAATTTTGCTGTATTGCTATAACAAGGGAAGAATGATAGAAGAAAAATAATTGGTAGAGATTTATGAAAACAGTTCTTTCCCCTTATCAAAAAACCCCTCTGGCTGTGGTCTTATTTTTGTAAGATTGCTAAGTATTCATACTTTATAGTGATTTTTCTCAGAAATGGAAGTAAATGAAAGTCCCCCTACTTCTTTTTTATTGTTCTAGTTTTGTTTTAGCATGTATACCTTTGTAAGTATCAAATAACTTCCTTCTTTATGCTTTGTTTTGTTGATTGGTGTATTAGTTGCTGGGGCTGCCACATCAAAATACCACAGAACGGTTGGCTAAACCAGAGGAAATGTATTTTCTCACAGTTCTGGAGGCTAGAAGCCTGAGATCAAGTGGTTGACAGAGTTGATTTCATTCTGAGGCCTCTCTCATTACTTGTAGATGACTGACTGCCTTCTCTCGGTCTTCACATGATCTTTTCTCTGTGTGCCTGTCCATGTTCAAATTTCTTTGTTCTATAAGGATACCAGTCATTGCGAATTAGGGCCCACCCCGAAGACCTCATTTTAACTTAATGACCCCTTTAAAGACCTTATCCCCAGTATGATTATGTGTGGAGGTACTAGAGATTAGAACTTCAAAATATGAATTTTTGCTGGACACAGCTCAGCCCATTTATTGTGGATTTATTTCCACTCACTATAATATAGTTTCTGTGAGTTCAGAGGTTTTTGTTCCTTTTGTTCACTTATGTATCCTAATTATCTATATCAGTGCCTAGGACATAATAGGCACTAAATTAATATTTGCTGAATGAATCAGTCAATGAATGAACCAAATAATTCGAGTGACAAATATGTAAACTTCAGAGTTCTTGACATGTAATAGATGCCACATTTGCTACTAAAGATCATTTGTACTTGGATAAGTAAGATTTGAATAGACTTAGTTATGCTTATTTGGGCATATGGGCACATCAGTAACATTTGTGTATAAAGTCTGTAGTTAGAAATAAGTACCAAATAAAACGCATTAATAATTTCAAAGTGAAATCATAAAATGCACATCAACTGTGGAGGAGAAACAAGGCAACAGTAGGGGTTCTTTCAAGCCAATACCACTTTAAGGGCAAAGATTTGTAATTAAAACTGAAGTGAATTCAATCTTTCCTGCTAATCACTACTGCGCTGTTAGCCTGTTTTCATCAAACTAATTGATGGCAGATGGAACAGATGCATGATTACAGCTCCACTTTATGGAAGGGTTATAACAAATGTGACTTTTCTCTATTGTATTCATTAACATTCCAAAAAATGCACTCCTTTGCTTTCTTCACACATGAAAATTGTTTCTTCTTTTGTGTTACACTGATTAAAGGAATCAAAGGATGTTTTACATAAATGGAATCCATCTGATTCCTTTAAATCAGTCTTGAGTAAGCATTTATTGTGTACCAGCTATGAGCCCGGCATTGTGGAAGACATGGTTTGCTAACTTCGAGGAGCCTACAAGACATTTTATCATCAAAAGATTAAACACAACTGGGTTTTTTTTTTTTTTTGACAAATTTCAAAATTACAGTTCTAGAACTGCACAAGGTTTAAAATTGAATCTCACAAAATTTGCCTCTTTAATTCTGCTTCGACAAAGAAAACTCAAGTACAAATAATACCTTTAAACATTCTTTTCCAGAAATAGCATGCTTTGTCAGTAACTTTTTATAGCAATAATTAAACTAAGTTGGCTCAACCCTAAATGATTTGGAATCATTGTTAAGAAAGCATAGTGCAAATTATTATTGATGATAGTATTGCTCTATAATTACATAGAAGAATTGCGTCTGAATTACCTAAATTTTGGTATGATTTTTAGATGTTTGATAACTTAGGTAATGAGAATTTCATCTTGAAATGAGTGCTGGAAGGCAAACATTTATGTAAAGTATGCTGCCTTTTAATATTATCCACTGTCTTGTTCTTTCCTAACTTGATGCTCAATTCTATACTTTTTTTGTGACTGAGTCATTTCAGCTCCTCTAATCCATATCAATAAAAAAATAAATAATGAAAGTAATTTCACATTTCAGGTCTTAACTTAGATGTCATCTGTCTAAATTAGCTACCTCTCTTCTCTGTTGTTCTTCATCACAGCATCTTATTTCCTTTTAAGACTTTTTTCTATCCATCTATCACCTATATTACTTATTATCTCTTTTTATGCTTCATAAGATCAAGACCTAGACTTGTCTTCTCAACTACTCTATCCCCAGTGCCTGGGCAGTTACCACTATAATGTATGCCCAATCAATATTTGTTGAATATTGTTTAATAAATAATTTCAAAGTCACTTAGCTCAGTCCCCCTTTATAGACACATATATTCTTTATCATCTGAGATAAAATAGTTGACATATTTTTTGATGATAAAAATGAAAGGGAATTTTGTAAATTCAGTCTCTTTTTATTTTTCTAAATCAGACCATATTTAGAACCAGACATGAAAAATTAAGTGGGTAAGCGCATAATGTCTTCCATTATGCCTTCTTCCCTTTGTCACTTTCCTTAACTTTTTAAAGCCTTCTTATGTCCTCTTTAATTCCTTCCTCATCAAAAGAAATGAGCTGAGATGTCACTTTCACTTCCTCATCAAAAGAAATGAGCTGAAGATATAGAAGTATTTATAGGGATCTCAACTTCAAATAAAATGAGTGGGGAGTTCCTGGTGTGGCTCAGTGGAGTTCCCGTTGTGGTTCAGTGGTTAAGGAACCCGACTAGTATCCATGAAGATGCAGGTTCAAGCCCTAGCCTTTCTCAGTGGGTTAAGGATCTGGCTTTGCCGTGAGCTGTGGTGTAGTTCTCAGATGTGGCTTGGATCCCACAGCCTATGCTATAGCTGTGGCATAGGCTGGCGGCTACAGCTCCTATTTGACCCCTAGCCTGGGAACCTCCACAGGCTGTGGGTGTAGCCCTAAGAAGATAAAAGACAAAAAAAAAGAGTGGTAATAATTCATAAACTGGAGGCATGGGTTCAACAGAGTTACTGGGGAGGGGGTTGTAGGAATTTGCACCTTAAATTTTGGTCTTACAGTCACACTATGTTGGCAGCCAAATAATTTTGTTTGACAACATATCTGACCTTGTTTGAATCTGCTATAGAGACAGATTAAGACATTCTGTGTATATTTTAAACTTTTTAGAAATTGAAGAAGGAACTGAGTTCCACTGAATATAGAGAGATGTGGTTGAACACATGTTTTGGAATTTTAATCATAGTAACAACCTTTCTTTCTTTCATAAGCAAAAATGCAACAATTCAGGAGACTTTGTATTATTAAATGAGACATTTTATGTATCTATGAATCTAGCTAGGTCTTTATATATCTGACTATTTATTTATGGTTATCTTGAATCTGAAACTCCCCATATGGAGGGAATCTCAAATAGGTTCTCCTCCCACGAGGGATCAGAGGGGGCATACATTCCTCTCTCGATACCCTATCTGCTAGGACTCAGGTAAGTGACTTAGGCTCAGGCAAATGGATGTTCAATGCCATGTCACTGAATCTCATAATTAGTTAAAATAATTTTTTTGGAGTTCCCTGGTGGCACAGTCAATTAAGGATTTGGCATTGTCATTGCCATGGCTCAGGTTATAGCTATGGCACAGGTTTGATCCCTGGTTCCAGAACTTCAACATACCAGGGGCATGGCTGAAAAATAAAAGATTTTTAAGTTAGTGGCAATAATAGAGTTATATCAGTCAATATTCCTTAGGGAAAAAAACCCAATAGGGGATATATAAATCTTCATATATGTGTGATTTATTATGAAGAATTTATTTATATTTAATATGAAGATTTACTGTAGGGATTGGCTCACGTGTTTATGGAAGCTGAGAAGTCCTGGGATCTGCCATCTGTAAACTGGAGAACCAGGAAACGGTGGGTGTGATTCATTCTGAATCCAAAAGCATGAGAGCCAAGAGGTCTGATATCTGAGGGCCTTTCCTCTACTTTTTCTGTTCAGGCCCTCGACAGATTGGATAATGCCTCCTGCATTGGTGAGAGCCATCTTCTTTACCTAGTCTACTGATTAAAATGTTAATCTCTTCTAGAAACACCCTCACAGACATACCTAGAAATACTGTCTTACCAGCTGTATGGGCATCCCTTAGCTCAGTCAGGTTGATACAGAAAATTAATCATCACAGGAGTCAAAGTCCAGGAGTGCAGTACTGCCAGTGAGGACAACACCAAGTGTCCAGTGATGGCATGACAATCACACTGTTCCTTAGGTGTGACCTAGCTATGTTCTTGCCTGTTAGCTTTCCTAGATCTTGGGGCTTTCTGAGCAGGCTCTACAGCCTTCTTGTAAATTTGTGAGACGTTGGGGCCCCAGTGATCAATGACCTGGTGATTCATGTTCACCTGAGTAATCTTCTCCCCTTGAGTGATTGGACCTCATGACTGTGTTGGACCTAATGACTCACTTCTAACAGAAGATGGCAAAAGCGATGAGGTGTCACTTCTGAGATTAGGCTACAAAGAGACTGTGGCTTCTATGTTGGGTGTACTCTTTCTTGCTCTCTTGGCTGTAGAGAGATCCACATAGCAAGGAATTAATATCTCTAGTTGAAAACTAGCAAGAACCTGAGGTTTGCCAATACTCATGTGAATGGGCTAGGAAGCAGATCTTCCAGGTGAACTTTAAAAGGACGAAAGCACCAGTCTAGACATAGATGACAGCCTCTTGGTAGGCCCTCAGCCAGTATCACCCAGCTAAACCATGCCTAGTGTCCTGACCCATATTAACTGTGATATAAACCCATAAAAACTGTTTATTGTTTTCAAGTGCTGAATTTCAAATAATATCTTATGCAGCAATACATAGCTAACAAAATATCCTTCTAGAAAATCCCTTTGCTGCTCATGTTAACCAGAATAGTTTTCTTTTTTTCTTCCAGGTCTATTGAGGTATAGTTGACATGCAACACCATAAAAATTTAAAGCATACAGCACGATTTTACTTACAAATACCATGATTACCAGAGTAAATTTAGGGACCATCCTTCATTTCATATAGATACAACATTAAAGAAATAGAAAAAAATTTTTCCTTGTGGTGAGAACTCTTAGGATTTACTCTTTAAACAACTTTCATATATAACATATGGAAGTGTTAATTACATTAATCATGTTGTACATGATACCCCGAGTACTTATTTATCTATTTATCTTATAAATGGAAGTTTGTACCTTTTGACCACTTTCATCCAGTTTCCTCTCTTCCTACCCCCCATCTCTTATAAACACAAATTTTATTTTTTTTCTATGAGTTTGTTGTTGAAGTACCGTTGACCTACGACATATGTTAGTTCCTGGTGCACAGCATACTCTTTCAGTATTTCTGTACATTACACCATGGTTATAACCATGGATCACCATGGTTAGTCTAGTTACTAACTGTCACCATACAAATAAATTATTATTGACTATACTCCCTGCATGGTACATTTTAATC
This sequence comes from Phacochoerus africanus, assembly GCF_016906955.1. Lineage (NCBI taxonomy): Eukaryota > Metazoa > Chordata > Mammalia > Artiodactyla > Suidae > Phacochoerus > Phacochoerus africanus. The sequence goes on from NC_062544.1 coordinate 262,633,329, forward strand.
TGGGACCCATTTATTTTGTAACTCTTAATTTCCCTCACCTATTTCACTCATCCCTCCATACCCTCTTCCCTCTAGAAACTACTCTTTGTTCTCTTTATCTGAGACTCTGTTTCTGTTTTGTTATACTTGTTCATTTGTTTTGTTTTTTTAGATTTCGTATGTAAGTGAAATTATATGGTATTTGTCTTTCTCTGTCTTATTTCACTTAGCATAATACCCTGTACGTCTATCCATGTTGTTGCAAATGGAAAGATTTAATTCTTTTTTTATTGCTGAGTAATATTCCACATCCTCTTTGCCCATTAATTCACCAATAGGCACTTCTATGTCTTGACGATTGCATATAATGGTGCAATGAACATGGGGTACACATGTATTTTTTTTCTTTTTGTCTTTTTAGGGCCATACCTATGGCATATAGAGGTTCCCAGGCTAGGGGTCTAATTGGAGCTGCAGCTGCCAGCCTATGCCACAGCCACAGCAACACCAGATCCGAGCCACATCTATGACCTACACCACAGCTCACAGCAATGCCAGATCCTTAACCTACTGAGTGAAGCCAGGAATCAAACCCATAACCTCATGGTTCCTAGTTGGATTCATTTCCGCTGTGCAAAGACGGGTATTCCACATATGTCTTTTCAAGTTAGTGTTTTCATTTTCTTTGGAAAAATAGCCAGAATTGAAATTGTATTGTATGGTGGTTGTATTTTTAATTTTTTGAGGAACCTCCATACCATTTTCTATAGTATGCACCAATTTACATTCCCATCAAAGTACACAAGGGGTTCTCTCTTCTCCACTGCTTGCCAATACTTGTTTCTATTGTCTCTTTTTGATAATAGCCACTCTGACAGGTGTGAAGTGATCTCTTATTGTGGCTTTGATTTGCATTTGTCCGATGACTAGTGGTAACTATGCATCTTGGCCATCTATGTGTCTTCTTTGGAAAAATGTCTGTTCAGGTCTCTACCCACTTTTAAATGTTTGTTTGCTTATTTATTTTTATGTTGAGTTGTATGAGTTCTTTGTATATTTTGGGTGTTAACTACTTATCAGATATATTGTTTGCAAATATTTTCTCACTGTCAATAGGCTGCCTTTTCATTTTGTTGATAATTTCACTCACTGTGCAGAATCTTTTTAGTTTGATGTGGTCCCATTCGTTTATCTTTGCTTTTACTTGCTTTGACTTCAGAGATATATTAAAAAACATCATATTAAAAATATCAGTAAGACTGGTGTCATAGAGCATAGTGCAAATGTTTTCCTCCAGGAGTTTTATAGTTTCAGGTCTTACATTAAAGTCTTTAATCCATTTTGAGTTTACTTACGTATATGGTATGAGAAAGGTGCCCAGTTTGATTCTTTTGCCTGTAGCTCTCTAGATTTCCCAACACAATTTATTGAAGAGGCCATCTTTTCCCCATTGTATATTCTTTCCTCCATTGTCATATATTAATTGACAACATAAGTTTGGGTTTATTTCTGGGCTCTCTTTTCTGTTCCCTTGGTCTATGTGTTTTTGTGCTACTACTATAATATCTTGATTACTATAGCTTTCAATATAGTTTGAAATCAGGGAGTATGAAACTTGCACATTTTTTCCTCTTTCTCAAGATTGTTTTTTCTATTCAGGGCCTTTTTTGTACCCAGACAAATTTTAGAATCATTCATTATAGTTTTGTGCTGTTCTGATAGGAACTGCATTGAATCTGTAGATTTACTTGAGTGGTGTGTTAATTTTAACACTATTAATTCTTCTAGCCCATGAATAGCTTTGTCTTTCCATTTGTCTATGTCATCTTCAATTTCTTTCATAAGTGTCTTATAGCTTTCCAGGTATGTCTTTTACCTCCTGGTGGGTTCATTCATAGGTATTTTATTCTTTTTGGTGCAATTATAAATGGGATTTTTAAAAAATTTCTTTTCATGATAGTTTGCTATTAGTGTATAGAAATGAAACAGATTTATGTATGTTAATTTTGTGTCCCGCAACTTAGTAAATTCATGTATTAGTTCTAAGAGTTTTTGGTGGTCTTTAGGATTCTCTATAAATAGTATCACATCATTTGAAAACAGTGACACTTTTACTTCTTTCCAGTGAATGCCATTTATCTCTTTTTCTTATCTAGGACTTCATATACTATATAAATAGAAGGGGTGAGAGTGGGCATCCTTGTCTTGTTCCTGATCTTAGCAGAAATGCATTCTGCTTTTCTTTGCTGGGTAGGAGATTTGTCATATATGGTCTTTATGATGTTGAAGTATATTTCCTTTTATATCTACTTTTTTGAGAGACTTTATGGGATAAATCGATTTTGAATTTTATCAAAAGACATTTTCCTGAATCTATTGAGATGATCATATGGTTTTTATCCTCCAGTTTGTCAATGTGATATTGATTTATTTGTGGATATTATACCACCCTTGCATCCTTGGTATAAATCTCACTTGATCATGATGTATTATTCTTTTACTGTACTATTTAATTTGGTTTGCTAATATATTTTTTTTGAGGATTTCTGTATCTGTATTCATCAAGAATATTGGCCTGTAGTTTGCTATATTTGTGGTAGTTTTGTCTGGTTTTGGTTTGTGTTTTTTGTTTTTTTGTCTTTTGTCTTTTTAGGGCCACACAACAGCATATGGAGGTTTCCAGGCTAGGGGTCCAATTGGAGCTGTAGCTGCTGGCCTATACCATAGCCATAGCAATGCTGGATCCAAACCACCTTTTCAACCTACACCAAGCTCATGCTAACGCTGGATCCTTAACCTACTGAGTGAGGCCAAGGATCGAACCTGCATCCTCATGGATGCTAGTCAGATTTGTTTCTGCTGAGCCATGACGGGAACTCCTCTCTGGTTTTGTATCAGAGTAATGCTGTCTTCATAGAATGAGTTTGGAAGCATTCCTTCCTTTTCAAATTTTGGAATAGTTTGAGATGGATGAGTGTTAATTCCTCTTTAAATAATTGATAGAATTAACCTTTGAAGCTGTCTGGCCCTATGTTTTTGTTTGCTGTGAGTTTTTAAATTACTAATTTAATTTCTTTGCTTATCCTTGGTCTGTTCATATTTAATTTTGGGATTAATTTTGGGAGATTGCACATTTCTAGGAATTTATCCATTTCTTCTGGGTTGTTCATTTTATTGGTGTAAAGTTGTTTGTAGTAATATTTTATGATCCTTTTTATTTCTTTAGTATCAGTTGTAATTTCTCCTTTTCATCTGATTTTATCTATTTGGGTCCTCTTTCGTTTTTTCTTGATGAGTCTGGCTAAAGGTTTATCAATTTGTTCATCTTTTCAAACAACCATCTCTAAGTTTCATTCATATTTTCTATTGTTTTTTAAGTCTCTATTTCATTTATTCCTGCACTGAGATTTATGATTTCTTTCTTCTACTGACTTTGGATTTTGTTCATTCTTTTTTTTTCCCAGTTCCTTAAGTGTAAGGTTGATTGTTTGAGATTTTTTTCTTATTTCCGGAGGTAGTCTTATATCACTATAAATTTCTCTCTTAGAACCACTTATGCTATATCACATAGATTTTTGGATCATTGTGTTTTTGTTTTTATTTGTCTCCAGTTATTTTTTTATTTATTCTTTGATTTCTTTAGTGACCCATTTCTTGTCTAGTAGCATATGTTTAGCCTCCACATGTTTTGTGTTTTTTTTTTTTTTCTGTAGATTATTATACTCTTGTAGTGTTGTGATTGGAAAAGATGTGATATGATTTCAGTCTTCTCAAATTTCATGCTGTGGTCTTGCATGTGATCTATCCTGGAAGATGTCCTATGTACACTTGAAGAGAATATCTGTTATACTGCTTTCGGATGAAAAGTTCTATGTATGTATCTCGTAAGCCCTCTTATCTAATGTGTCTTTTAAGGCCAGTGTTTCCTTAAATTATTCTGTCTCTATTGATGTAAGTGGGGTGTTCGAGTCAATGTTGTGTTACTGTCAATTTCTTTCTTTATATTTGTTAGTATTTGCTCTCTTTATTGAGGTTTTCCTCTGTTGGGGCCATACATATATTCACAGTTGCTATCTTTTCTAGCTGGATTGTTCCCTTTATCACTATGTAATGTCCTTTTTTTGTCTCTTCTTGCGGTCTTTATTTTAAAGTCTATCTTGTCTGATATAAGTGTTATTATTCCAGCTTACTTTTTGTTTCCATTTTCATGGAGTACCTTTTTTTTTGTCCCCTCACTCATTCTCAGGCTATGTGTGTCTTCAGATCTGAAGTGAGTCTCTTTTAGACAGCATATGGATGGATCTTGTTTTTGTATCCATTCAACCTCTCTGTGTCTTTTAATAGGAGCATTTAATTCATTTACATTTAAAGTAATTATTGATAGATACACTAATTGCTATTTTGTTAATTGTTTTGGGGCTGTTTTTGTAGTTTTTTTTTTTTTCTCTTCTTTTGCTCTCTTCCCTTATGATTGATGATTATTCTTAGTGTTTTGTTTGGATTTCTTTCTCTTTTGTGTGTGTGTGGTTACCATGAAGAATATGTGTGTGCATGTGTGTGATTAGTTTAAATTAATGATTCTTAAAATTTGAACACTTTCTAATAGCTCTGTATTTTTACTTGCCTCTCCTCCCAAGTTTAATGTTTTTGACAACATGTTTTGCATCTTTTTGTGTATCTCTTAACTACTTACTGTGACTGTGGATAATTTTACTATTTTTTGTCTTTTAATCTTTCTACTAGTTTTATAAGTGGTTGATCTGTTTAATGTATATTTGCCTTTACTAATGATATTTTTCCTTTTATGATTTTCAAATTTCTAATTGTGGCCTTTTCTTTTCCACTTAGAGAAGTCTTTTTAACATTTCTTCTAAAGCTGGCATAGTGGTGCTGAACTCTTTTAGCTTTTGCTTATCTTTAATAAAAAATTCTCTCCTTCAAATCTGAATAGCTTTGTTGGGTAGAATATTCTTTTTTTTGGCCACACCCATGGTATGTGGAAGTTCCCAGCCCAGGACTGAAACCCCTATCACAGCAGTGGCCTGAGCTGCTGCAGGGACAACACTGAATCCTTAACCCACTGTGCCACAAGCGAACTCCCTTGGGTAGAGTATTCTTGGTTGTGATTTTTTAATTTTCCTTTTGTCTGTTTGATCATATCATACCACTCTCTTCTGGCCAGCAAAGTTTGTGCTGAAAAGTTATTTGACAGTCTAATGGGTATTTTTTGTACGTAACTGGTTGCATTTCTCTTGCTGCCTTTAGTATTCTCCCATTATCTTTAATTTTTGCCCTTTTAATTACAGTGTGGCTTGATGTGGAGCTCTTTGAGTCGATCTTGTTTGGGACTCTCTGTGCTCCTTGGCCAGGATATCTATTTCCTTTACCAGGTTAGGAAAGTTTTCAGCTATTGTATATTCAGATATGTTTGCTGCACCTTCTGTCCTTCTTCTAGTACCCCCTATAATGCAAACTTTAATATGCTCTATATTGTTTCAGATGTCTCTTAAACTATCCCCCCCGCCTTTTTTGTCTTCTTAGGGCTGCACCCATGGCATATGGAATTTCCTAGGTAGAGGTCGAATTGGAGCTGTAACTGCTGACTTAACCACAGCTCATGGCAACACCAGATGGTTTAACCCACTGAGTGAGGCCAGGGCTCAAACTATGTCCTCAGTGTATACTAGTCGGGTTTGTTACCACTGAGCCACAGTGGGAACTCCAGACTATCCTCGTTTTAAAAATCCTTTTTCTTTATTCTCTTCAGCTTGGGTGATTTCTACTACTTTGTCCTCCCAGTTTGCTGGATCATTCCTCTGTATCATCTAATCTACAGTTGATTTAGTGTATTTTTTGTTTAGTAATCATATTCTTCAGCTCTGTTTGGTTTTTCTTTATATTTCCTGACCCTTTGTTAAGTCTTTCACTATATTCATCCCTTCTTCTCCCAAGTTCATTGAGCACCTTTATGGTCATTGCCTTAGAATCTGTACTGGGTAGGTAGCTCATGTTCAATTTGCTTAGTACTTCTTCTGGGGTTTTATCTTATTCCTTCATTTGAAATATGTTCCTTTGTCACTTCATTTTGTCTAATTCTCTGTGTATTTGTGTGTATTAGGTAAGTTAGTTACACATCTCTATGTTGAAGAAGTGGCCTTATGTAGGAGTTATGGGCCTGGCAGCACATTCCTCTCTAGTCATCAGAGCTGTATGACCTAGAAGTGCCTCATGTAGACTGAATAGGCCCTTCTTTTGTGGTGGGGTGACTATATGGGTGCTTTGTTAGGTTGAACTGATCTCAGGCCTGGTGGTTTGCCAGGCCCTGCGTCATGTGAAGGTTGCCAGCTTCTGGGGGGTAGGCCAGGTCCTGGTATGGCTGGCTGTGGGCTCAGGAGTCCCAGGGCTGGTTCTGGGACTCTGCTGGTAAGTGGAGCCAGGTCCTGGGCAGTTTGTTGTAGGGTCTGGGAATCCTAGTGCTGGTGCTGGCCTAATAGTGGGCACATCTGGGGCTTGGGAGGCCTGGTGCTGGTCCCAACCTGCTGGTGGGTGGCAGATCCCCTCACAACTGGCTGCTCTGTCTGTGGGGTCTTAGACTAATGCCAACCAGCTGGGGGGTAGGGCTGGGTTCCAGCACTAATAAGCTAGAGGGAGGATTCCAAAATGATGCTTGCTAATACCAGTGTTCTCGTGATAGAACTATCTCCCCAGAATGGCTGCTGCCAGCATCTATGTCTACAGGCAGAGTCCCAAGGGCCTCCTGCTTCTTTCAGAGCTTCTCTAAGAACAACGAGTACGTCTGCAGGCTCTGTTTGAATTACTGCCTCTGTGGACTTCAGAGTGTAGTGTGTGAGATTTTTCATGTGCCCTTTGAAAATGAAGTCTCTGTTTCCTCCTGCCCTCTGCCTCTCCCATGTGCAAGTCCCACTGCTCTCAAAGCCAGACATTCTGGGAGCTTCCTATTGCAGAATCTGTGGGCTGTGAGCCCAATGTGGGGCTTATTAGATCCCTTGCTTCTTGCTTCTGTTTGTGGGTCATCAACCCTGGGGTGTGGGTCTTGGCTGTTCCATGTCTCTGCCCTTCCTGCCCATCTCATTGTGGTTCCTTCTTTATATCTTTAGTTGTGGAAAATATTTTCTGCTAGTATTCATGTCCTTCTTTTTGATAGTTGCTCTGTAGATAGTTGTAATTTTGGTGTGCCCATGGGAGGAAATGAGCTCAGGGTCCTACTCTGCCATCTTGCCCACTTCCCAGAATAGGATCCTATTGTTTGTAACCAAGAATACAGAAATTGTTAGCAGGAGTGGAAATAGATCAAATCTGATATAGTAGGGACTGAAGGCAATGAGAATCTTCTTAAGATTCTGGAAAAATGATCTGGAAATTCATTGTATACAGTTATTTAACTGTAGTGATACGGTTATTTAAAATTTTACCTGTGGTCAATTATAATAAAGTATCTTTTGAAGGCAAATGTTTGGGAAATTCAATGTCTCTTACCTTAGAAAAATAGGAGGGGTATAAAGAAGTCAAGAACTATGAGGTAGGGTGGCTTTTGTTTTTAACAGTACTGGAAAGATCAAAGAAGTAGAATGACAAGTTTCAGTGCTGAGATTCTTAGCTCAAGGCATTGATGTTCTGTGACTTTGCCAAAGATTGACTAACCTTTTGGAGCCATAGGATTGAGTTAGTCAGGAGCTGAATCCATAGTTTGATCCAATTAGTTACTAAAGTATTACATTAGTTGATTTTCTGATTCATGATATCTCTTACAGGAAAGTCTGGAAATGGAGAATTGGGGTGGAAGTATCTAGGATGATGTGAAGCCTTTGCTAAAGCTTAAGCTGCCAACTCTGCAAAACAGTCCATACCAACCAATGCAGGCCTTTCCTCCCTCTTTTGAAAAAGTTATTCTCTTTTTCTCTAAAGATGTCATAAGTGTTTAATCTGTGGGAGATTCTATGATAGCTTTCCTCATTTCTACTCTGAAAATGGTTTTACTTGTTTGCTTTGTGAGCTTTCGAGTACAGACTGAAACCTGTACTTCATGGTGGCCCATACCTAGTGAAAGATACCAGAAATGTCTTGGTAATACTGGAGAAGAAGTTCAGAGACTTCTGGTGACTTGAATGATGGGATGAAGTTATCTGATATGATCTAATGTGGCTCAGAATATACTTTATTTACCAAGACCTTGAAAAATAATTTTGCGAGAAAAATGCCATTGCCTTGGAAAGGGGCTTTTGAGGTTATCGTTTGTATGTCAGGCACATGGTGAAATGTTGGAGGTGAAACTCTTTCCTTGATTGCAGAGGGATAGTTGGATTCTGAAGAAACAGAGGCCAAGGAGCCTTTCTTTAGCATCCCTGGCAAAATGTGTAACAAAATTGGTGTAGTGTCAGAATGACTTACCTCCATCCTCTGTGAGGTAGCAGGGAAGTTCAGTAAGATCCTGCTTGATTTGAACTGAGACCCGATGAATCACATTTTAGACAATGTATACCCTTTTACCTAATTGTCAAATGAATCGGTCCAGTGACCCAGTATCTATGACTGAAGAGGATTTAAAATACCTTTGAGAGGAAGCAAACACACAGTGTAAATCTTCATTCTAGTATTCTCCAAATTTCCCTGTTTCCACTTGCTATTACAACTATGCCATTTTTATGATTAGTTGACAATGCCTGTAAATGGACACTGATTTGTAGGGATTCACAGAGCTATGGCAGACTGCCAGTCCATGTAGGCACTTGGAGTTAGCTGATAAATAGAATTTTGACCCAAGCAATAGTGTATGACTGAGGAAGAACAGAGGTTAGTGCCACAATCAAATACTTGAAAGGTGTGGGCAGTGGATTTTATTCTCCAGCCTCATTTATCTTTACAATATGGCTGGCGCTGAAGATAAATTAGTTCTAGAAAACGACAGGTGGTTACTTCAATCACAGCTGGTGTTTCAAATATGATCTCCTTACTGAAGCAAATCAACATACCCTGACACCTGCCATGCAATTATATATCTGAATACAATTTTTCTTATTCCATTTATTCCACTGAGCGAAGATAAAGGGCTTTAAACAGCTACCGTGACATCTTCAAAATTTGACCCAGGGTTCCATCAATATGAAGTTTCTCTATATTGATTACATTATGCTGATAGGACTGGAAAGCAGTTATCTTAAGCTGATAGTATAACATGATGTTCTTCACTCATTCACTCATTCAAAAATGGCTATTGAGTGCCTGCTCTGTATCAGTCATTTCTCAAGGTGCTGAATCTGTAGCAGTGAACAAAAAACTAGTTCCTGTCCTCTTGAGCTAACATCATAGAAGGGAGAGACTGATATGTGATTGAATACATCACATATCAAATGCTAGTGAATTTCATACAAAAAATTAAAATAGTCAAGGGAAATAGGAGAGGTCAGAGGATGGGGCATTGTACCTTAACATGGGCATTAGGTTGAACTGTACCAAAAGAGGCCTGATGAGAGGAAGCACGCCATAAAATATCTGGGAGAAAAAAGTTCCAAGTACAAGGAAGCAGTGCAAAGACTATAAAAGCAGTGACCTGAATTTCCAGATGTTCCAAGTAGCTGAGGCATAATGAATGAGGTGGGACTAGGGATAGATAGAGATAGCAGATTATAATGGGCATGCAGGCCATCTTTGAGTGTGCTGGGAAACAGATAATTTTATGCAGAAGTGTGACTATTATCTTTTAAAAGGACCATTGTGGCTGATGCATAATGAATACTCTAGGTGGAAAAGAGGATGCAGTTTAGGAGATTCGCATTGCCGTGACTGAGATGAGAGGTGATTGTGTCTTCGAGTAGGTTCATAGTAGTGGGAGATAGTGAGAAATAAGCACACTCTGGATACATTTTTAAAGTAAAGCCAGATTGTTGATGGCTTGAATTTTTGGTGTAAGAGAAGGAGATGAATCAAGGTTTTTGACCTGAGATTAGCCACAGAAGGAAAAGGCTACCACTCTCTGGGCTGTAGGAACCTTTAAAGAAGTAGCATTTCCAGAATAAAAAACCATGGCATACAGGAAAGTCATTTAGAGAGTAAATATTATGAGTTCTTATCACAAGGTGAGTTTTTTCCTTTTTTCTTTTTTTTCCTATTGCACCTATACGAGAAGCTGATAATCATTTTACATTACATGTAAATCAAATCATCATGCTATATACTTTAAACCTATATAGTGATATATGACAATCATTTCTCAGTTAAAATGGGGAAAAAATTGAGCCCTTGTGGATATAGAGCCAAGATGGGAATTTCCCAGTGGGTGCAGGGGCAGTGCAGCTGGAGCAGAGGCAATGGAAGAGTAACACTCGTTGCTTGAGATCCCACAGGAAACAGAGTGAGGGAGTAGAAATAATTTGGCTTGTATTTTACTCCTGCCCTCCAGGCTTCTGCCAGTGCCATCCACTGGCTGAAATGATCTGGAAGCCAGAATGGAAGGGAACAGAAAAAGGCAGAGAATGAATCTGAGAGCAAGCAAGCAGGGGAACAAGGTGGTGACCAAGGGGCAGTTGGATGTGCTAGTTTGGACTTCAGGGTTCTATGGTCTGAATGCTTGTGTCCTCCCTAATTCATATGTTAAAACCATAACCTCCAAGGTGATAGCATTAGGAGGTAAGACATCTGGGGCGTGCTTAGGTCATGAGGGTGGGTACCCATGTGATTGAGATTAGTCCGTTTATAGAAGAGACCCTGGAGGGCTTCCTAGTCCCTTCCATCATGTGATGAGTGGGAAGACAGCAGCCTGGTTGAGGCCTTTCCCCAGAACCCCTCATGCTAACATCCTGACCTCAAATTTCCCAGCCTCTAGAACTATGAGAGACAAAATTCTGTTGTTTAAAAGCGGCCACCCAACCTATGGAATTTTATTATAGCAGCTGGAATGGAACAAGACAATATAAATTTGAATTTTTAAATTGAAACCATTTTTTTTAAAGCTCTGGAACTCAATTAGATACCTGGGAAGTGAGTAGAAAAAAATGAAGAGGTCTGAGAATAGAGACCTGGGCCCTCCAGTGTAAAAAGAATGTGGAGGAATTAACAAAGGACACAAAGAAGGCATGCTCGGTGAGCTAGGAGATCTGACAGGGTTGTGTCCCAGAAGCTACATGTAGGATTTTTTTCAAAAAGGCAGTGATTGGCCATGTCAAATGCTGATCACAGGTCAAGTAAAATGAGACCTGAGAATTGAGCCACTGGTTTCAGCAATATCAGTCTCACGGTGACCTTAGTAACAGTGTGGGGACTAGGGTAAGGTAAGTGAGGTACTTGCCTTGGGTGCCAAAAATCTCAGTATTTTAATTCAATTCAATGATATCTTAGTATAATATTAAAAAAATCAAAATTAATGCAAAATCCACAATGAATACAATTTTCACATTTTAAATAATGATAGAATTGGTAGCAGTACCATGCTGAGCCATATTGGAGACTGGTGCAAAAGGAAACATCCATAATATTGAACCTGTCTTTATTTAAACATTTGATAAGTTCCTTGTGGCCTTTGGCATTAATTTTGATTATAAAATATTGCCTGAACATTATTTATCCTCATAGGTGAATTTTTATTGCCTCTTGAATTCAACACAAGGTACAAAATTTTATTGCCTTACTTATCTCACTCTAGCCCTGTCCCTGCTTAACGAGAGCTGATTCATTTGAGAGATGAGGGTGAAAGCTTAACTGGATACTAAGAAGGGAAATGTGGGTGAACTAAGGACAGAATAATACATGGGTCAGGAAAGGGCTGGATGATGGCTTCTCCGAACATGAGTACAAGAGTAAGAAAAGATATGGAACAGATGTTCATCCTGGAACCAATTGACAGCTGACTTACAACTTTCATGTAACCTGATGGAAAAACACATATTCATTCTTGCAAAGTTCTGATTTGGAAGTTGTTACCATGGCAAAGAGGATCAATAAAGATTCTCTTTCCTTAGTATTAAAAGCTTGAGGAATCTCAGTAGTAAAGAATCTTGATTAGAAGCGGCACTGTTTTAAGGCAAAGAGTGTAGAGTACACAGTGGAGAAGGACACTCATAAATCCTGGTTATAGTCAGTCACATCATCAGTTACAGAATTGAAGACTGTAGCCTATGCCTCTATTTTCTCCTTCATTCTGTTTTGAATATTTAGTTAGTTGAATTATTTTTTCAATTTTTTTTGTCATTTTATTTTCCTATTTTAATTGACAGGAAGTTGATTGTGTTAAAATTTACAATTTAGTTTGCTGGTTGTAGAATATCCAGATAAAATAGTGAAAAAGTATAGGGAGGATAATTACAATCTAGATAATGTAACTTGTAAGGCTTTGGGAGGAGGGGAGCCCTTTTGTGACTATACCAGGAAAAGATGGATTGTGTCATTAAAATTTTTGTTTTGGAATTTGGCAAATATGGAAAGAAGTTTGTAAATGGATCCTGGGTAGTGAAAGTTGTAGACTCAAATATATTTGAGAGACATCTGAAAACGGGTAGGAGGCTTTCTTTGCTTGCTTTATGGAGAACTGAGTGGGACATGGAGTCCTTTTGACTGATCCCCAGTGGCTAGTGAGATGGCCTATGCCCTAGGCTCATGCAAATGGCTTCTCTACTTCAGCTTTGAAATCTTTAGGTAGGGTCATAGACTAAAGAGTTATAGTTAAAGAGTATTAAGCCTCAGTGCTGAATATCAAACTCTGGTGGATAGTGTAGCGTCAGAGGTCTTTTCACAAAACGGTCCCATGGTGAAGCTTGGACGCATTCTTCCCCTGTTCTGAGTCTCGTATTCCAGCTTTCTCTCAGTTGTGTTGGTGACTGATGTACTTTCTAATTGGACATTATTGATTTGATACCCAGCTTGATTTCTTTTGTTTGTAACTGAGAACCCAGGTTGGTACACCCAGATTCTGAAAAAAAAAGGTCGTAAATCATTTTGAAGATTCATTAAGCTTAAATTCGAAAGTAAAACAGGGCTAAAACAAGATATGACAATGTTATGAAGTGAATTCAGATGTCAGTTTGTAAACCCTGGGAAGGGTACTGCCATTTATTGAGATCAAGTCCCAAGAAACAAAATCATAGTAGTTAATGGCACATTTAGGATGTTTTTCATGGGATTATAGTCACAAAACTGGAAAAAAATCAACTACCCAAATAGGTGAAGAATCAAACAACCCTACATCCATATTAGGAAGTAACATACAGCCACTGAAAATAGTAAACTAGGTTGATGTAAATCATATTATAGGAAATTCAGTGAATAATTTTTAGAGATTAGAGAAATATATGTAAAATATTTGATTTTTGTAGCCACACCAGTGTTTAAGGAAGAAGCAGAAAAAGAACCCAAACTAAAATCACATTTTAGGAAATTGGCTTTTGTCAATCACCCATCAGTAGAAATAAGCATTCAGAGTATCTGTTGTGGCTCAGTGGTAACAAATCTGACTAGTATCCATGAGGATGTCAGTTTGATCTCTGGCCTTGCTCAGTGGGTTAAGGATCCAGCATTGCCATTAGCTGTGGTGTAGGCCTCAGATGCAGCTCAGATCTGGCATTGCTGTGGCTGTGGTGTAGACTGGCAGCTGTAGCTCCAATTCTATCCCTAGCCTGGGAACTTACACATGCTATGGGTGCAGCCCTGAAAAAAAAAAGGAAAAGAAAAGAAAGAAATAAGCATTAGATCAACTCTGATTATGACCAAACAATTGATTTCATGACCCAATGATTTGTTAATATTCATGATTGGAAAATTATCATTTTTCAAAGGCACACCTGTTATTTCTCTGCCATCATTGTCTTGTTTTCTTGATCTCTCCTCTAGTATCCCTTAATAAAATTTTTTTGAAACTTTAATAATCAATGTGTAGATTTATTTATGACAAAATACCACTAGGTAACAGTCCTATAATCTCAGCCTACAGGGAACAAATCACTGTGGCTTTGAGGATGGTTCAAACATAGTTGTTCACTCGCAGCTGGGTAAATATAGGAGTGATAATCCATTTGTATTTGTAGTTATCCAAGTTCTTTTACATAAACTCTCTACTTCTAAAAGACTGGTCAGATAGAGCCATCAAGAATATATTCACCCAAGGGATCCTGAGAATATCCTGGGAAAGAACTCAGACAAAGGAAGAGAATCAAGACCCCATACAGGTTGGCTCAAAGATGTCTCATTTAAAATAATATACAGCTTAAGGTCTATTGACATAATCTCTCTTATATGCTCACAAAAATATCTATAAAACACTGAAAGAATAAAACCCACAGAACCATAAAATAATTTTAAGAGTCAACCTAATTCCAGAATCTGAGAGAAATGTCCACCGATTGTAAGGTCTATGAAACTGTACTAAGAACCCCTATTTTGGTTATCCTAACAGTGACTCGGCAGGCATGCCCATTGTCTGCCTCCTGTCATTTGCAGTCTGACTGTGCTTCCTTCTGGGAATGCACACATTTAAAAACTGTCACTAGGAAGGCACAGTATAGTTAGGCTGTGTACTATTCTTATGAAATAAGGCCCATAATTTATAATAATGTTAATATTAGGAAAGCATAAAATGTTTCTGGATTTCATTTCCCTCCCTATGTCATGAAAGATCTTTGTTAAAGAACATAGGAGGTACTCCTTTCTGTGCACCAAGTCATCTAGCTTGAGTGGTGATTGATATGATTACTATAAATCATCTTGGGTATAAAAGATGTAATAGTTTTGGTTAAGTTGAGTCCTATTATAGTCACCACCACTTGTCATGTATCAATCAGGGCTTGCTTGCAAAGACTTCCACAGTGTCATTCAGGGTTAAGGTTCAGGCTTGACCAGGGAAGCCTACAAGTCCAGGACAGCAAGAGGGGCAGAGGCATGTGGTACCTGCATTTCCATGGAGATAATACTGGGTCCTAGGCCACCTAGTAGATTCATATTAGCATGAAGTGTCTCCATTTTCTTGTCACTCTGCCTTCTTATAGGGCAGTTGTGAGAGCAGCATTGTTAATGGGTGCACAAACAGACCCCTGGGTCATCAGGAAGTCTGGATTTGGAAGCTAGCTATTTACATAAATTGGGAAACTTTGCAGCCCATTACCTACGTGTATTTGGAAATTCCATAGAAGTTGAAATACTTCCTCTAGGCCCTAGAAAGCCACTGGTAATATAAGAATCAGAATTTAGGAATAGTCTCTTTGGCTCTAGAAGGGGAGAAATGGTATTAGTTAGCTCACTGTTCAAGCAATTGAGAGACCTGGTTGCTGTACAACAGTAGGTCATCTCAGATGAGAGTAACATTGTCTTTAGATAAGCCATTTTTTCCCCATCCCTCCCCCCACATTAGGATAAAGAGGGAAAAACCTTAAGTTCTGCTTGGACCTTTGCAATATCATAGGGAGAGAGATTTTTACTAACAGAGGGCTAAAAAAAATTACTTTTGTTTTATATTATCCTTATATTTGTTCCATGTACATTATTTTTTGTGCTTTTCATTTCCTTGTATAGACCCATTTTTTTCTATTTAGTATTATTTTCTTTCTTTTTGAAGGACTTTGTTCTGAAAGATATTTTTGCTTGCTATAGAATTCTAGCTTGGCAGTTTTCTTCTTTCCATATTTTAAATATGTTTTTCTACTTCCATTTTTTTTGAGAAATCTACCATCATTCTTATATTGTATATCTCTGTATATACAATGTGTCCTTTTTTTCTCTGGATGCTTTCAAGATTTTTTATTAGTGTTCTCCAGAGGAACAGGGAAAGAAACATATAAATGTATATATATGTCTATAAAAGGAATTATATGTATTATAACTAATTGGTTCATGTGTTTATGGTGGCTGAGAAGTTCTGTGATTTGCCATCTGCAAGCTAGAGACCCAGGAAAGCTGGTGATTGAGATTCTAGTCTGAGACTGAAGGCCTGAGAATCAAGTGAGTTACTGTTGGTGTAAGTCCCAGACCAAGGATAGGAGATCAGTGTCACAGTTAACACAGGCAGATGAGAAGGGCGTCTTCTTCCCCCCGCTTTTTGTTCTCTTCAGGCCCTCAACAGATTAAATGATGCCCACTCACTTTAGGCAGGGCCATCTACTGAATGCCCTGATTCAAATGCTAATCTCATTTGGAAACAGCCTCACAGATACATCCAGAGATAATGTTTAATTTGGGTACTCTGTAGCCCAGTCAGGTTGACACCTTAAATTGACCATCACAGATTTCCTCTTTATAACTGATTTTAAGCAGTTTGGTTATGATCTACTTTGGTGTGGTTTCCTTGAGATTTCTTGTACTTGGAGTTTATTGAGCTTTCAGGATCAATAATTTTTGAAAAAATTTAGGGTACCATGTCTTCAAAAATGTTTCTTATTTTTTTCTCTCCTCTTAGGTGGAATAGGATGGCCAGAGTAAGCTGGAATTGGGTTTTTCTCCTCCTCCAGGTCAATCAGGCTCTGATAAAGCCCCAGCGGAGTAGGTTCTGGTTAATTAGTTTCTGCTGAGGGAAGAACTTGTTAATAAAAACAGAGTGCCCTGGTGTATTTCACCATAGTTCCTTTGCTCCCTTTCCCTGCTGGAAGCATGAGGGGATTCCCCCGCCCCCAATATTTACTGTGAGAAAAACCTTGCTGATCTCCTGGAGTTAAAACTCACAAAGTTTTACTTTCCTCTGACTGAGTCCTCCTGGAGTTTTAACTCTCAGACTTTTCCAGATTCAACCTCCAGCAATTTGTCAATTACATTTCAGGATAAGTTTTCTTATCCTGGCACTGGTTCCCTTAGAAGTTTCTTTTATAGTGTATTGTGATTTTCTGTATCCATTTGTTTGTCTCTCCAGTTTGGGGGCAGCAGTTTCCCCTGTGACCTCACTTCTTTTACAGATCTAAGAAGAGTTATTAATTTTTCAATTTTTTTTTTTTTTTTTGCTTTTGGGCCACAGCTGTGGCATATGGATGTTCCCAGGTGAGTAGTCCAGTTGGAGCTACAGCTGCCAGCCTACATCATAGCCACAGCAACATAAGATCCAAGCCACATCTGTGACCTATACCACAGCTCACAGCAATGCCTGATCCATAACCCACTGAGCAGGGCCAGGGATAGAACCTGTGACCTCATGACTCCTAGTTGGATTCATTTCTGCTGTGCCATGATGGGAACTCCTAATTTTTCAATTTTTGTTTGTTATTTGGGCACAGTGGCAACTTCCAGGCTTCTTACATGTGACACTGGATTCTGGAAGTTAGCCACTATTTAAATATTTTTTCTGTTTACCCCAACTATTTCTCTCTTTTGGAAATTGCAATTAAACATAAGCTTCTGCCTGAAGTTGTTTCACAGTTTACTAATGCTATGTTAATACCCTTTTTCAGTCTTTTTTGTTTGTTTTATGTTTCCTGTTAGGTAGTTTCTAGTATGTCTTCAAATTCACTAATCTTCCCTCCTTCAATATCTAATTTGCCATTAATTTAGTTAATTTTTTATCTCAGACATTGAAGTTTTTATTTCAGAGATTAAGTTTGGGGCTTTCAAAATCTTTAATATTACTTAAAATAATCTTATCTCTATCACCTTGAATATATATAATGTAATTATGTGCATATTTTAATGTCTTTATCTACTAAAGACATCTGACATTTCTGACTTGTTTTTACTGATGAATTTCTTTTTCTCATTTTGGGTCATATTTTCCTCCTTTTCATGTCTGGAAATTATTGATTGGTTGCCAGACATAATGTATTTTTTCTTCTTAGGTGTTGGTTATTTTTTATTCCTGTAAATATTCTTGAGTTCTTTTCCTAAGCTGCAGTTAAGTTACATGGAAACTGTTTGACATTTAGAGGCTTGCCTTTAGCTTTATTTAGGTGGAGAGAGTAGTCTATAGTCCTAGATTAATTTTGCCCCATTACTGAGGTGATACCTTTTTGAGCACTCTTATGGCTTGTGAATTGTGAAATTTTTTCAGTCTGGGTAAGTGAGAGCACACACTTTTGGTGGCCCTATGTGAGTTGTGAAGAATATTACCTCTGGTCCTTTTGGTGTTTTTTTTTTTCCTGGCTTTGAGTAGTTTGCTAACATGTGTGTGTCTGAAGACTCAGGATGGATTCTTGGCGTATTTTGGAAGCACTTTCTCTGTGATGGTTTCTACCCTCTGGTGCTCTTCCCTGTAAACTCTAGACATTTTTGGCTTCCTTGCACACTTATCCTATCTGTTCATGTCAGAGAGACCTCTGGGCTCTGCTTGTGTTCCCTCACACTGAACTGTGGTCTGAAATCTCTGTCGAGCCAAAAAGGTAAGGTAATTATAGTGCTTAGTTTGTTTGTTTTTCCTTGTTAGGAATCATAATCCCTTTTTCCATCTTGATTGGAAACAGAAGTCCTGTTATGTGTTATCTTGAGTAAAAATTTAAGGTAGCATTGCAAAACTTTTCTAATTGATATATGTTCCTTGAGATTATAAATATTCCTTTCCTTGGTCCTTGGTAACAGTAACATTATTTGATTTGGCAGGGAAAAAGATAACTTCCACAAAATTCCCCTAAAATAATTAGAACTTTAATATTAGCCAGGATCCTGGATAGGTTTCTTTTTATTGTAAATATTTTACTATATGTGGCAGCTTGAACAAATTGTTTTCCTGTATTCAATCAGTGTCAATATTTCATCTATGCAAAGACCACACATTTCAGAAAATCAAAAGACAGGACATTTTGGGATGACGATATTCTAAAAGGTTGATGTTTTCAACAAAGGCAATGAGAACCTGGTAGCATTGTTTTCTGTAGATTTTAGATCTTCATATTTAACATCTGTTCAGAGTATCAGAGAGAGAGAATAATAAAGAACTCTACTTTAACCCCAGTGTACCTACATTGAATTAATGTCTCAGTACCTGCAGTAAAGTATACTGATACTTAGGAATTGTATGCATCAAGCTATCCTGTGTCTTGGAGGGAGATTTAATTGACACCCAAGTAAATAGAGAGCAGGGCCAAGTAAAAACCTATATACTCTGACTTTTAGAAGATTTTAATTATGAAAATATTTAAGAGTTCCTGCTGTGGTGCAATGGGATCAGTGGTGTCTCTGCAGCACTGGGATGTGGATTCAATCCCCAGCATGGCACAGTGGGTTAAGAATCCAGCATTGCCTCACCTGCAGTGGTGTAGATCTGTGGCCATATGGAGTGGCCAAAAAAGAAAAAAAATTATTAGTAGGAGTAGATATTATAAATGTGGGCACTCTGAAATATACTTTAAAATGGATAAAAAGCATATTTTCAAATGTTAGAGGAAGAACATTCTTTTAAAATGATTCATAGTGGGAGTCAGAACAAAAATATTAGAACACTATCACCTTTTCAAGTACTAAGGAGATCTCTCCTATATTAAAGAGAAACAAAAACTTATTAGGAGAATAGAGGTTGAGGTGGAAAGGTAAGATGGTGGGAGAGACAATGAGGATTTTAAGGGTGTAGTGAAGAGCACAACTGATACCGTGGAAGAATTAAATCAGTGATGGGGAGCATCATTTGTTGGTGCTTTCTCTGTGACTGGAGGGAAAAAAAGTAGAGCCAAAAAAATATGAGTGTGTAAAGACATATGGGAGAAAACATGTAGAATGCCTGATAATGGTAGGATATATGACATAACCATTAGAACACATAGCAGGAAAAACCAGTGTCTTAAGTGTGGAAAATAGAAAAAAATTAGTAGAGATTGAAATTTTTCCTTTTCATTTATACAAAATCAGTGACACAAGTTTACATCTAGAAACAGCCTTACAAAATCTTTCAAAACAAAAATCAGAAGAGCATATGGGGAGTTCCCATTGTGGCTCAGAGGTAATAACCCAACTAGTAGCCATGAGGACACAGGTTTGATCCCTGGCCTTGCTCAGAGGGTTAAGGATCTGGGATTGCCCTGAGCTGCGGTGTAGGTTGCAGATGAGCCTCAGATCCTGCATTGCTGTGGCTGTGGTGTAGGCCAGTAGGGCAGCTGTAGAGTAGCTCTGATTTGACTCCTAGCCTGGGAACTTCCATATGCTAAGGGTGCATTTCC
Source organism: Phacochoerus africanus (assembly GCF_016906955.1). NCBI lineage: Eukaryota > Metazoa > Chordata > Mammalia > Artiodactyla > Suidae > Phacochoerus > Phacochoerus africanus. Next base: position 262,653,365 of record NC_062544.1, read on the forward strand.
ACCCCCTACCCCCAAAGAAAAGAGTATCTGGTACCTTTGTCTTTGGGGAAAAGTTATTAGTTTGTTTCCAAAAGGACAAAAAAAATTTCTAACCTCACAATTCTGAGTATTAAATGTTAAAGTAAAAATAATGTTAAAAGTGATAGAATTTTGAGAGGGAAAACTTGAAATGCTAAATTTTTCATTTAGCCAAGTTATCTTTCTTTCCTTTTTTTTTTTTTTTTTTGGTCTTTTTGGTCTTTTTGCCTTTTCTAGGGCCTCACCCGCAGCATGTGGAGGTTTCCAGGCTAGGGGTCTAATTGGAGCTGTAGCTGCTGGCCTACACCACAGTCACAGCAACACAGGATCTGAGCTGCGTCTGCAACCTGCACCACAGCTCATGGCAATGCCAGATCCTTAACCCACTGAGAAAGGCCAGGGATCGAACCCGCAACCTCATGGTTCCTAGTCGGATTCGTTAACCACTGCGCCACGATGGGAACTCCAAGCCGAGTTTTCTTTTGTTTTTGTTTTTTCATTTTTTAAAGTTTTAGTGAAGTAGAATTGATTTACAATGTTGTGTTAATTTCTGCTGTACAGCAAGGTAATTCAATTATACATATATATGTATATGTGTGTATATATATATACATATATATGTGTGTGTGTATATATATACATATATATGTGTGTGTGTGTGTGTGTATATATATATATATATATATATATATATATATTTTTTTTTTTTTTTTTTAGGGCCATACTTATGGCATATGGAGGTTCCCAGGCTAGGGGTCCAATCGGAGCTATAGCTGCTGGCCTGTGCCACAGCCATAGAAATACAGGATCTGAGTCGCATCTGTGACCTACACCACAGCTCATGGCAACACCGGATCCTTAACCCACTGAGTGAGGCCAAGGATTGAACCTGCATCCTCATGGATCCTAGATGGGTTTGTTAACTGCTGAGCCATGAAGGGAACTCCCATATGTCCATTCTTTTTCAGATTCTTTTCCCATAAAGGCTATCACAGAATATTGAGTAGAGTTTCCTGTGCTATGCAGCAGGTCCCCATTGACCATTCATTCCATATACAGTAGTGTGCATATGCCAATCCCAAACTTCCAATCCATCCCTTCCCCACCTTTCCCCTTTGGTAACCATAAGCTTGTTTTTGAAGACTGTGAGTCTGTTTCTGTTTTGTAAATAAGTTCATTTGTATTATTATTTAGATTACACATATAAGTGTGATCATATGTTATTCATTTTTCTCTGTCTGACTTACTTCACATAACCTCTAGATGCTGAGACCAGCTCAGCAGGTTAGGGCTGAAGAATGGGTGCTGTGAAACTTTAAGGAAAAAGTTAACATAAAACAAGTCACAGAGACATTTATCTTAATTAAAGGTGGGAACTGGGGGACTTAAGGTCTCAGGGACCAAGAGCTCTGCCTCAAGAAACCACACTGCTTTTATTGTGCTCTTTAGGATTAAGTCAAGTGAGGAGGGGATTGTAGGTGCAGGACATAGGTTTTTTTAAATTATTTTAACACATAGCTGGTAGCTGATTAAGCTTTTATTCTGACCTTTAGGCCTTTAACAATCATTTAGCATTGAGGAAGCTTGGTGTCAGCTATTTATGCATAGCATTCTAGAGAATCACCATTGTGCTTCTGCAGAGGGCATGCCTATCTGCAGCAACTCAGGGTGCCTAGGTTTGCATTTGGATCTCCTTGCTAATGCATATCCTGCTAATGACCCCTCATAAACCCCTTGGGGCCATGAAGCTCATCTTCTGCTTATTCTTTAGACGACATATCATGCTGTGCAAAGGCTTGCCTATCTCTACAAGTCGGGCATGCCTAGACCAACACATTATCTTCTCATTCAGCTGACCATATGAGTGACTTATGCCTTTAGGTCTTTGTTCTTAAGCTTAAGTAATTTACCAGCACTGCAACTGTTTTTCCAGCAGGAATATGGGGTAAAGTAAAGAAAGACAAGATGGAGTTTTCATCATAGAGAATAGAAGCAAAGAGGCTAAGAAAATATTGTAGAAACATGTCTCGCAATATCTAGAAACATCCTTTTTGCTGCAAATGCCATTATTTCTTTCTGATTATGGCTGAATAATATTCCATTGTATATATGTACATCTTCTTTAGCCATTCCTCTGTCAATGGACATTTAAGTTGCTTCTATGTCTGACCAAGTTATCTTTTATGTTTTTGAGCAACAGAAAGATATTCTCAAACATCCTAGAGTTTGGAATATATACCTCATATCTAAATCAAACAAAAATAAACTGTAAATTAACTTCAGTTATTTGAATGATCAATAAAAATTGCAAACTCAAGGAAAGTGGTAATCATGATAAATTTATTGTGAGTGTTCCTTTAGTCAATTTTAGGAAGCCCATTGGATATTGCAGTTTTAATTGAACTCTATATAATGGAGTTTAAAACTGTTTATATTTCACTGAATTGTTATTTTGCTGGTTATGTTCTATTTCCAGTGATAAAAATATGTGTTTCTTATGCTACATTGCTCAAACCCAGTTTAAGAGAATCTCTTTTTATGTTTGATGACTACTTCAAATAAGTGGCAAAATACCTGCCAGCAATCACTAAGTTATTTACAATGTTGGGACACTGCTTAGAAAATTACTGAAGACACACACTTCAGAGTAGAGTGGCAAAGAACAATTTAATAGACACTGGATATTTTTGGCTAGTTTCTATATCATTAAAATGAATGTAAAATGACTTAATGGTATAAGCTTGGGGGAATTTTAGATATTGGGAATGTCTAACAAATAATCTAGTGGTAATCATCAATCCCTTCTTCATATTATCTTACATGTAGAACTTTTGAATAATCTGTTAGTGATGCTTAGAAATCAGAATCTAAAATATGACCCTGTTATGTGAACAAAATATACTTGGATAGAGAGGTCATCAGAAAATACCTGGGCAAGCCTATGGGAAGCCACAGATGACCTCCTTGTTATGAATTCATGTTCCAAACTGAAACATTCAGTCATATTTTATTCCATTTAAGGATGGCAGCAATTTGGTATAGTGATAATTCTGATTCTGAGGATTCATAATGGCTGGGATTTATGCTGCCCTAACATCAAGGGTGTACTAAATAATTCCTTTGTGTAAACACATTGCAAATGAACCTGAGAGATTTACAACTATTATTTATTAACTCATAGAGTATATTTGTTTAAGATTGCTATCCTCCTAATATCTTAAGAAATGTATTTGCTTCTGTATGAGAGTGGGATAGAAAGTATATCTGTAGTAACAATGGTTAGAGGTGAAGGTTGGAGTAAGGAGTAAAGGTTCTATGGTTACAGAGTAGAAAATGATACAGGTTCCATGCAGGTCTCTGAATCTGAACACTATATATAGATTCTGCTTCCTGCCCATTGGTACCTCTTACATAGCTTAGAATTTAATCAAAGACTTTAAGATTCAATCTTAATTTTATAATCACTTTTTATTAAAGACAAATATAGTAATTAAAATGGAAATGCTATAAAGTTGGGTTGTGGTGATTGTTGTACAACTATAAATGTAATGAAATTCATTGAGTAATTAGAAAAATAGTAATTAAAATGGATCTGTGCCTGTGCTTATTGCCTTTTAGAATCTTGTTTCCTAGAATCTTGAACCTGGCCTTCTTATTTGGGATTTCTGTTATAGCTTTTCCCATTTGCTTGGTCTAAATCCAGAAATGTTGGCCAATTTCTCTGTTCTGTATCCATGGAACTCTAGACTTGATTTTGCCCATGTGGCTCCTGGTTCTAAGTTTTGGCTCCTCAGAGAACCTGACTATAAGTGACTTACTACACCTCATTACTTACTGGGAAAACACAAACCCTCATCCCCATCTCTCCTATCCTGTAGTCCCCAGAACTCAGCTTTGGCAACATATCAATTTTTAAATTAATTAAAAAGTTAAAAGAACAATTAAAGTCTTTGTGGATTAACTGTTAAGAGATTTATGGTTTGTTATTTTTCTATTTAGCTCTAATGAAAGGGAAAATATTCTTGATTGCTTCCAAATGATTCTACAAACATGGGCCAAGCAATGTAATTTTTTTTTTTTTACAAATGTATATATACATCATACAAGTAAGCATATGACTTTACTCAGAAAATTCCTTTAAAAAGAAATATGTTAATCATTCAAACAGCTTATAATAGTGAATTCATATCACTTATATGTTGAGCCTCGTTTATTTTTGCTTATGAAATAAAAATTTTTTTTTGTCTTTTTAGGGTGGCACCTACAGCATATGGAGGTTCTCAGGCTAGGGGTCTAAACGGAGCTACAGTTGCCGGCCTATGCCAGAGCCATAGCAATGCAAGATCTGTGCCATGTCTGTAACCTACACCACAGCTCAAGGCAATACTGGGTCCTTAACCCACTGAGTGAGGCCAGGGATAAAACCCACAACCTCATGGTTCCTAGTCAGATATTTTTCCACTGCACCACAATAGGAACTCCCGAAATAAGATGTTTTAAAACTTGCTTACAGGAGGAAATTAAGATGGTGGAATAGAAGGACTGGAGTTCAACTTCTCTCCTAAAAACAACAAAATCACAACCAAATGCTGAGCAGTCTTCAACCAAATGGCCTGGAAACTTTCAAAAAGATATCCTACTCCAGAAGACAAAGAGGATGCCACATCAAGAGGTAGGAGGGGAGATTATGTGATATAAGCAATCCCATACCTCCTGGGTGGGAAGCCCCACAGACTGGAAAGTAACTACATCACAGAGACTCACCTACAGGAGTGGAAGTTCTGAGCCCCACATCAAGTCCCCACTCCCGGCGATCTGGCACTGGGAGAAAGAGCCCCCAGAGCATCTGACATTGAAGGCCAGTGGGGCTTGGGAATGGGAGCTCCATGAGACTGGGGGAAACAGAGACCCCATTCTTAAAAAGCTCACACAGATTTCACGTGCACTGAATCCCAGGCCAAAGCAAGGTCTCTATAGGAAACTGGGTCAGACCTGACTGTGGTACTTGGAGGATCTCCTGGGAAAAGAGGGGAGTGACTGTGGCTTGTTGTGGGGGAAGGGCATTGGAAGCAAAGCTCTTGGGAATATTTATCAGCATACATTTCTTTAGAGGTGGCCATTTTGGGAAAATCTGGCCCCAGCCATCAGTGCTGAGAAGCCCCAGGCCAAACAACAATTCAGGTGGAATCACAGCCCCTCCCATCAGTAAACAGGGTACCTAAAGACCCCCCAAGCACAATCTACCTCTAATCTTACCCAGAGATGAAGCCTCACCCACCAGAGGGATAGGAATCAGCTCCACCTACTAGTGGGCAGGCACCAGTCACTTCCATCAGGAAGCCTACAGCAAGCCCCTGTACCAACTTCAGCCACAAGGGGAACAGACACCAGAAGTAAGAGAGACTATAACTCTATTATCTATAAAAAGGTCACCATGCCAAAAACCTATAAAATTGGAAAGACAGAGAACTATAACTCAGATAAGGGAGAAAGAAAAATCCCTAGAAAATCAGCTAAGTGATCAGGAGATTCTCAGCCTTCAGGAAAAAGACTTTAGATTGTTGATGCTGAAGATGATGCAAGACATTTGAAATAAACTGGAGGCAAAGATGGCTAATTTACAGGAAACACTGAGCAAAGAGATACAAGATATAAAACTTAAGCAAGAAGAGACGCAACATACAATAACTGAAATAAAAAATTCATTAGATGCAGCCAATATAGGAGTCAGAAGAATGAATAAGCAAGGTGGAGGACAGATTAGTGGAAATTATGGATGCTGAATAGAAAAGAGAAAAAAGATTGAAAAGAAATGAAGGGTCTCAGAGAACTCTGGGACAATGTTAAACGCACCAACATCTGTATTATAGGGGTGCCAGAAGGAGAAGAGAGAGAGAAAGGGATAGAAAAAGTATTCCAAGAGATAATAGCCAAAAACTTCCCTAATATGAGAAAGGAACCCCTCACTCAAATCCAGGAAGCACAACAAGTACCATATAAAATAAACCCAAGGAGAAACACCTCGAGACACATATTAATCAAACTGACCAAAATTAAAGACAAAGAGAAAATCTTGAAAGCAGCTAGGGAAAAGAAACAAGTAACATACAAGGGAACCCCAATAAGGTTATCAGCAGATTTTTCACCAGAAACTCTGCAGGCCAGAAGGGAGTGGCATGATATATTTAACGTGATGAAAGGGGAAAGCCTCCAACCAAGACTACTTTACCTAGTAAGGCTCACATTCAGATTTGAAGGAGAAATCAAATCTTCACAGATAAACAAAAGCTGAAAGAATTCAGCAACACTAAACCAGCCTTATAACAAATACTAAAGGAACTTCTCTAGGCAGAAAAGAAAAGGCCACAACCAGAAACAAAAATACCGCAAATGACAAGGCTTACCAGGAAAGGTATATATACAGTAAAGATACAGAATCATCCATGCACAATTATGCCACTGAAATCATGAGAAGAGCAGGGTTCAAATGCAGGACACTGGAGATGAACTTGCAATTAAGAAACCAACAACTTAAAACAATCTCGTATATATATATATATGTAGGCTCATATATAAAACTTCAGAGTAACTGCAAACCAAAAATCTACAATTGATACACAAACAAATAAGAAAAATCAACTCAAATACAACACTAAAGATATTCATCACACCACAAGAGTAGAGAACAAGAGAATAGGGGAAGAAAAAAGAACAATGAAAACAAATCCAAAGCAATTAATAAAGTGGCAATAAGAACATACATATCAATAATTACCTTAAATGTTAATGGACTAAACAACCCAACCAAAAGGCATAGACTGGCTGAATGGATAAAAAATAAGACCCATATATGTGCTGTCTTCAAGAGACCCATTTCACTTCTAGGGACAAACACAAAGGGAAAGTGAGAGGATGGAAGAAAATATTCCATGCAAACAGGAATCAAAAGAAAGCTGGAGTAGCAATGCTCATATCAGACAAAATAGAACTTGAAATGAAGAATATCTTAAGGGACAAGAAAGGTCACTACCTAATGATGAAAGGATCAATCCATGAAGAAGATATAACAATTTTAAATATCTACACACCCAACATAGGATCACCACAATATATAAGGCAACTGCTAACAACCTTAAAAGGACAAATCAACAATAACACAATCATAGTGGGGGACTTTAACACCCCACTTACAGCAATGAACAGATCATCCAGGCAGAAAATCAATAAGGAAACACAGGCCCTGAATGAAGCATTAGACCAGGTAGACTTTTAATAGATATTTATAGGACATTCCATCCAGAAGCACCAGAATACACATTCTTCTCAAGTACACATGGAACATTCTCTAAGATTGACCACATCATGGGCTACAAATCAAGCCTCAGTAACTTTAAGAAAATGGAAATCCTATCAAGCATCTTTTCCAACCACAACGCTATACAACTGGAAATCAATAACAAGATAAAAACTGCAAAAAACACAAACATGTGGAGCCTAAACACCATGCTATTAAACAACCAATGGATCACTGAAGAAATCAAAGAGGAAATTAAGAAAAACCTGGAAGCAAATGACAGCAAAGATATGACACTCCAAAACCTATGGGATACAGCAAAATCCGTTCTAAGAGGGATGTTTATAGCAATACAACCCTACCTAAGAAAACAAGAAAAGCTCAAATAAACAAGCTAACTTTACATCTAAAGCAGCTTGAGAGAGAAGAACATACAAGACGTAAAGTTAGCAAAGGGAAGGAAATCATAAAGATCAGAGCAGAAATCAATGAAATAGAAACGAAGAAAACCATAGAAATGATCAATGACACTAAGAGCTGGTTCTTTGAAAAGATCAACAGAATTGATAAACCCTTAGTCAGACTTCTCAAAAAAAAAAAAAAAAAAAGAGGACTCAAAGCAATCAAATTACAAATGAAAACGGAGAAGTTAACAATGGACATCACAGAAATACGAAGGGTCATAAGACACTACTATATGCAAATATACACCAATAAAGTGGAAAACCCAGAAAAAATGGACAAGTTCTTAGAAAAGTACAATCTGCCAAGACTAAATCAAGATGAGATAGAAATGATGAACAGACCAGTCATAAGTACTGAAATTGAAACTGTGATTTAAAACCTTCCCACAAACAAAAGTCCAGGACCAGATGGCTTCACAGGCGAATTCTTTCAAACATTTAGAGAAGAGCTAACACCTATCTTTCTGAAACTGTTCCAAAAAACTGCAGAGGAAGGGACACACCCAAACTAATTCTGTGAGGCCACCATCACCCTGATATCAAAACTAGACAAAGATACCACAAAAAAAGAAAATTATGGGCCAATTTCACTGATGAACATAGATGCAAAAATCCTCAACAAAATACTAGTAAACCACATCCAACAGTACACTAAAAGGATTGTACATCATGATCAAGTGGGATTTATCCCAGGGATGCAAGGATTCTTCAATATCTGCAAATCCATCAGTGTGATACACCACATTAACAAACTGAAGAAGAAAAACCATATGATCTTCTCCATAGATGCAGAAAAAGCCTTTGACAAAATCCAGCACCCATTTCTGATAAAAACCCTTCAGAAAGTGGGCACAGAGGGAACCTACCTCAACATAAGAAAAGCCATGTATGACAAACCCAAAGCTAATACCATTGTCAATGGTGAAAAGCTGAAAGAATTCCCGCTGAGATCAGGAACAAGACGAGGATGTCTGCTCTCACCACTACTCTTCAACATAGTTTTGGAAGTCCTGGCCATGGCAATCAGAGAAGTAAAAGAAATAAAAGGAATCCAAATTGGAAAGGAAGAAGTAAAACTATCACTTTTTGCAGATGACGTGATACTATACCTAGAGAATCCTGAAGACGCTACCAGAAAACTGTTAGAGCTCATCCATGAATTTGGCAAAGTCGCAGGACACAAAATTAATACACAGAAAGCAACTGCATTTCTATATACTAACAATGAAAGATCAGAGAGCAAAATTAGGGAAAGAATCCCATTTACCATCACATCCAAAAGAATCAAATACCTAGGAGTAAACCTACCTAAAAAGACAAAAGACCTGTACTCTGAAAACTATTTGACAGTGATGAAGGAAATCAAAGATGCCACAAGCAGATGGAAAGACATACCATGCTCTTGGATTGGAAGAGTCAAAATGATCAAAATGACTATACTACCCAAGGCAATCTACAGATTCAATGCAGTCCCTATCAAATTACCAAGGACAGTTTTCACAGAACTCAAACCCGATATTTTAAAGTATGTTTGGAAGCACAAAAGACCCAGAATAGCCAAAGACATCCTGAAAAAGAAAAATGGAGCTGGAGGCATCAGGCTCCCTGACTTGAGACGATCCTGCAAAGCTACAGTCTTCAAAACCGTATGGTACTGGCTCAAGGACAGAGATATAGATCAGTGGAACAGGATAGAAAGCCCAGAATTAAACCCATGCACCTACAGTCAACTCATCTATGCCAAAGGAGGCAAGAATATACCTTGGAGAAAAGACAGCCTGTTCAGTAACTGGTGCTGGGAAACCTGGACAGCCACATGTAAAAGAATGAAATTAGAACACTTCCTAACACCCTACACAAAAATAAACTCAAAATGGATTAAAGACCAGACACTATAAAACTCTTAGAGGAAAACATAGGCCAAACACTCTCCAACATAAACGACAGCAACATCTTCTCAGATCTACCTCCTAGAGTAATGACAGTAAAAACAAAAATAAACAAATGGGACTTCATTAAACTCAAAAGTTTCTGCACAGCAAAGGAAACCCTAAACAAAAGGAAAGGACAACCCACAGAATGGGAGAAAATATTTGCAAATGAATCGACTGACAAGGGATTCATCTCCAAAATTTATAAACACCTCCTATTGCTCAATACCAAAAAAACAAACAACCCATCAAAAAATGGGCAGAAGATCTTAACCAAGAGTTCTCCAAAGAAGATATACAGATGGCTAAAAAAAACACATGAAAATATATTCAACATCACTCATTATTAGAGAAATGCAAATCAAAACCACTATGAGGTACCACCTTACACCGGCCAGAATGGCCGTCATCAAAATGTCTACAAACAATAAGTGCTAGAGAGGGTGTGGAGAAAAAGGAACCCTCTTACACTGTTGGTGGGAATGTAAGTTGGTGCAACCACTGTGGAAAACAGTGTGGAGATTCCTCAGAAAACTAAAAAAAGAACTACCGTTTGATCCAGCAATCCCACTCCTGAGCATCTATCCATAGAAAACCATGAATCGAGGGAGGACAAGATGGCGGAGGAGTAGAGGGACACGCTCGCCCTCTCCCACAAACACAACAAAAAAAAGCACATCTACAGAATAAATGACTCACACAGAACAGCAACCAATCGCTGGCAGAAGAACCTAAACTCCAATAATGGCAAGAAGTTCGTGACATTACGGGGCAGAACGGGAGAAAAGAGGAGAGTGAGAGAAGGTGAATCCGAGCGGGACGGGCGCTCCCGAAAGGGAACTGTGGAGGAGAAAGGGATCCCGCACCCTGGAAAGTCACCTACACGGGGGAAAGATCAAACGAACCAGAGGAATCTCCAGATGCAGAGAAGAGTGTAGCAGTAAGTTGGAGTACAGAAAAGCCGATCAAGAACCGAACGGACCATCTGAACTACGGGCACAGTCACCAAAAATTGAGACGCCTGGGTCGGGGCTGGGCACCGAGTCCTCAGCTCCAGAGGTTAGTCCCCGGGAAAGGGCCAGGGGACGCCTGGGTGGGGGCTGGGCACCGAGACCTCGCCTCCAAAGGTTGGTCCCCGAGAAAGGGCCGGGGGACGCCTGGGTGGGGGCTGGGCACCGAGACCTAGGCTCCAGAGGATAGTCCCTGGGCTGGGGGGGTGGGGCGGAGCGGAGCGGAAACTGCTTGGGAGGTCTAGAAACCATTTGATGGGGCAGAGACTGCCTGGGAGACTAGAAAACAAAGCTGTGGCAGAGGAAGGGAGCAATACTCTAGGGGCGGGGAAGTGGAAAGCCGCATCAGAGGGAACCTGGGCAAAGAGCCTGGTCTGCACCTGTGCTGGGGAGGGGAGAGAAGAAGGGGTGGGTCCCCATAGAATACCCCCAACGCCACAGCAAGCTTACAGGCCCGCTAGCTAGCAGAAAGCTGTGCTTCCCAGTGCATCCCCTCCTCCCACCCCCGCCACCCCCTACGCTCTTGCCGAACCTGGGGCTGCCCGCCATCCAGGAGGGCTGGCCTCAACAATTGCCTGAAGCCTACCACCGCAGGGGCTGTCCCTGCACAGGCCTGCTTGCCCTTTGGAGGGGCTACACTTCCACAGAGTAGCACCAAACACCACCAGCCCCCGAGAAAAGGCCTGCAGCCCAGAAAAGCTAGAACAAGCCTAACCAGGCAGTGAATAGATCCTAATTCCCGGACGGTTTTCTGAGTCGGGCTGCCCCGGGGAGGAGCCTCTTCGGTTTCCAAAGGCCCTGCTACCCACCCTAGCCCCCAGGGGGTGCCCTAGTGGATCAGCTGCATAGGACTGCCAGCTCTAGGCAGGACCCCCTGCAGCCCAGAAAAGCTGCAACAAGGTTGGCCAAGCTGGGAAAAGATCTCAGACGGTCTTTCTGAGTCAGGCTGGCCTGGGGATGAGCCTCTTCAGTTTCCAACAGCCCTGCTATCCACCCAAGCCCCCAGGGGGTGCCTTAGTGGATCAGCTGTATAGGACTGCCAGCTCTAGGCAGGACCCCCTGCAGCCCAGAAAAGCTGCAACAAGGTTGGCCAAGCTGGGAAAAGATCTCAGACGGTCTTTCTGAGTCAGGCTGGCCTGGGGATGAGCCTCTTCAGTTTCCAACGGCCCTGCTACCCGCCCAAGCCCCCAGGGGGTGCCCTAGTGGATCAGCTGCATAGGCCTGCCAGCTCCAGGCAGGACCCCCTACAGCCCAGAAAAGCTGCAACAAGTCTGGCCAAGCCGGGAAAAGATCTCAGAGGGTCTTTCTGAGTCGGGCTGCCCTGGGGAGGAGCCTCTTGGGTTTCCAGTGGCCCTGCTACCCGCCCAAGCCCCCAGGGGGTGCCCCACTCCCACGGAATAGCTGCTCAGCACCACCAGCCCCCTAGAAGAGCCCCTGCAGCCCAGAAAAGCTGCAACAAGCTTGGCCAGACTGTGAAAAGATCTGCCTACATTCTCAGGCCAGCCTTCTGAGTTGGGCTGCCCTAGGGAAGAGCCTCTTAGGTTCTCAGTGACCCAGATAGCGGCTCCAGCCCCCAGGGGGTGCTGCACTCCTGAGGAACACCTGCCCAACACCGCCAACCCCCTGCAAGAACCCCACAGCCTAAAAACACCAGTGCAAGCTCTGCATGACCAAGTGAAATCTGTGACCATCGTGGTGTGGACCTCCCAGTCCTGTCTGCCCTCAGGAAGTCCTCCTTTGCTTCAAAGAAACACTGTTAGCCCCATCAACACTCCAGAAAAGCCACACTGCCTCAAAAAAGATTGACCAACAACGCCAGCCCTCAGCAAATATTCCACGGCAGTGACAAGGCAAACACTGCCCAATAACGGAGAGTACAACTCCCTCAGGAGAAAGAAAACAAGCAAGATGAAGAAGCAGAGAAACCACCCCCAGTCAAACCAACAGGAGAACTCACCTAAAACAGTCAACAATGAAACAGATCTCTGCAGTCTGATAGACCTGGAGTTCAAAAGAGAAATAGTGAAAATACTGAAGGAATTAAGAGAAGATAGGAACAGTAATGCAGATACCCTCAGAAAGGAACTAGAACATATAAGGAGGAGCCAAGAAAAACTAGAACATTCATGTGCAGAGATGCAAATGGAACTAAGGGCAGTCAAAATCAGAATGAATAATGCAGAAGAACGAATCAGTGATATGGAAGATAGAATAATGGAAATCACTCAATCCGGTCAACAGACAGAAAACCAAATCAAAAAACAGGAAAGCAATATAAGAGACCTATGGGATAATATAAAGCGGGCCAATCTACGCATAATAGGAATTCCAGAAGGAGTAGAAAAAGATAAGGGGATGGAAAATATATTTGAAGAAATTATCGCTGGAAACTTCCCAAATCTAAAGGATGCTGGGTTCAAGATACAAGAAGCACAGAGGGCCCCAAACAAACTGAACCCAAATAGACCCACAGCAAGACACATCATAATAAAAATGGCAAACGTTAGTGATAAAGAGAGGATCCTAAAGGCAGCAAGAGAAAAACAGAATGTTCCCTACAAGGGAACCCCCATAAGAATATCAGCTGACTTCTCTACAGAAACACTACAGGCCAGGAGGGAATGGCAAGAGATATTTAAAGTGCTCAAGGAAAAATATGCAACCTAGAATACTCTATCCAGCAAGAATATCATTTAAAATAGAAGGGGAAATAAAAATTTTTTCCAGCAAACAAAACTTAAAGAATACTGCAACACAAAACCCAGGTTAAAGGAATATTGAAAGGGCTTCTCTAAACCAAAAAGAGAAGGAAAGGAAGAAAAAAGAAAGCAAAAAAAAAAAAAAAGAAGAGGAAGAACTAGGACTGAGGAAACCACAATCAGAGAGCAGTCACTCAAATAAGCCAGCATACAGATTTAATCATGAGCAGGCCTCAAACAAAATAAAATTAAAAAGAAAAAATAAAAAAGAGTCATCAAAACCATAAAATGTGGGCAAGGGATGTTAGGAAGTAAATAACCTTTGTTGTTTGTTTGTATGTTTCTCTTCTTAATTTTAATATAGTAATGAAGTGTTTGAACTTACAGGACCATCAGGCTAAAACACACAATTATGGGAAGGGGTTAGCATACTTAAAAACAGGGCAACCACAAGCCCAAGACCAAATATGGCATTTTGCAATAAATGAAAAAAAATACACTCAAGCAGATAATAATAGGAGACCATCCAACCAAAAAAAAAAAGAAAGGAAGAATGGAGAACCATAGAATCAACTGGAACACGAGGTTCAAATGGCAATAAATAATCATCTATCAATTATCACCTTAAAAGTCAATGGACTGAATGCCCCAATCAAAAGACACAGAGTGGCTGAGTGGATAAAAAGGCAAAAACCTTCAATATGCTGCCTACAAGAAACTCACCTTAGGACAAAAGATACATATAGATTGAAAGGAAAGGGTGGGGAAACATATTTCACGCCAATAGACATACAGAAAAGCAGGAGTCGCAATGCTCATATCAGACAAAATAGACTTTAAAACAAAAGACATAAAGAAGGACAAAGAAGGACACTACTTAATGATTAAGGGACCCACCCAAGGAGAGGATGTTACTATCGTCAACATATATGCCCCAAATATAGGAGCACCCAGATACATACAACAAATATTAACAGACATAAAGGGAGATATTGATGAGAATACAATCATAGTAGGAGACCTTAATACCCCCCTCACATCAATGGACAGATCCTCTAGACAGAAAACCAATAAAGCAACAGAGATCCTAAAGGAAACTATAGAAAAGTTAGACTTCATTGATATCTTCAGGACACTACATCCAAAAAAAGCAGAATACACATTCTTCTCAAATGCTCATGGAACAGTCTCAAGAATCGACCACATATTGGGACACAAAGCGAATCTCAATAAATTTAGGAGCATAGAAATTATCTCAAGTATCTTCTCTGACCACAATGCCATGAAATTAGAAACCAACCATGGGAAAAGGAAAGAGAAAAAACCTACTGCATGGAGACTAAACAACATGCTACTAAAAAACCAATGGGTCAATGAGGAAAATCAAGAAGGAAATTAAAACTACCTTGAAACAATGATAATGAAGACAAAACTGCTCAAAATCTATGGGATGCTGCGAAAGCAGTGCTCAGAGGGAAATTTATAGCAATACAGGCCTTTCTCAAAAAAGAAGAAAGATCCCAAATGGACAACTTAACCCTCCACCTAAATGAATTAGAAAAAGAAGAACAAAAAAGGCCTAAAGTCAGCAGAAGGATGGAAATTATAAAGATCAAAGAAGAAATCCATAAAATAGAGACTCAAAAAACAATAGAGAAAATGAATAAAACCAAGAGCTGGTTCTTTGAAAAGGTGAACAAAATTGACAAACCCCTGGCCAGGCTCACTAAAAAGAGGAGAGAAAGAACCCAAATAACCAAAATTATAAATGAAAAAGGAGAAATCACAACGGATACAGCAGAAATACAAAAAACCATAAGAGAATACTATGAACAACTCTACGGCAACAAGTTTGACAATCTGGAAGAAATGGACAATTTTCTAGAATCTTACAGCCTGCCAAAACTGAATCAAGTAGAAACAGACCAACTGAACAGACCGATCACTAGAAATGAAATTGAAGAGGTCATAAAATCACTCCCTACAAATGAAAGTCCAGGACCAGATGGCTTCACAGGTGAATTCTATCAAAAATATAAAGAGGAACTGGTGCCCATCCTCCTTAAACTCTTTCAAAAGGTTGAAGAAGAAGGAATACTCCCAAAGACATTCTATGATGCCACCATCACCCTCATTCCAAAACCAGACAGAGATACCACCAAAAAAGAAAACTATCACCCAATATCATTGATGAATATAGATGCAAAAATTCTCAACAAAATCTTAGCCAACTGAATCCAACAACATATCAAAAAAATTATACACCATGACCAGGTTGTGTTCATCCCAGGCTCACAAGGATGGTTCAACATATGTAAATCAATCAGCATCATACACCACATTAACAAAAAAAAAGTCAAAAATCATATGATCATTTCAATAGACGCAGAAAAAGCATTTGACAAAGTCCAACATCCATTCATGATCAAGACCCTCGCCAAAGTGGGTATAGAGGGAACATTCCTGAATATAATCAAAGCCATTTATGATAAACCCACAGCAAATATAATCCTCAATGGGGAAAAACTGAAAGCCTTCTCCCTCAAATCGGGAACAAGACAGGGATGCCCACTCTCACCACTGCTCTTCAACATAGTTTTGGAAGTCCTAGCCACAGCAATTAGACAAACAAAAGAAATAAAAGGCATCCATATAGGAAGAGAAGAGATAAAACTGGCACTGTATGCTGACGACATGATACTATACATAGAAAACCCTAAGGACTCAACCCCAAAACTCCTTGAACTGATTCATAAATTCAGCAAAGTAGCAGGATATAAGATTAACATTCAGAAGTCAGTGGCATTTCTGTATACCAGCAATGAAATATTAGAAAAGGAATACAAAATATAATACCTTTTAAAATTGCACCTCACAAAATCAAATACCTCGGAATACACCTGACCAAGGAGGTAAAGGACCTATATGCCGAGAACTATAAAACTTTCATTAAAGAAATCAAAGAAGATGTAAAGAAATGGAAAGATAGTCCATGTTCCTGGATTGGGAAAATCAATATTGTAAAAATGGCCATACTACCCAAAGCAATCTACAGATTCAGTGCAATCCCTATCAAATTACCCAGGACAGTTTTCACAGAACTAGAACAAACAATCCAAACATTTATATGGAACCACAAAAGACCCAGAATTGCCAAAGCAATCCTGAGAAACAAAAACCAAGCAGGAGGCATAACTCTCCCAGACTTCAAGAAATACTACAAAGCCACAGTCATCAAAACAGTGTGGTACTGGTATCAAAACAGACAGACAGACCAATGGAACAGAAGAGAGAACCCGGAAATAAACACGGACACCTATGGTCAATTAATCTTTGACAAGGGAGGCAAGAACATCAAATGGGAAAAAGAAAGTCTGTTCAGCAAGCATTGCTGGGAAACCTGGACAGCTGCATGCAAAGCAATGAGACTAGAACACACCCTCACACCATGCACAAAAATAAACTCCAAATGGCTGAAAGACTTAAATATACGACAGGACACCATCAAACTCCTAGAAGAAAACATAGGCAAAACACTCTCTGACATCAACCTCATGAATATGTTCTCAGGTCAGTCTCCCAAAGCAATCGAAATTAGAGCAAAAATAAACCCATGGGACCTCATCAAACTGAAAAGCTTTTGCACAGCAAAGGAAACCCCAAAGAAAACAAAAAGACAACTTACAGAATGGGAGAAAATAGTTTCAAATGATGCAACCGACAAGGGCTTAATCTCTAGAATATATAAGCAATTTATACAACCCAACAGCGAAAAAGCCAATCAATCAATGGAAAAATGGGCAAAAGACCTGAATAGACATTTCTCCAAAGAAGATATACAGATGGCCAGCAAACACATGAAAAAATGCTCAACATCGCTGGTTATAAGAGAAATGCAAATCAAAACTACCATGTGATACCACCTCACACCAGTCAGAATGGCCATCATTAATAAATCCACAAATAACAAGTGCTGGAGGGGCTGCAGAGAAAAGGGAACCCTCCTGCACTGTTGGTGGGAATGTAAACTGGTACAGCCACTATGGAGAACAGTTTGGAGATACCTTAGAAATCGATACATAGAACTTCCATATGACCCCGCAATCCCACTCGTGGGCATCTATCTGGACAAAACTCTACTTAAAAGAGACACGTGCACCCGCATGTTCATAGCAGCACTATTCACAATAGCCAGGACATGGAAACAACCCAAATGTCCATCGACAGAGGATTGGATTCGGAAGAGGTGGTATATATACACAATGGAATACTACTCAGCCATAAAAAAGAATGACATCATGCCATTTGCAGCAACATGGATGGAACTAGAGACTCTCATCCTGAGTGAAATGAGCCAGAAAGACAAAGACAAATACCATATGATATCACTTATAACTGGAATCTAATATCCAGCACAAATGAACATCTCCTCAGAAAAGAAAATCGTGGACTTGGAGAAGAGACTTGTGGCTGCCTGATGGGAGGGGGAGGGAGTGGGAGGGATCGGGAGCCTGGGCTTATCAGACACAACTTAGAATAGATTTACCAGGAGATCCTGCTGAATAGCATTGAGAACTTTGTCTAGATACTCATGTTGCAACAGAAGAAAGGGTGGGGGAAAAATGTAATTGTAATGTATACATGTAAGGATAACCTGACCCCCTTGCTGTATAGTGGGAAAAAAAAAAAAAAGACCATGACTCAAAAAGACTCATGGACTCCAGTGTCCATTGCAGCACTATATACAATAGCCAAGACACGGAAACAACCTAAATGTCCATTGACAGAGGAGTGGATAAAGAAGAGGTGGTACAGATGCACAATGGAATATTATTCAGCCATTAAAAGGAAAGAAATAATGGCATTTGTAGCAACATGGCTGGACCTAGAAATTATCATGCTAAGTGAAGTCAGTCAGACAATGAGACACCACCATCAAATGCTATCACTTACGCATGGAATCTGACAAAAGGACAGAATGAACTTCTTTGCAGAACAGATACTCACAGACTTTGAAAAGGTTTTGCTTTCCATAGGAGAGAGCTTGTGGGGTGGGGTGATGCTGTGGGTTTGGGATGGAAATGTTATAAAATTGGGTTGTGAGGGTCATTGTTCCACTATAATTGTAATAAATTCATCATGTAATATGTATATAAAAAAGAAAAAAGAAATAACAAACAAAAAAAACAAACCTGCTTACAGGAGTTCCCATTGTGGCTCATTGGGTGACGAATCTAACTAGTTTCAATCAGGACATGGTTTCAATCCCTGGCCTGTCTCATTGGGTTAAGGATCTGGTGTTGTCATAAGCAGATGCCACTTGGATCCAGCATTGTTGTGGATGTGGCAAAGGTTGGCAGTTACAGCTCGATTTGACCCCTAGCCTGGGAATCTCTGTATGCCATGCGTGTGGCCCTCATAAGCAAAAAAAAAAAACAAACAAAAAAACCCAAAACTCTAAAAACAAAATCTGCTTATAAAGGAGCATGGTTATGCTAGCATTAGCCTAAGTTCCAGAATGGTTTTTTTTTTTTTGGCCAGCCCAGGGACTGGACCCTGCACCACAGCAGCCACCCGAGCCACTGGATCCTTAACCCACTGCACCACAAGAGAACTCCAAAAGCCCCAGAATTTATATTTCACTCTTTGTCCTGTATACGAAATGCCTTTTTCTGCACCCTCATCTCTTATCCTTTCACTTTTTATTATCTTTATTAAAAGGAAGTAGACAACATACGAAATTAATTTAAGTGAAGATCTGCATTACAACTGAAAGCCATTAACTGGCAGCCGTTTACCAAAGCACAGGCAAAAATCAATTTTAATTAGTATTTTTGGCTTTAAGGAAAAGTGATTACAAAATTGGGATTTTAGCTAATACTGTTGAGATTTATGGTGAGGTTATACTAATTAATTTTCTATGAATTAGAATTGCTATGGGCCTTGGATATTTGCAATAAAATGATATGTTTGCTGATATTAGGGCTGCATCAGCATTTGAGAGTTTCATAACAAAAGGTGTCTTAGTGGTTTACAGGTATATTTCACACTACTTCTCCTAAGCTTCAGAGTATTATTATTTTTTTCCATAAAAAGACTTATAGGCAATCAAATCTCATACCATTTTATTAATTAGGGATATTTTATTTCAGTGTATCCTGAATGTTAGCCAAAGAACCCTTTATTTCAAATACAACTTTCTTTTGTAGTTACAAGTGGTATAGAAGGGACATGATGTACTTTAATCAGAGAACATTTAATGAATGATTTCTCTTTATTTCCTCACTTTTCCTCCTTAGTTACATGTTTTAGATTCACTTTAAAGCAGGAAATAAAAAAGAACCAAGCTTTACAATCCACTTTTGTCATATGATTTGAGTTTCAGATGCTTTTAAACTTGCTTTATCTGTGATTATTTCCTCCTCCCATTTTTATTAAAAGAGAAACTGCTGACTGCAGTCTTTAAAAATTATATCATTTTCCTTTACAGGCTAAAAATCTGTATCTTTACATTAATTTTGTTCGACCTGTGATTAGAAAGTCATTTTATTCATTTGTTGCTGTTGGTTGTAATAGGCATATACAGAAGGCATAATCTTTTTGTTTTAGTTTTTTTTTTCTTTTTGGCTGTGCCCACATCATGTGGAGTTTCCTGGGCTAGGGATCAAACCTGCACTACAACATTGACCTGAGCTGCTGCAGTGACAACTATGGATCCCTAAAACACTATGTTACCAGAGAACTGTTCCCCCCGGGTCCCATCCCCCCACCCCCCACCCCCCGACCCCGGGAGACATAATCTTGACTCAATTACCAGAATGGCCCTTGGAGTAGTTCCCATTGGATTCACCTGGTTACCAACCTGACTAATATCCATGAGGATGTGGGATTGATCCCTGGCCTCACTCAGTGGGTTAAGGATCTGGCATTGCCATGGGCTGTGGTGTAGGTCTCAGACGTGGCTTGGATCTGGCATTGCTGTGGCTGGCTGTGGTGTGGGCCGGCAGCTGTAGCTCTGATTCAACCCCTAGCTTCGGAACTTCCATGTGCTGCAGGTGTGGCCCTAAACAGCAAAAAAAAAAAAAAAAAAATTGGCCTGTGGATACAGAGTGATGGTGTTGGAATTCTGACACCACCAGTGGTTGACTCTGGGGCCATGGGTACATCACTCAACTTCTCTATGTCTTTGGATGTAGAATGTCTTTTTTGGTAGGTTTTTATCGATGGTTATTCAGCAGTTAGTGTGATTTTGGTGTTCTCATGAGAGGAGGTAAGTTCAGGGTCCTTATACTCTGCTGTCTTGTTTCCAATATCCTAGTTAACTTCTCTAAGCCTCACTTTTCTCACTTGCAGGATGGCGATAATGTCTATGTCAAAATAGATCTTGAGTATTAAAAACATATCAGTACCTAATGTAAAGTACTCAAAAAACAATATCAATTGTTATTTTGGAAATGAAATGCTATTTGATAAACCACCGTCTTATTACTTACTGGAATATGAATATACTTGGGTTAAATTTTACTTAAGATCCAAGTCATGCACATGCATGTTTATGATCATAAAAATTTAAGTTTAAGAATAAATCAATCAAAAATTGAAAATGATAGAAAATATAAACTAGAATTTTAGAATAGACTCAGTAGAATAAATTCAGTTAAATAACTGAGTCATTTAGTCCAGTCTTTTTCTTTTAAAAATGAGTAAGCTGGAGTTCCCGTCGTGGCACAATGGTTAGCAAATCCGACTAGGAACCATGAGGTTGCGGGTTCGGTCCCTGCCCTTGCTCAGTGGGTTAACAATCTGGCGTTGCCGTGAGCTGTGGTGTGGGTTGCAGATGTGGCTTGGATCCCACCTTGCTGTGGCTCTGGAGTAGGCTGGCAGCTACAGCTTCAATTAGACCCATAGCCTGGGAACCTCCATATGCCGTGGGAGCGGCCCAAGAAATGGCAAAAAGACAAAAAAAAAATGAGTAAGCTAAGGCTTACAGAAATTAAATGACTTTATTAATGATTCATAATTTCCTTTCAGAGGAAGGACTCAGTTAAGTCTACTGTAGTGGCACATTTTCTTTTCTTACACATGTGTTTTTCTGTGTCAAGGGAGGCAATATAAAATCTCTCCACTCAGATTAGCGATAACTATGTAAGAGAAAGCTTCTTATGTGGTTCAGATTTGGTAAGATGGGAAGCCAAACATTAAAAAACAACAAAAAAAACCCCCAAAACCCCCAATCTTAGGCAAAATTTTGAAAAGTAGAAAAATATTGCTTCTTCTCATTCTTGCCTAAGATATTAGTCACACTATCACAGTCCTACAGGTTTGGGGGTCAAGTATACATTTAACATTCCATCTAAAATTTAGAAAAATCCACAAACATCCCTGTTGAAAAGCATCTTGGCGTATTTTCTATTTTAAATATTTTAGTTTTTATTTAGAAAGAAATATTTACTTTGTTTCCCAAAAAGAGATTTCAGAGCATGGCACACATGTAACTACACATTTATTATTCAGGTCTCAGATGAATTGCCCTATTTTAACCACTTTCCTCTGATATCACCCATTTGATTGATATGTCCTCATCTTTGGGGCTCGCTAGATGTGTAGGAGGTATCACATGCTTCAGAACTGTGGGGATAATTGCACATGCTCTGTGTGTGTGTGTGTGTGTGTGTGTGTGTGTCTCAGGTACTACAGAGTCATGGAATTCTAAATCAGAAAGGGATCTTAAGGATTATTTGTCCCAAAATTCCCCTTCTGCAAATGAAGAATTTCCCAGCTGGTATGAAGCAGATCTGGGTATAATTCAGGCTATCTAAATCACAGCTGGGTAATCCTCTCTTTATATAGCTCCAATAGTTTATCAATAAATTAAACTTTTGGCTTAGAATGAGCATCATATCCCATTACTAATATTTGATACTAGTAAGGTTCCATGTAAAATATTTTAAGAGAAAAATTCTCTTGAGTACAAGGTAAAATAATGGAGATACGGATCTAGGGTGATTGGATGCGAATGTGCAACACTGTTGAATTTATGATGTATTTGTCAACCTTGATCATTTATCTTTATTGGTCCATAAAACTTGATTTTGGCAATTATTTAGAGATGATCAGGTTCTGGCCATTTTCTTTCTTAATTAAATTCATGCTAGTCTTATGCATACACCAAAATTACAGTATTAAATTATAGTGAGTAATTTAACTTCTGAGTGAATAAATTACTCTTTGCTCCTTGGAAAAAAGTCCATATGGGATGGCAAATTACAGTTGTGAGATTGCATCATAGGTGTAGAGCAGGGGAAGTTGGTTGTATCCTCTTAATGATTCAGGTCCCTGAGATGATTACCAGATGAATCCATTTCCACTGCAGGAGTAGACTGGCCTAGGATACCAGACTACTTATTGCAGGGCAGACTTCAAGGTCACCTGACCTGTATAGTCACACCCAGGGAGCTCACACTTGGAAGGGACCCACCCTTGGTTTGGTTGTCTGCTGTTATAGTCTTGACATTCTTAATAAGGTTGTCTTTGAACTTATATGTTTCATAAGTGAAATCTGATGGGACAATGGAACATGTCTGTGTGCTGAGGAGGTGCATGCAATATGTGTGTTTGCTGTTTCTTGCCACTCCAATCTTCTTTTTTTTTTTTGAGTCACACCTGTGGCATATGCAGGTTCCCAGAGCTAAGGGTCAAATCAGAGCTGTAGCTGTTGGCCTACACCACAGCCACAGCAGCACCAGATCTTAGCCACATCTGCTACCTACACCACAGCTCACAGTAAATCTGGGTCCTTAACCCAGTCAGCAAGGCCAGGGATCGAACCTGCATCCTCATGGATGCTAGTCAGATTTGCTTCTACTGATCCATGATGGGAATTCCACCACTCCATTCTGATATTGTGTTCAAAATGCTCCATGAGTGCAGAATTCCAGTGGACTTCTGTTTGTGGGAGTTCAGAGAAATGCAAAGTTTGTTACTTGTACTGAAGCAGAGTGCTGACAGCCCTAGAGGCCATGCTTTCCATTCTGGCCAGAATTTGCTTAGAATGCAGGAAGAAGGCAATGGGGTTATGAGAAATACAAATGACAGAGGAACCCTATTATATTCCTTCTCTCTCATGTTAGTCCCCTATATTAGCCAACCACTTAGGATGAAAATGACATAAAAGGAAAAAGATAGTATGGCTGAGTCATTTTGCTGTACAGCAGAAAATTGACAGAACATTGTAAATAAACTATAATAAAAATTAAAAAAATAAAAGGAGAAATAGAGTAATCTATAATTCCTTTCCTTTAAAGTGCTATTTTACTCATCAATAAGCCAGAGGTAAGAAGTGTTGGTCAAATGTGCATGTTTTAAGAAGTAAAATAAAAATAATTAAGTTAGTTTTGTGCTATTTCCAGTTTTCTGGTAAGAATGAAATACATATGCATGTATGAGCTCCAAAATACAAATTATATAATTTTGATGATTTAATATACAAATTAAATGCTCTTGTATTGGCATTTAAAACTAATGTTGGACCATCACCCTGATAACAAAACCAAACAAAGATACCAAAAAAAAAAAAAAGGAAAACTACAGGCCAATTTCACTGATGAACATAGATGCAAAAATCCTCAACAAAATACTAGTAAACCACATCCAACAGTACACTAAAAGGATTGTACATCATGATCAAGTGGGATTTATCCCAGGGATGCAAGGATTCTTCAATATCTGCAAATCCATCAGTGTGATACATCACATTAACAAACTGAAGAAGAAAATCATATGATCCTCTCCATAGATGCAGAAAAAGCCTTTGACAAAATCCAGCACCCATTTCTGATAAAAACCCTTCAGAAAGTGGGCACAGAGGGAACCTACCTCAACATAAGAAAAGCCATGTATGACAAACCCAAAGCTAATACCATTGTCAATGGTGAAAAGCTGAAAGAATTCCCGCTGAGATCAGGAACAAGACGAGGATGTCTGCTCTCACCACTACTCTTCAACATAGTTTTGGAAGTCCTGGCCATGGCAATCAGAGAAGTAAAAGAAATAAAAGGAATCCAAATTGGAAAGGAAGAAGTAAAACTATCACTTTTTGCAGATGACGTGATACTATACCTAGAGAATCCTGAAGACGCTACCAGAAAACTGTTAGAGCTCATCCATGAATTTGGCAAAGTCGCAGGACACAAAATTAATACACAGAAAGCAACTGCATTTCTATATACTAACAATGAAAGATCAGAGAGCAAAATTAGGGAAAGAATCCCATTTACCATCACATCCAAAAGAATCAAATACCTAGGAGTAAACCTACCTAAAAAGACAAAAGACCTGTACTCTGAAAACTATTTGACAGTGATGAAGGAAATCAAAGATGCCACAAGCAGATGGAAAGACATACCATGCTCTTGAATTGGAAGAGTCAAAATGATCAAAATGACTATACTACCCAAGGCAATCTACAGATTCAATGCAGTCCCTATCAAATTACCAAGGACAGTTTTCACAGAACTCAAACCCAATATTTTAAAGTATGTTTGGAAGCACAAAAGACCCAGAATAGCCAAAGACATCCTGAAAAAGAGAAATGGAGCTGGAGGCATCAGGCTCCCTGACTTGAGACGATCCTGCAAAGCTACAGTCTTCAAAACCGTATGGTACTGGCTCAAGGACAGAGCTATAGATCAGTGGAACAGGATAGAAAGCCCAGAATTAAACCCATGCACCTACAGTCAACTCATCTATGCCAAAGGAGGCAAGAATATACCTTGGAGAAAAGACAGCCTGTTCAGTAACTGGTGCTGGGAAACCTGGACAGCCACATGTAAAAGAATGAAATTAGAACACTTCCTAACACCCTACACAAAAATAAACTCAAAATGGATTAAAGACCAGACACTATAAAACTCTTAGAGGAAAACATAGGCCAAACACTCTCCAACATAAACGACAGCAACATCTTCTCAGATCTACCTCCTAGAGTAATGACAGTAAAAACAAAAATAAACAAATGGGACTTCATTAAACTCAAAAGTTTCTGCACAGCAAAGGAAACCCTAAACAAAAGGAAAGGACAACCCACAGAATGGGAGAAAATATTTGCAAATGAATCGACTGACAAGGGATTCATCTCCAAAATTTATAAACACCTCCTATTGCTCAATACCAAAAAAACAAACAACCCATCAAAAAATGGGCAGAAGATCTTAACCAAGAGTTCTCCAAAGAAGATATATAGATGGCTAAAAAAAAACACATGAAAATATATTCAACATCACTCATTATTAGAGAAATGCAAATCAAAACCACTATGAGGTATCACCTTACACCGGCCAGAATGGCCGTCATCAAAATGTCTACAAACAATAAGTGCTAGAGAGGGTGTGGAGAAAAAGGAACCCTCTTACACTGTTGGTGGGAATGTAAATTGGTGCAACCACTGTGGAAAACAGTGTGGAGATTCCTCAGAAAACTAAAAAAAGAACTACCGTTTGATCCAGCAATCCCACTCCTGAGCATCTATCCATAGAAAACCATGACTCAAAAAGACACATGGACTCCAGTGTCCATTGCAGCACTATATACAATAGCCAAGACATGGAAACAACCTAAATGTCCATTGACAGAGGAGTGGATAAAGAAGAGGTGGTACAGATGCACAATGGAATATTATTCAGCCATTAAAAGGAAAGAAATAATGGCATTTGTAGCAACATGGCTGGACCTAGAAATTATCATGCTAAGTGAAGTCAGTCAGACAATGAGACACCACCATCAAATGCTATCACTTACGCATGGAATCTGACAAAAGGACAGAATGAACTTCTTTGCAGAACAGATACTGACTCACAGACTTTGAAAAACTTATGGTTTCCAAATGAGACAGGTTGAGGGGTGGTGGAGGTACACGCACGGTTTGGGATGGAAATACTATAATGTTTGGTTGTAGTGATAGATGTAGAATTATAAATGTAGTAAAATTTTGCAAATAAAATAAATTAAAAAATAATGGATAATATCAAGGTAAACAGTAAAAATTCATGCTAGTTATATCAATTTTATAATATTAATTTTCCTCACTTATAAGGACCTTAAAAATAAAGAATACCATGACAGTTGACAGAGAAACTACAGAAAACTACAGAAAAAAGGAAAAGTTTAAGTTTTTTGTACCTCTATGACACATTTCCTGCCCTTATGACGAGTAGCTCTGCATTTTCATTTTGCACTGGGCCACACAAGTTATGTACCAGTTCTGACCCATTGTGATTCTCAAGAGAGCATTCTATCTCACTCTGGAAACATGCTATTATTTTCCTGTTTTAGTGCTTCTCACTTTCTGGATTTCAAGTAGATTATGTTCTTTCTATACACAGTAGGGAAAAAATACTTTTTCTTCTTTAGATAGATTGTAAATAGTTGATTAGATATTTTTTCATATCGGTAGTAACTTAGTCATATTTGAGATTGTGTCCTGCTCCTCTTGATAGATTTTGATTTGACTTAGGCTATTCACATGTGTATTCCTCAGGTGGCTAATTTCACCCTTCTTCACAGAGTTGTGAGGACTGTATATATTTAATAAACATTTACTGAGCAGCTATTACATGTTGGGCACTAGGCTAGGTGCCAGGGACTCAGCAGTGAGTAAGAAACAGAGATTTTATTCCCTTATGGAGATTTTGTTTGAGAGCAGGAGACAGACAATAAGAATAAAAGGGGATAAACCTCCCAGATTGAGAGGGATGTTGTGATGAGAATAAAAAGGGTGATGGGGAAAAGAGCAATGAGAAGCGGATATTTTGATTAGGATGGCCAGGGAAAGACAGAGTAAGGATAGTGAGAATTGCATGGTCAAATACCCATCAACACTCAAATGGACAAAGATGATACGTATATGTGTGTATATATATTCCATAATATATCTATAATAGAATATTATTCAGCTATAAAAAAAGAATGAAAAAGAATGAAAGTCTGCCAATTGCAGCAATGTTGGTGGACCTAGAGGATACTATATTAGTGAATAAGTCAGACAGAGAAAGGCAGATACTTTATGATATCAGTTGTATGTGGAATCCAAAAAATAATGCAAATGAGTATATATGCAAAACAGAAGGAGACTCAAAGTTATAGAAAACAGTCCAGTGGTTACCAAAGGGGAGAGGGAAGGGAGGGATGGACAAAATAGAGGTGTGGGATTAAAAGATACAAACTACTATGTGTAAATAGATAAGCATGGGATATTTTATATAGCACAGAAAATTATATCCATCATCTGGTGACAGCTTCCAATGGTGTATAATCTGTAAAACACCATACTGTATATCTGAAAGTAATATAATAGTGGACATCAACTATAATTCAATAAAAAAATAATTACAAAAGCCCTAAAAATGAAAAACCCTTGATGAGGGTTGAACCCAGAGCAAGGGTTGAATGGTGGCCTCCAAAAAGATATTATCTTGCCCTAGAACCCATGAATATGACCTTATTTAGAAGAAGAGTCTTTGCACATGTAATCAAGTTAAGATCTTGAGATGAGATCATCCTGGAACTGTGTGGGCCCTGAATCCAGTATAAAGTCTACCTGTAATAGACAGAAGAGGGGAAGACAGACAAGGATGGGAAGGCCATGGGAAGGCCATGTGAAGGCAGAGACAGATATTGGAGTTAAGTCACCAGAAGCCAAGGACTACCTGGAACCATCAGAGCTGGAAGGAGACAAGGGAAGAATGTTTCCTAGAGCCTTCACAGGAAGCATGGACCGCTCACAACTTGGCTTGAGCCTCTTGCCTCTAAAACTGTGAGAGAATAGACTTCTGTTGCATTAGATACCCAGTTTATGGCATGTTATTATGGCAGTCTCAGGAAAGTAATACATCTGGCATTTTTTGAAGAACAGAAAGGAAGTCACCAAGTGAGCAAGGCAGAGGAGATTAGAGAAGCAGACAGAAGTCAGATTCTCTAGGACTGGATAAACCACAGGAAGGAGCTGGGATTTTATTGTAGTTGGGGAAGCCACTGGTGGATGAGTATCATTTGGTACCCATCATTTGGTCTATATTTACACCATAGTGCAAAATGAGCTGTCAGGTGGAAAAAGTAAAATGGGGAGACTACAGTAGTTGACCAACTGAGATGATGGTAGCCCAGATTAGTATGGTTGTGCTAGAGATGGAACAAGGGTACCAAACTGAGATATATTTTGAGGTAGAAATGCCAGGAACTGGTAATGGATTGGATGAAAGAAATCAAAGATGATGACTTCTGAGACATTATTACAATTAAGTGGGTACTGGTAAAGTTGCTTACTGAAATGGAAATCACTAGTAGAGGTTGAGAATGGAAATCAGGAGTTCCCTTATGACATAATTAAGGTTTAAAAATCCAAATGCAGATATTATTTAGGCAGCATAAATTGAAATAATGTATGCTAAAAGCCTGATTAATTGCACCTATATATTGCTCAAAACTGAACATGTCTTTTAACATTTAATGATGACTTGATTTTCTTAGTTTAGTTCTCGCAGGATAACCATTTTATCTCTTGGGGACATCACTCCGCAATTGCTATCACTGCAGTAATTAGTTCTTGCCTTCATTTATTATTAGAACAGACTAAGATTCTTTAAGGACAAGGTTCCAAGAGCTAATTTTTATGTCTCCATATTTGTTATTTTTCACCAATACACAGTTCCAAGATTGTAATTATAAGTTTTGAGCTAACTTGTACTCAAACAAGCAATTCCCTGAACTTTGTGATTTGCTTGAGTGTACTATCCACCAACTAGAGAAAATGCAGGAATCAACTTTTTGCCCAAACTCTACTTTAATCTTGGCTCAAGAAGCCTGAAAATCTGGGTTTATAGATGCTCTTTCTAACCCTTTTCCATTTAATCAATAATGGCTCTGGCAGAAAGAGAAAGTATATCTTTTTTTCCCTAACAGAGGTAATTGAATATCGCCTAATTAGATTAACTGCACTACTTTGATGCCATGGTGATAGGTGATATATAGGAGGCCTGGCAGTGATAATTGTGAGAGAGATTATTTAATGTAAAATGAAGGATGCAGTGTCTGGAAGCCATAGCATTGAATATGGTGTCCCCTTGCCCTCTCACAGTTTGAGTTTGTATTTTTATATTAAAAATGGAATTTTAAAATTATTAATATAAATTCAACTCCTTTCTGTGGCTTCTAAGTTTATATACTAATGCTTTAAGTGGCTTGAGTTATTTTTGCCTGGGAAAAGTAGCAACCATAGCAGGAAGGAATATACCCCTGGCCATTCCTACGTTCACATTATAGTAAATGTAAACCCAAGAATACTGGGAAAGGCCAAAGTGCTACCTATTATGGTCCTTTTGGTCTCAGTTTGACTGGAATTAGTCTCAGCCATTATGTCTACTAAGAGCATGGGGAGCTGATCTCCTTGCAGAGGAAACAAACATATTACAAAGAGAAACTCGAGGAAGAGCTACCAACTTAGGCATCATGCCACCTGGTCTGACCTAAAGCACTTTGGTGGAAGGTGAATATGACAAAAATGTATGAGGCAACACAATTTGAGTAGCGAGGACAAGAGGCCATTCTTTAAAAAGATGTGGCTGGGTTCTGTAGCTCTAACCATCAATCTTAGGAAAATAGCCACCCACTCTTTCATTGTATTGGTAGTGCTATATCTCCACAGTCTACAGGAAATCTTTACACCTTTTCCTCTCAACCATTCAGGACTTTAGGAACACCACCTGTGTTCTGTGCTTGTGAGCTGTCAGTGGGTTTGTTGCACTTGACTTTATGGAAGCTGTTCATGGAGGAAGGAGTTGATGGTGAAAGAGGTGGCCAGGTGAAAGAAGCCAAACTTAAAACCTGTCTTCCTCAGAAAAAAAGGAAGAATTGACTTACTTCTTTCAATAATAATGGAGTTTAAATTTTTTTCCCCTGAACTTCCTAATAGGAGAAGTAGAAACTCTGAAGGAACTTGAAAAGGTTGCTTGACATTGATTTGATTCTAAAATTGTTGTGAAAATAATATGGGATTCTGTATGTTCAAAAACGGTGTTTCCTTTGTAAAATTAGATAATTCCTGACTGAGAGAATTTGGGTAGAAGAGAGAGAAAGAGAGAGAGAGAGGTGGAGAGGAAGTAGGTATGAAGGTGGAGATCCATGACTTTTGTAGGCACATCTTATTTGGTACATTGTCTTCACATTCATGAATTTAGAAAAACCCTATACCTAAGAGTGGGAGATAACAGAGCTGGAAAATGTAATGCCAAATGAAAACAAAAAGAGAGACAAAAATTCTGAAACCCATTAAACCCTATGGGCAAAAAATTGGCAGGATTTGTATATAACCATATTAAATCTATGACAAACTGTCTATAATCTTTGAACTTCAAAATGAATGGCATGCCAAGTGATAGAATAATACTTTCAAATGAGGAGTAATTACAGGCATCAGAACTGCCCAGACATATTGATGACACTTTAGCCTGAAAAATGTTTTTCTGGATTCCTTTTGTACTTCATGGTAGTTACTATTTGTAACACCTCTGTTTGACATCCATCTTTAAGAGTAGCGAGCAGAAATGCAGCCTACTCTGCATGGCCAGTTTTAGGTCTATAGAAACATACTGACTATAGATTTGTGTTCAGGACTTTAAAAGTTTGAAAAAAAGTTAGTTTCTAATGATTTTAAGTTGAGTTTAAAGAACTCAATTATTTTTATTCATTTCAGACTTGAAAATTGAGATGAACACAATTACAGAACTACATAAAATTACTATTTTCTGTTTGGGAAGAATTTTTATCACCTATATTGTTCTTGCATAGTCCATTCACAGTGTCGACAGAGCATAGTCTGTAAGCTTTAGCTTTGATAATGGCTGATGGTGATGCATTTGAATAATCTGTCAACAACTAACAGGTGAAGCTGACCTGAATATGTTACAGAAGCCTAACATAAGTCAAAGTTGTTACTTATGCAGATAAAAATAAACGTCTTTGACAAATCATTGTGAAAAATTTTAGAAGTTTGTCAAACTTGAAAATTTTTAGTATTTTTTTGCCTTTATTAACTAGATTGACTAGATAATGAACAAATCTGGAACTCATGATGTCCTCTGCTGTAACTATGAATTCAAGGTCAAACATGACTTAAACACATAGCAATACTACTTAGGAATATAATGTGATTTATATTTCTATTAGTTTGCTAGGGCTACCAGAACAAAATATCACAAACTGGATGGCTCAAAGAACAGAAATTAATTTTCTTCAGTCCAGTGTCAAGTGTTGGAAGATTTGATTTCTTCTGAGGCCTTTCTCTATGGCTTGCAGCTGGCTGCCCTCCTGATATGCCCTCATATGGGTCTCTCTCTGTGTGTATATATCTCTAGTGTCTCTTTTTTGTGTTTAAATTTCCTCTTCTTATAAGGAAACCAGATTGGATTAATGCCCACCCTTCCGGCATTATTGTAACTTAATCACCTCCTTAAAGACCTTCTCTCTCAACATACTGAGGAACAGAGAGTTAGGACTTCAGCATATGAGTTTTGGGGAGACACAAGTTAGCCCATAACACCAATATAATTCACAAACTTCCCAATGTTTGTTGAGTCCCTCATAGGAATTACCACTGAGCAAAGCACAGATGATACAATAGAGATGGTGGGGAGAGAGAGGGGAGGGAAGGGGCTCTACCCTCATGAAGCTAGCAGTTTAGTGGAGGGAGAGTCAATTAGGACGTAAGCAAACAAAGAGCTGCATATTAATTGATGATGATAAATGCTATAAAAGTAAGAAAAAGAGCATGTGATGAAGATCAGTGGGGTGGGGTGGGAGAAGGAGGGGTGGGAAACCTGACGAGGTGGGATCCTCAGGCAGAGCATCCATGAAAGGGCATTTTCTTTGAAACGTGAGGGGCTGTTTTTACAAAACTGAAAGGGGGTCAGGGTGGTTGGAGCATAATGAATAAAAGGTTGTGAAATAAGATTGGATGGAAGGCCATCAGTTGTTTGGATTTGTATGGCCTTGGAGGCCTCAGGAAGGAGTCTTGGTTTTATCTGATTTGTAGTGTGAAACCCTGAACATGTTTAAGGAAGACAAGACCTCTGTTTTTAAAAAAAAACTTACCCTGGGTGCTGTGGTGTGGAAGGGTTAGAGTAGACAGAGGGAACCCATTTAAAGGCAGGAAGCTGTCCATAGTGATGGTGGATTGGATGAAGGTAATAGCAGTGCAGATGAGTGAAATAGATAGAGCCAACATATATCTGAAGGGTAGAGATGACAAGCCTTGCAGATAAGTTGGTTGTGCAGAGTAAGGAGAGAGTAGAACGAAGAATGACTCCCAGGTGTGAATAGCTGAGTAGATAGGTGTTCACAGTTGCAGTGAAGGAGGAGATTGAGGGGAAAAGATCTACACTGGGACTTCGGCTTGAGGAGGGGTGTTGAGCTCTAAGAATTTAGGTGTGCTCATCTTTTCCCATTTCATAAAAGATTTCATTTTTTGTAAAGAAGAATTTTAAACATATATAAATTCTGAATTTCAACTTGAATTTTGAGTGCCTGTTTTACTAAACTAAGCACAAAACACTGATGTTTCAGGCGGAAGACACTGCCACAATTTGGCATGGCTTCTGTAGCCGATGCCTCAACTTTAGAACTTCAAACACTTGGGATGGTCGAAGATCTAAGGGATATTTTGGGGATGGGGCAGAGAGGGTGAGGCAGGAAGGCAGAGGTATGTCATAGGAAGAAAGAAAAGATCAGCAGTGGGTTCAGGAGGGTAGAAGAGCCACAGAGGAAGAGGAGGAGATAGGTCCAGCTTCCCCTCCCATTACCCCTTCCTGGAGACCTGGAGATTGAGATGCTTATTAGGTTATCCTAGAATGGTCACAGAGTTGATCAAGTAGAAACATGTTATGAAAGCAGAAAAAAGTATTTGAAGTTGGAGTAAATATATATCCATTTATTAACAGCCACTGGTAGTTCAGAATTAAAATGGTATCTGTGAACTTAAGTTGCTTTCAAATGAAGGTTTGACTAAAGGGTTAGGTATAGCTTTGTCTTTTTTTCTTATATGATACCTTAGCTACTGGACATTTATACATGACATAGATTCCAGACTCAGTCAAAGGGTTTCATCTTTGTGTTCCTATCTAATTTGATGGCACTATTATTTAAAAAGTCTTGGAGGGGCAATGTCAAATTATTTGAAACCAAAGAATATCATACTAGATTTTAAAAGTGCAATAGAAGTATATTTCAGAACTTAAAGTGCCAACCAAAATGATTTTAGCATGACTTTGCAAATTGTATGGCAGATTCTAAGAGTACTTGGCTGCGCTAGCTTTAGTGATATAGTAAAGACTTTGTGTTAACAGTTTCTTAAATATTTAATGCTCTAGGCAGAGAGATAGGATGATTAAAAAGTTTTCCGTTGATGAAGAAAATAAATTATTTGGCTTAATCCTGTCAGGGCCTAAAAGAACTCTATGTTTCAATTAATTAAGACAGGACTTTTTGTTATTTTCAAATGTTTCTTAATTTTGAAAATAACTAAGGATTAAAAATAGTGGCCAGGAAAGTAAACTAGAATCTAATATGCATAAAATATCTACTTGAGCGTCTAAGCATATATAATAATAAAGCACCTGATATACATGATAAAGAGTATAATATGATACTAAAGATAGGAAAAACCACTTTATTCTGTCACTGTCAGCTTCTCTAGAAGTTTACTTGGCAGGAAGGATTCTATTTTCATTGTTTAAATTGTTCTTGGGAATAAAGTATACTTTACCAGGAGGCGTTCATTGCTGAGTAGATTAGTAGAAATCTTGGTGTTTGTACATACTAAAGCTAATCTTCGTTTATCCACATAAGGATAGTGGTACTCAGTAGTGCACACATTTAAGCTGTTTTTCTAAGAGTAGTAGTTAACTTTATAGGGCGTTATAAAAAAAAACTTAATGATTTTTTTTTTCCAATTTCTTCGTGTTATAGATGAGGAAACTAAGCTCCAAATAGGTGAAATGTGCCCAGCCCATAGCTGGTTAGTGGAAGCACTAGGGCTAAAACCCAAGGATTCTGATTTCAAGGCTAGTGCCTTTTAACTCACAGTGTTGCATTTTATAGACTTTGGTATATAAAAGACTTGGACAGTTCCTTTGTTAAAAGAACTAAGTTTGTACTTTGTTAGAAGTGCTAGCTCGATCTGAAATCGCTTACCATATAAATCTTTACTGTCGATATAAAAAAATTTGCTAGGAAGGATGGACCAGATTTGAAAGAGACTGTGCTTGTGCTTCCATGAAAATATGTTGGCACCTTTTGACTAGCATTGATTCGTTCTTTCCCATTTAGCACAGATCTCATTCTCCCTCATATCAGACATTTTTGTCACCATTGTTGGGATAAGGGAAATATCTCTGGCCAATATTTTGAGAGATGCTCCATGAAACACATGAATTAGATTTGACACTTTTGATTTTGTTAACATTCTTTTCAATGTGATTGCTCTGAGTGACAAATTTAAGCTGATCAGAGTTTTAGACCCTTGCAAATAATACTTACATTTCTTTAATCCATGTATAAGTAGATTTTCAAATATTGAGGAAACAAGAACATTGCAGAATATGTTAAATTTCTCATTAGGTACACTGCATGCAACTCAAGTTAAATATTCATTTTCATGGTTGATGTAGCAGTTTTCAAGCCCAAGCTTGTTAATGGATTATATATATAATATGGAAGTGACGCAGTCTGTCAATAGTGAATGCAAGAAGAGACGCACTCTGAAGGAGTTAAATGCACAAGCTGCATCAGAACAATTCTGCTCAAAAGTTTAGGAAGGGGAATGAAGACTTTAAAAACAGCTAAATATAGTGGAAGAAGAAAGATGTAATAATATAAAGTTTGGCAAATAAGAAAGGGGAAATATTTTTTCTCTTGCCAAAGAACCATAGGATCTTTACATCACTGATGTTGGCACTCCTAACCTAAAGTACTGTTTATTGAAATGCCAACGTTGCAGTTCTGCTTTGACCTCAGAAGACATTTTCTTGCCTATAGAAGAGGCAGTGCCGGAAGTAGCTGAAATAATTTTGTTTGGTTTTCATTAAAATGCTGAACTGTTCTGACACGTATTAATTTGTGGTGGCTGGAAGGACCAAAATTTTACTGTGACTTCATCACATATGAGATTACTATTTCAGACAGAGCTGAACATCCATTTGGTTATGGACTATATTGGGATACAAAGGCAAGTCAAAAGTGGCACATTTTTGGAGAAAGATAGAAAATCTGTGTGCCTATATCTATCTGTTTCTTAATACTTGTTTTGGAAATTTTTCCTTTAGCTTCATTCGAAAGAAGTAGAGTGACACATAAAGAGCAGGTAAGGAATTGCACAGAAGGTAATAGACTGCAGAGTTTTTGCACTTTGAAGAACTGAAAAGCACAAAAAAGAAAAATCAGCCTGTACTAAGATAACCATGCTCATAGCTATACACTCTCATCACAGATGTATCTCTATCTCTCTCATCTCTGTTCCATATCTTTGCATTGATATAAATCACACATTATATCACACTTATACACACGTGATTCAGTATCATATGGATGATTATATGACAGATTTGTACAATTTATGATCACATATTATGTATTACATATCAAATCATGCATATATGTCATCATACATACATGATATATATCATATGTGATTTATTTACATATATGATGAAAATGTGTATAAATGTGTATATATATATGTGTGTATAGATGTAGAGAGAGAGAGAGAGACAAAGAGAGACAGAGAGATTGAGAGAGAGAGGGAGATCAGAAAAGGGGAAAACCATAACAACTGGGGGTGTGACAGAGAAAATATTCTAGTAGAATATCAAAATCCAAGCCAAAAGCACACTCTAAAGAATTTTTTCCATTTTTTTGATAGCTTGTGACCACGTCATTATTAACGTGGCCCTGCACATTATCCATGTCTAAAGCTGTGTAGTATAATAGGCTGCCCACTCTTCCTCCACAGTCTCGCACTGTTCCATTGCAGCAGAACCCACTAAGATGAGGGATTTTACGGAACATGGTGATGGCAATCCAAGCACTGCAGAATTCTGGATTAGAATTACCTAACCAGTCTGTGAGTTAGAAAGAAAGCACGATGGTGGCATAAAGACAGCCCTCTTTCTATCCCTTGTATCATATTCTCCCAAGTGGGATGTTGCTCTTTCCGCCAGTTGGATAACTGACATCGTGGTTTATTCCTTCCCATTTTGTTCATGTAGGTCCCTTTTAATCTATCAACCAATCAGTCTTTTAAAAGTTTGCAGACTCTTCCTTTGCCCTTAGTGTTCTGAAACTTTATAGCGATGTGTCTTGGCATAGGACTATTGTCATTCCTCTTTTGGGATGAGGAGTGTTATTTCATGAGGCATTGTACTCCAAAAACTCAAGTCCTTCAAATGTAAATGTCTTTCTTGAATTCTGTCATTAATGAGTTCCTGTTTCTTCTTTATGGATTTTTTTTTCTTTTCCAAATGTTAAGCATCATACACTGTCCTCTCTTTTTTCTTCTTTTTTTCATCTCTTTATCTTTTTATTTTCCTACTAGGAGGTTTCCTCAGTCTTAATCTCCCATCTGTGCTGTTGTGTTTTTCTTTTGTGTTACCGTTTTTTAAAATCATGTTCCATGAATGCAGTATCTTTTCAAATTTTTTGAAGATATTCATAATAGTTATTTTATAGATTTCATATTTTTTTTCCGGTTTCTTGGCTTTCTTTCATTTTATAAGCCCTGCTTATGATTTAGAAAAAGAAGCAGATTGGAAGTTCTAAGTGTAAAAGAAGGGAGCTTTACTCTAGGCTAATTTGGAAGAATCATGTATTAAGGAACTCTCCTTTTTGTATCTTCAGGTATTACTTCTTGGACTAATCATAATCTCCAGAAAATCCTCTTCTAATCTCATCCTTGAGGATAAGATCAAGCTTCCAGCATTCTGCAACAGAGTGGGGAAAGATGGCTGGGATTTTCTGCCTTCAGTATTCAGAGTATTTAATTCTCCTATTTTCCATAAAATGTCACACCCTCTTTCTCATGTACATTTAATCCTCTCTCTCTCCCTTTCACTTTTTCAAGTAGATAATTCTTATCATTTTCTTCATAGACTTTATTTTTTAGAGCACTTGTAAGTTCATAGCGAAATTGAGTGGAAAGTACAGAAAGTACAGAAAGAAATCCCATATATCCCCTTAATCTACACATGCATAGCCTCCCCTACCATCAAGCCTGCACCAGAGTGGTACATTTTTTATAATCAGTGTGACTACATTGACATGCTTTTATCACCAAAAATCCATAGTTTACATTAAGGCTCACTCTTGGTATTATAGATTCTATGGGTTTTGACAAATGTATAATGACACCTATGTATAATTATAGTATATATAGAATAGTTTTACTGCCCTAAAATCTTCTGTACTCTTCCTATACCACCGTCTTTAAAATAAATTTGTCTCTTCTATTAAAAAAATCCTATCTAACCCCTCAAAGCCTTCTTCCTCTGTATGTTACCTATTTTACAGTTAAAGGTCTCCTTTTTTTCCCCTTTGTTTTCAACTCCCCCTCCCCATCCATCTTCCAGCCCTAACTCTTTTCTGAAATAGCTCTAGCTAAGGTCACTTCTATGTCACTAAATAAAAAGTAGATATTTTCCAGTTATACCCCTTGTCTTTTTGTGAGCACCTGACATTCTCTTCCCTTTGATTCCTGGCTTAGGATTTTTATTACCTTTGTTATCACAGTTTATTCATTGCTTACTTTGCAAGGTAATCCTCCCATAGCCATTCATTAGTTTATAATGTCTCTGTGTATCAATATATAAAGGGTTGGTTGAATTTCTTCCATGCTTTATACTCTCCCAAGGTAGTCTTATCAGTTTTTCTTGTTCAGTCACCATCTATATGAGAACAACTCACAGCATTACATCTCTGACCTGGTGTTATGAAATGAATGTATGTGTCATATAAAGTCATTCCGTTGACGTTCTAGTCCCCTAGTGTGGCCATATTTGGAGATGGGGCCCCTAAGGAAGTATTTAAGGTTAAGTGTGGTCGTAAGGGTAGGTTCCTGATCCAGATGGGATTAGTGTTCTTATAAGAAGAGACAGCAAAGAGCTCTCTTTATGTCTCTCTCTGTGTTTCTCTGTCTCTCTGTGTGCAGAGGAAAGGCTCCATGAGCAAACAGTAGGATGGAGGCTGTCTAAAAGCCAGGAAGGAGGCTCTCACCAGAAAGTAAATTTTGAGGAGCCTTAATCATGGATTTCTAGCTGTTGTAACAGTGAGAAAGTAGATTTCTGTTGTTTAAGCACCCGATATGTGCTAGTGGCATTTTGATATGAGAACACGAGCAGACTGATGCATTTGGTTATCTCTATCCTACAAGCAGAGTCAGAACTCCGGGATTCATTCTTGACATTTCTCTCTTCTCTGTGCCCTATATTCCATCCATCATCACATTGTCTTTTACATTCTTAATGTTTCTTAAACCTACCTACATTTTTTCTTTTCCATCTCAAACATGGCCTTTTCAAGGCCCAATTGTTTTGTTGATTTGGTAGTCTCCTAACTAATCTCATTGTGTCCATTCTTGTCACCTTCCAACCAGTTCTCTCTTTTGTAAACAAGGTGATGGTTTTAAATTTTAAAGTAATTGAATATTTTCATAAAGCATAGTGACACTTCAGGAAGCCAGGAGCCTGGAGATCAGATACTGTGCCAATCAGATCACCATGGCAGTCCAAGACTAAGATGTGGCAACTGGATTCTTCTCAGGGAAGGATTCTGCCACAGATTGAATCACCACGAGTGTGAATATAGATTAACCCAGAGCAAGAAGGTATGCCAATCTGAAGATCTAAGTAATGCTGAATCACGGAAACAATAACATATCTTACCCCTTTAAACAAAAAGAGAAAGCAGAATTCATTACTTAAGTTGGCTGAACTATTTGTTAATGGAGAAACTCTGAAACAGAGTCAAACTTTTTTTTGTGCTATAGATTCCCCTATTTGTTAATGGAGAAACTTTTTTGTGCTATAGATTCCCCTATTTGTTAATGGAGAAACTCTGAAACAGTCAAACAAGCCCCAATGTCTGGGCTCCCAGGACTCACCTGAAAGGTACATAGGTAGAGGCAGATCATAGTTTATCTACTCCAGTGTCAAGTGACCAAAAGAAGTAGTAAACAACTTTCATAACTGAGTTTCATACTAAAGAAAATTCATTATGATTTTGCTGGTAATTCTTTCAATGGAAAGTCACAGGAAATACTAGAAGTACAAGTATATGTAAGTCAAAATGTAAGAAAGAATGTAAGTTTCATAAGGAAGTAACAAAGCAGCATTGTTGGGTTTAGATGAAGAGAATAATGAATAATAGGTGACAGAAAAGAATGGATGAAATATTTCTCAATGGGGTAGTCCTTGTCAATGTCAGTAGGGTAGACTTTATAATTAATTTCTTAAAAACAATCAAACTCTCAAGATGGCAAAATTATGTTAAAGCTGTCTTATATGGGTCTTGAAATTATAATGAAATCTTTAGCTCACACAATTGTAGTTGTGGAAGTAAATGGGATGAAAGCAGGAGTACAAACAAAAGACTTTCCACAATTGTGTTAGGGGCAACAATGATAATGATGATGGAAATGAATTCACAGTAGGTATCAGTGAAGATGATGAATGCCTAAAAGATGTAGATTTTGAATGGGACGCTGAACTCTGCTAATAACTGTGTCAAAACTTGTCAAGACCGGGATAAAGGTGATTTTGTTTTATTGGGTCTCAGTATTTATACAAACCAGATATCTGAAGCAATGAAAATGATGAAAATATTGTGTTTAGCAGAAATAATGATTAAAAGAAGCTATTGACTATAGACTCATGAAAAATATGCCATGTAACAATATTTGTTTGCAGCTGACATTAAGCCTGAATTGAGTGTTGATAGAAAACAAAGAAAGTGTTGTTGGCATTGGAACAACAGGAAAAAAGAGGAAGGATGTAAAAAGATGAAGACTCTCAACCATAAAAGTGTTAGCGTATGAGGTCAGTGACAAGGAAAACTTATCAAAAACAAGTATGCCACGCTTTTCAAAAAATTTCTGTATGCCACTTTGCTTTTATGAAGGACCTACATTAGTACATCTTTTCATTAACTGAAAGCAATTTTAAGAGGATTATTGCTTTTATGAAAAAAGGAGAAAAATGAAAATAACATTCAGCATTTGTTTTGCAGTCAGCCATTAGAGGCAGTGCACAGTCTGAGCAGTGAGAGTGGCGCCACCAAGCTGCTTCCCTGTGAACTACACTCAGCATCTTAGCATCAAGCCAACATAGCTTTGAACTATGAGTGTTTGTGATTTATTTTGTGCATATGTTAATGAAATGTGTCTTAAGATGATTGTGTCTTCCTTTTATGCCATTTCGTCTTATAAAAGGTTTCATAGGAAAGCTCTATTTTCGGGTAGCAGGGGAAATCTATAGCACAAAGTTTTTTGTTTTATTTCGTTTTGCTTTGCTTTTTGCTTTTTGCTCTTCAGGGCCATACCCGAGGCACATGGAAGTTCCCAGCCTAGGGGTTGATTCAGAGCTTCAGCTGCTGGCCTACACCACAGCCACAGCAACTCAGAATCTGAGCCTCATCTGTGAGCTACGCCACAGCTCATGGTAATGCCAGATCCCTGACCCACTGAGCGAGGCTAGGGATTGAACCCACATTCTCATGAATATTAGTCAGATTGATTTCCACTGCACCACAATGGGAGCTCCCTAGAGCACAAAGCTTAAACATTAGAAAATAAATAACAAGCAGCAGTCCAGACTTTCATCTGAATTTGGGGTTAATTTTGATGCAGAAAAAGTATACTTTAAAAGGATAATCCTCCTTTAGAGCAAGGAAAGAAGAACCAAATCCCAATGGAAAACCATCACTTGTTCTGATTTGGTAAAAAAACAGAACTACCTTGTGATGTATGGAATTATGATTACAATTTCAGAAAATCTCAAAAAAAAAAAAAAAAGAGTGACAAAACAGCAGGATATGTCTGGTTTGATGAAAGTTCCAAAAAATCATGGCTGAAATGGAACATCACTTCAAAGAACTGAAGCTGGAATTAGTGTGGATCCAAAAGAGTTTACAAGAGAGATGATAGAGATGGTTTCCAGATTAGATCTTTGCTGACAGTCCAGCTGTGTTTACTATTCATGAATCCCTGAGGAGCTAAGTAAGAGAATCACTATAGAGGAGCCGCTGGTGGACTCAGCGTTTAGAGAGAAAAGAGCAGAGAAAATGGCTGAAAGTGCTAGAAGGATGTTTCCATGGGAGAAAAACTTGTCATTAGGATTCAGTAAGCATACTGCCACACTTTACCGCCTGCCTTTTCTTTCATCTATTTACTGAGGATATATTGCAGATGAACAGCTTGACATCAATTAATTTAAAACAGACTGTCCCTATTTGTATACAGATTTTTCTCTGGGAGAAATAATTAAGAGAGAATTGATCATGTGCCTTGGGGTGAAAATAGGTGGTTTGCAAGAATCCCACCCAGGCTCATAGTATCTGAGAAAAAAGAACGGTAGCCACAACTATTCTTAAGCAAATGAACATTTTATGACGATTTTAGGTTTTATTTGGTTAAATGTAAGAGT
This sequence comes from Phacochoerus africanus, assembly GCF_016906955.1. Lineage (NCBI taxonomy): Eukaryota > Metazoa > Chordata > Mammalia > Artiodactyla > Suidae > Phacochoerus > Phacochoerus africanus. The sequence continues at coordinate 262,695,514 of NC_062544.1, forward strand.
GAGTTAAAATGTATTTAGATTTGCAATATGTAAACGTTTAAAGAGTTCTTTTTTATACCATCAAGGAATTAGGTAAAGAACATTACTTAAAAAAAAAAAAAGCACTTGAAGAAGCAGATTCGTTTCTGCCACTCGTGACAATATAGATCCTGGAGGACATCATGCCAAGTGAAAGAAGCCAGCCACACAGGGACAGATACCGCATGATCACACTTGTATTAGGAATCTAAAATAGTCACTCATGAAAGCAGTTTCCAGAGCCTGCGCGGTGGGGGTGGGAGAGGGGGCGGGGGCGGGGGCGTGGTACTTGCTCAAAGAGTACAAAATTTCAGTTATGTGAGATGAATAAGTCCTAGAGATGAGTTGGATTGCCTAGTGCTTATAGTTTACAATAATGTCTTATGCTTAAAATCTTGATAAAAAGTAGATCTTAAGTGTTCCTATCACAAAAAACATAAAGAGGTCAGAGGGCAACTTTTGGAATTGATAGATATGTTGTTGGCATTGACCACGGTGAAGGTTTCATGGGTGTATAGTTATCTCTAAACTTATCAAGTTGCATACATTAAATTGTACAGATTTTTGTATGTCAAGCATACCACGATAAAATACTTGGTTCAAGGAGTTCCCATCATGGCTCAGTGGTTAACGAATCTGACTAGGAACCATGAGGTTGCAGGTTCGATCCCTGGCCTTGCTCAGTGGGTTGGGGATCCAGTGTTGCCGTGAGCTGTGGTATAGGTCGCAGACGCGGCTTGGATCCTGTGTTGATGTGGCTCTGGTGTAGACCGGCAGCTACAGTTCCGATTGGACCCCATATGCCATGGGAGCGGCACAAGAAATGGCAAAAAAGACAACAGCAATAAAAAATACCTGGTTCAAAAAAAAAAAAAAAACTTTAATGAATGGATTCCCATTGCTCTTAGGATAAAGACCAACATTTTGAACATGGTATCCAGGTCCAAGCATAGCCTGGCATCCATTCTCCTCTGCATCTCATCTTTTTCATATTTCTCACTCCTACTTTCTATTCTCCATCTACTCTATTCCTCATGTGATTGGCTGCTTCTCATTAAAGGTTGTTCCCTCTTTCTAGCTCATCTCCCCCTCTTCCCCTCTTCAAGCTCTCCTTCACCTCACTTGTACTCTTCCTGAGACTGTAGATCAATCTTCACCTTTTCTAAGAAGCTTCACTGGCCTCCTGCCCTGGGTCAGAGGTTCCTTTAAGTGCCATTCTTTGTCAGCACTTATCACAATTACAATTCATTTTAAATTGTGCTGTAGTTAAATAATCCCCATCCCCCCATGAGAGCTCCAAGAATGCTGGACCTCTGTCAGTTTTTACTTATTAATTTAATTTATTCTCAGTGCCCAACAAATGCTTGACATATGCTAGGAATTTGATAGTTTTTGATAAAATTCCTAAAAATGAATTAAAATTAAACATGTGTAATGAATGTCTGCCTCAATTTCTGTAGTTGTTTATAGTTAAGTAAATTAAGTGAAGGCAGAATAAGCAAGAATATTGCTATTAACACAAATGGAAGAATGGCTTCAAATGATTTGTAAATATGGTGCTAGCAGTTATCACACTGTTGTGTGTTGGGTGGAGGAGATGATTTGTGACTCATACAGCTCATGCTCCTGAAAATGGTGGTTGCTATGACCAGTTGAAGAATGCCTTTTATGAGTAGGCATCATGAAAAGGATCGATGCTTGTACCCACTAATATATCATGGTAATCTTACTGAATCTTTTTCTTTATTTTTTTAAATTTAAATTTAAATTTTTTGTTTTTTAGGGCTGCAGCTGTGGTATATGGAAGTTCCTAGGCTGGGGGTCAAATCAGAGCTACAGCTGCTGGCCTACGCCACAGACACAGAAATGTGGGATCCAAGCCATGTCTGTGACCTACACCACAGCTCATGACAACTCCAGATCCTCAACCCACCGAGCAAGGCCAGGGGTTGAACCCACATCCTCATGGATACTAGTCGGATTCATTTCCGCTGCATCACAAGGGGAACTCCCAGAACTTTTTCTGTAAATACAGGGGCGCCCCCCCACCCCATGTGCACGCATGTACACACACACACTATGTATGCACAATCACCCAGATTCTCTTTGTGATTTAATTCACAATCATCAGTCCTGCATTGGAATGGATGTTATAAAGCACTATAAACCACCTGAGGGCATAGACCTTTTCTTTTATCTTTGTATCTTTAAGCTCTAATGAAATACTTGGCTCATAACACACTCTAAAAAATTGTATGATAAAGGAGTGACTTTAGTGAATAAATGAATGGACAAAAGACATGGCCCTCTATGACTAATACATAGTGTGCCTAGTTCTCAGGGATGTCTAAGAATTGAGAATGCCATAGATATTTGGAGACTGAAATTTTGTGTCACAGTGTTATTTCTTTCCTGATGAGGAGTGTTATTTAATAAGAAGTGAAGGATTTTAGCCAAAGCATTGCACTCCTTGAGACTGTAATCAAGTTGCTGATGAAGCTTGAGAAAAGAACCAGGCAGACAGATATTACATTAAAATTTTTAAGAAGTTTAGGAGGAAAACATCAGTTTTAGCAAAGCCAGTGAACATTTATCATTCAGAGGTGCTCATTGAATTCAATATTGGAGACAAATTTGATAGAATATGAGATATTAAGACACTTTAGTTTTTCTTGGCAAGAAGAGCTTAAGTGAAATTTTGAATAATTGTTTGCGGGTATTAGGAAATGCATTAAAAATTTTTAATATGAATGCTGTGATGGCACATTTGAGAAGGAAGAAGCTAACAGTTGATAATGATGCATAGGTATTTAACATAAGCAACCTAATCCAATTTAGCTACTTCACCAGAAAATTGGAAAGGCAAATATTTGTTGTAAATAACCACCCTGTATATAAATCTATAGTGTTAGGGAAGTTATGCAGGATTTTGGTATTGATTGCTGGCTCTGAAACTGGGTTAGTTAAATTAACTTGGAAACTTGGAATTTCTTTTTTCGTGCCCTCAACTCATGATTTATGCTACTAAATTACATCTTCTGTGAAATGTAAGGTTACGTATTTTATTTCAGGTTATTAAGAAGCTAGGAAATTATGTACTTGATTTCTAATCCTATTTCATAAATATGCAACATTTCTTTTCCTGTAAATAAGGATTTTCAGGCCAGAAATTGTTCAGTTCTAAGAGGAACTCTACCAGTTTTCTTTCTCTTAATTACATAGATTTGTATTTGATTCTCAAACCACAATAAGGGAAAGTCTGACTACAGTTTAATTAATATTTCCATGTTTTATTTCTGCATTTTTTTTTTCTCATACGATGCTATAGGTTAGAATGACCCTCCCTAGGGACTGGTAACTGGTGATAGAGCACATTCCACTTTCTCCATGAATAAGAGATTTCAAAACAACTTTGTGGAGTGGACCTTGAAAGGGGGATAGAGACAATCATGTAGGGGAAAAAAAAGTCCCTGCCATTACTCGAGCAGAAGTATGCTTAAGTTCTTGTTACCACATTTTTTTCTGGGAATTTAGGGGCGCTGTTATGGGCCAATTTATGCCTTCTTCTAAGTCGTAAGTTTTTAATAATAATGAATGAATATGACCTTATTTAGAGATAGGGCCTTTAAACAGGTAATTAAAAAGAGGACATTAGGGTGGGCCCTAATTCAGTCTGACTGGTATCCTTAAAATAAGAGGAAATTTGGATGTTCAGAGAGCAGGGCCATGCATGCACAGAAAGATGATGGTGGGAAGAGGCAGCAAGAGGGAGGCCGTCTGCAAGCCAAGGAGAGGTCTCACGAGAAACCACATCTGCTGACACCTTGATCTTGGACTCTGGCATCCGTAACTCTGAGAAAATAAATTTCTATTGTTTAAGTCACCCAGTCTGTGGTTATTTGTTATGACAGAAGATGCTTAGTGAGATATGTTTCATGCCAGGTGGGATGAGGGGCTCCTTGTGGGAACTCACATTAACATGTGTTGGTATCACTTTTAGGTACTGTAGAGAGATAGCTGAGTTAGTGGGGGAAGACTTGTCCTTGAAAGATGAGTATAAACTTTGCTATGGGTTGAATTGTCTTCTCTCCCAAAAGATATGTTGAAATCCTAAGCCCCAGTATCTCATAATGCGACCTTGTGGGAAAATAGGATCTTTGTAGATGTAGTCAAGTGAGGATGAGGTCATTAGGATGGATCTTAAAGCAATATGACATGGAAATTTAGACCCAGATGTGCACACCGGCAGAACACCATGTATGGAATAAGAATGAGATCAAGATGATGATTCTACTAGTGAAGGAACAACACAGATTGCCAGCAAAGTACCAGGCATTAAGGGAGAAACATTAAACAGATTCTCCCTCACAGCCCTCAGAGAGAACTGACCCTACCTACACCTTGATCTAGGACTACCAGCCTCCAGAACCATGAGACAATATATTTTTGTTGTTTAAGCCACCCACCCAGCAGCCCTAGAAAAACATACACACTAGATGTGGCCTCTTTTTTTCTTCATACTTGAGAAATGTGGATTTCTGAATCATAAAGCCTCATTTTTTATCATGTGTTATTTCCAATAAGATTCTCTGAATGCTGCAATTCCAAATAATTTTCCACTTCTCTCTTTTGTACGACCTGCTGTATTCTCGGTCAACAGTCTAGACAGAGAGCTCATTTGTGATGGCCTCTTTCTTCATCATTAAAGAGTTGCTGAGGAGATTTTTACAAATTTCATTTCCACCTTTTCTTACTCTTAATTCTTGATCTATTTCATTTCTCCTTCCTCTCAGTCCTCAGTCTTTCTCTTTTCATCTAAGTACAGGGTTTTTCTTTTTTCTTTTTTCTCCTGTTAAAAAAAATAACACACAACAAAAATCCTTTTTATTAACTACCCTCTCTTCAAACTATGGCCCTAAATGTTTACTTCTATTCAACACCAACACCAAACTTCTATTTGAGTCCAAACTTTTTTTTTTTTTAATGCCACACCCACAGCATATGGAAGTTCCTGGGCCAGGCCAGGGATTGAATCTAAGCAGCAGCTGCAACCTGTGCCACAGCTGTGGCAACACTGGATCCTTAAACCCATTGTGCTAGGCCAGAGACTGAACTTGCTGCTCTGCAGTGACCTTAGCCACTGCAGTAGGATTCCTAACCCACTGTGCCACAGTGGGAACTCTGAGACCAAACTTCTTTATTTACTACTATTATTATTATTTTTTGGCTTTTCAGGGCTGCGCCTGTGGCATATGGACGTTCTCAGGCTAAGGGTCAAATCAGAGCTATAGTTGCTAGCCTAAACCACAGTGACAGCAATGCCAGATCTGAGCCACATCTGCAACCTACACTGAAGCTCACAGCAATGCTGGATCCTTAACCCACTGAGCAAAGCCAGGGATTGAACCCTCATCCTCATGGATACTAGTAGGATTTGCTACCACTGAACCATGATGAGAACTCCCCAAACTTCTTTAATTAATATGTTTTTTAAAAAATTAATTAAAAAAATTAAAGTATAGTTGATTTATAATGTTCTGTCGATTTCTGCAAATATATGTTTCAATCTGCTCTCACTATATCCTTCTGTAAACTTTATTCCTCCATCCACAATGTGCTGTTCTTGTACCTATTCCACCTTGAAAGTGTTCTTGTTGAACACATTGAATTGACCTTTCGAAGTCCTCATCTTATTGACATCTCAGCATTGTTGAAAACTTTGAAAATTCCCTTTTCTCTAGAAAGAAAGTGCTATTTCCTTCTTCCTAGTTGGCTGGCCCTTTTCAAAATTATGAGGCAATTTCTTTCATTTTAAACCCTTAAAATGGAGGTTTTCCAGTTGTCAAGAACTGTGAAATATCAGATTTTACTTTACTTACAAGCTAACCTGCCACAGTTTCATGCAACTCTCAGGTCAGAGACAAAGAGTCTTTTTACTGAGAACACTAGCAGTGCCCAGGGAACCAGTATTTTTACCATTCTATGAGCCCTAATTCCCACTTCCCACAGTGGGACACAAAGGTCACTCTGTGAGTTGGATTATGGAAGAGGAATCCTAAACTTAGAGAAACCAAGTGTTGTGTAATGGGCTATAGAGTTGGCCTGATCTTCATCCTGCAGGAAGACATTTTCTTGCCTATACTGGACAGGAGCTAAACCTCTCTGTGCTCTGGTGGGAGACACTAACTCTGTCTTCTAAGGTTATTAACTACACAAACATCCTTGAAAAGATAGTCCAGAACAAAGGTTCTCTGTACGTCTGCTTCCAAGACACACAAAAACATGAGAGACCTAGGGGAACTGTCTCCCAACCCAAGAAACGTGTCCTTCAGCTACCGTTTGTACCCCAGAGACCTTTAACTCTCTCTCTTTAAGTAATCAAGGCAACTCACTTGGTATGTTCAAAATAGAACCTTTTTTTCCCCTTTTCTTTGATGATGTTCTTTTTCTGCATTTCTCAGTTAGTAAATGATATCAGTACTTATTCCAAAGTAGTACAACTGCAGTCTTTAGTTGAACCTTTCTCCCCACTCAGTAGTAAGTTATTAAAACCATGTTGTTTTTTCTTGAATAATTTTTTTTTTCAATTGTAACTCCTCTTGCCCACCTCTGCTTTTTTTTTTTTTTTTGTCTTTTTGCTATTTCTTTGGGCCACTCCCATGGCATTTGGAGGTTCCCAGGCTAGGGGTCGAATCAGAGCTGTAGCCGCTGGCCTACACCAGAGCCACAGCAACACGGGATCGTTAACCCACTGAGCAAGGGCAGGGACCAAACCTGCAACCTCATGGTTCCTAGTCGGATTCGTTAACCACTGCGCCACGACGGGAACTCCCCACCTCTGTTTTAGTTGAACCCATTATGTCTTATTATAGACTGTAACTACAGCTCCTTAATTGGTTTCTCTGCTTCTGTGCTCATTCCTTCAGTTCTACCTTTTACACGGTTGCCTGAGTGATCTTCCTAAAAATGTATCTATTTCACTTATGTATCAAAACTCTTTTTTATACATATATATTCTTTTTCACATTCTTTTCCACTATAGTTTATTGCAGGATATTGAATATAGTTCTCTGTACTATACAGTAGGACCTTGTTGTTTATTTTATATATAATAGTTTTGCATCTGCTAATCCCAAACTACCAATCAAGTTCTCCCCCATTCTATGTCCTCCTTGATAACCACGAGTCTGTTCTTTATGTCTGTGAGTCTGTTTCTGTTTCATGGATAAGTTAATTTGTGTCATATATTAGATTCCACATATAAGTAATATCATATGGTATTTGTCTTCTCTGTATGACTTCACTTAGGATGATAATCTCTAAGTCCATCCATGTAGCTGCAAATGTCATTATTTCATTCTTTTTTAAAACATCTTTAAAAATTAAAGTATAGTTGATTTACAATATTGTGTCAATTTCTGCTGTATAGGAGAATGACCCAGTAATACATACATACATACACATTACTTTTTCTTATATTATCTTCCATCATGGTCTATCCCAAGAGATTAAACATGGTTCCCTATGCTATACAGTAGGACCTCACAGCTTATCCATTCTAAATGTAGTAGTTTGCATCTACTACCCCAAACTCTCAGTCCATCCCACTCCCTCTTCCCCCCCACCCCCACCTTGGCAACCACAAGTCTGTTCTCTATGTCTGTGAGTATGTTTCTGTTTTGTAGGTAGGCTCATTTGTGCCATATTTTAGAGTCCACATAATAGTGATATCATATGGTATTTGTCTTTCTGACTTCATTTAGGATGAGAGTCCATAGTTGCCTCCATGTTACTGCAGATGGCATTATTTCATTCTTTTTATGGCTGAGTAGTATTCTACTGTATATCTGTACCACATCTTTTTAATCCATTCATCTGTGGATGGACGTTTAGGTTGTTTCCATGTTTTGGCTATTGTGAATAGTGCTTCTATTATGGGTGCATCTATCTTTTCGAATTATAGTTTTGTCCAGGTATATGCCTGAGAGTGGGATTGCTGGATCATATGGTAGTTCTATATTTAGTTTTCTGAGGAACCTATATGCTGTTTTCCATAGTGGTTGTACTAACTTACATTCCCACCAACTATATAGGAGGATTCCCTTTTCTTCACAGCCTCCCAGCCCTTGTTATTTGCAGATTATTACTGAGGGCCATTCTGAGTGGTGTGAGAGGGTACCTCATTGTAGTTTTGATTTGCATTTCTCTAGTAGTTAGTGATGTTGAGCATCTTTTCATGTGCCTTTTGGCCATCCATATATCTCCTTTGGAGAAATGTCCATTTAGGTCTTCGGCCCATTTTTCAGTTGGGTTATTTGCTTTTTTATTGTTGAGTTGTATGAGTTGTTTTTATATTCATTATTTTTATAGCTGAATAATATATATATATATCTCACATCTTCTTTATCTATTAATCTATCAATGAATATTTAGGCTGTTTCCATGTCTTGGCTATTGTAAATAGTGCTGCTAAGGAGCATAGGGCTGTATGCATCTTTTCAAATTATAGTTTTGTCTGGATATATGCTCTAATGGCTACACCAGTTTACATTCCCACCAACAATATAAGAGGGTTCTGTTTTCTCCACAGCTTCCCCAGCATTTGTTGTTTGTAGACTTTTTAATGATGACCATTCTAATGGGTGTGAGGTGGTACCTCACTGTAGTTTTTTTGACTTGCATTTCTCTAATAATTAGTGATGATGGGCATCTTTTTATGTGTCTGTTGGCCATCTGTATGTCTTCTTTGGAGAAATGCCCATTTAGATCTTCTTGGCTCAAACCGCTTTAGTAACTGCCTGTATCAATGGCAGTTTGTGACTTTTCTCTGTTCCCTAGACTCTGAGGTGTGGATGGATTTTTTGCCAAGTAAAAAGTGAACAGAGACCTTGCCTTTGGAATATACATTGCTATTTCATTTAGTAGTAAATCATACATGCCTACATTTATATATAATATTTAATATCCAAAATAAGTTATCTTTTTTCACCAATATATATTACGTATGTCACAATCCTCTTCAAATATAAGGACTGCTTTTTTTTTTGTCTCAGTTAATGTTTCAATAGGTTGTAAAAACTTTGTTATGGGTTTTATAAAGAAAGTTCTTTCAGTTCTTTCATAGAAGGTTAGAGTAACCTGTTTATACAAACCTATTTTTAAAATAGTTTAACTGAATTACAGAACTATATACTAAGTATTCAGCTGCTAGCAGACTTTAAAGTTTCTAGTTCTCAAAATATTCACAGTAAGTTAGCAACAAAAAAGATGTAATGTTGATTGCAAAGCAACATTAAAGACCTCTGACTAATTACAAGCTCTACTTATAGCTGCAATATAATTTCTGTCACAGTGTACTTAGTGACAGACCTTAAATGACACAGGTCATCATTTGAAATCATGGCAGGAAATACTTTTTTTTAGGACAGGAATGACAGTTACATGGATGAAACTTGTCCTGCTCCAAACCCTTTATTATTTTATCTAATTAAGGGCTTCAGATTTCAGGTGGGGACTAAGGAGAAAAACTCTAGCAGAAATGAATTGAAAGAGTGTTAGAAGTTATGCTAAATGTGGAAATTTCAATAATGTGGAATTTGATATTTGTAAGTTATTTCAATGAGAATAAATTTACAGTTATAAAGATGGCACCAATCTGGTGCATGCCTAGTAACAATTCTGCAGGTATTTTCTTAAGAGACAAAGAAATGTTTACCTAAGGTTAAAAAATCAGGAAAGAAAATCCATGTGTAGGAAAAAAAAATCATTACTTATTGTCCAGACAAATACATGAATGTAACGTTGTAAATGGAATTCCAGCTTCTGTATATCAAGTCATAGCCTGCCACCTCCCTGAGGGCGGAAAGCCTCTTACACCAGATACACTTATACGAAAGTTTTATTTTATTTATTTATTTATTTATTTATTTATTTATTTATTTATTTGTCTTTTTGCCATTTCTTGGGCCACTCCCACAGCATATGGAGGTTCCCAGGCTAGGGGTCTAATCAGAGCTGTAGCTGCCAGCCTACGCCAGAACCACAGCAACGCGGGATCCGAGCCGTGTCTGCGACCTACACCACAGCTCATGGCAACGCTGGATCCTTAACCCACTGAGCAAGGGCAGGGACCGAACCCACAACCTCATGGTTCCTAGTCGGATTCGTTAACCACTGCACCACAATGGGAACTCCCACAAAAGTTTTATTTTTACATTTAGTGGTCTTTTAATTTCAAACTATATTAGAGTTCATTATAATGGCATTTTAAAGTGTTAATATCCCCATGTATTTTGATGTCTCATTTATTATTAAATTTTGTATATTGACCTATAAAGGCTAAGCCTTTGGAAGACTTCTTATCAGTGTATAACCTCTTCAGTAACAATAACATTAGATAAGGAATTACTTTTGGGAAGGGAACTATTACAAACCATCTCAATGCAGCTTTGTGACACATCTCATTTACTGCGACTTTGGTTTCTGTTGATAATGAAGTATCTATTATTAATACCACACCATTGGAACAATTTTTTGAAATAGACAAAACATTAGTGACTTTGATCTGGACTACAAGGTTATTTCCAGCCTAAAGTTTTTTAAAGTAAAATTAAGGTGAAAATCTGAGAGTAATGCCAAGCAACCAGTTTAAAAAATGACATCCATAAGGTGAATAAAAAATTCAGGAGCAGGTGAAATTGGTTGCATTTTGAATTGGTTTCAGATTGTAGTTTTACCTTAATAAATGCATCAATAGGAGTCTTCTTGAATGATTATCTTTAATCATCATCCATCTTTTGCATCTGTAATATATGGCATGGCATGAAGGCTTTTTGTACTTCCAATGATTGTATTAAATTGATTTAAACTTTCAGGAAGACTCTATGACTTTTTTCTTCTTTAAATTATTCACCTTAAACCAGAAACATTTTCTTTCCCGTTTTCTTTATCTTTTTACCACATGAACTCTAATGCTTATTCAAGCAGCATTATTTACCAAAATTAAAAATTATAATATTCACATTATGACTTCAACTCATTCCTTCCTAAATCTGTATTTTTTTATTTAGAAAAAAATGTCTAAAGATACAAATAGGTCTTTATCTGAGGATATATTTTACTTGGTTTACCTCCTAAATTCAGACACTCCCAATACATAATGTATTTATCAGTGGTTGTCATCTTTGATTATTTAATTTGCTCATATAACACATCATACGCTGTATTATTTGCAGATTATGTGTAGATTAAACATCTTGATGCAGTTTATTGAGGTGATAACCTGCGTTTTTAAAGAATAAGGAATTAAAAATAAATTTCATATATTTAACAGAATCTCACTTTGTTTTCTTATGATAAAATTTTAATTTCATATCACTTAAACATAGGGTTAAACTGATATATGAATCAAAATGTTGGGGAAAAAATACTCTGAGTATTTCAGTGCCTGAAACAAACAAATATAACTGATTACTGCTCAGTGAATTGCTGGGCTATTGATGATCATAATGGCTGATGGAATTGATTATACAGAAAATAGCCACTCTTTTCCAAATGATTGAGTGATGAGAAAGCTCTCATTTGCCAGTCAGGCTTTATGGAATCATCCCTGGAAAGAAATCTTAAATGGCTGTGTGCATGCCTATTAGAATAATGAGAAATAATTACTAAATAACTTCCATCTTAGACAAGTCATTTGCCACACGAGCAAAGCTTAATAGCACAGATTGTAAGCAGTTATCATTTCATTGTTGGAGTGCTCTTCAAACTAAGAATTTCTGAGTTGGACTGTTCTACCTTGCTTGTGTTTGCTGTTCTGAAGAACATTAAGTAGTCTTTATTTATGTAAGTTTCTTTTTAAGATACTTAAAAAGTAGGAATGTATATGAGATAACGTACATATTGAGGCATTGCTGTTATCTGATCTTCAGTAGATGAAACAGAAACAGATGTGTTTTCCCCTTTCAAAATTATAAATTTTTTTTTTCATTTGACTAATTGCTTCAAGCACCTAAGGAGGAAAAGAAAATGCCTAGTTTGTGGCGGGATAAACTTTTTCAAACAGCATTGAAAGTTTCCCCTGAAATTTCTTCCTCTTTTTCTTCCACATTCTGTTACTAGAAATTTCAGTGTTTATTGCCTAAGGATAAAAAAGAACGCAGAGAAATAATTATTCTACTCTTTTTTTTTTATTACTATTTTCCCACTGTACAGCAAGGGGATCAAGTTATCCTTACATGTGTACATTACAATTACATTTTTTCCCCACCCTTTCTTCTGTTGCAACATGAGTATCTAGACAAAGTCTCAATGCTATTCAGCAGGATCTCCTTGTAAATCTATTCTAAGTTGTGTCTGATAAGCCCAGGCTCCCGATCCCTCCCACTCCCTCCCCCTCCCACTCCCATCAGGCAGCCACAAGTCTCTTCTCCAAGTCGATTTTCTTTTCTGAGGAGATGTTCATTTGTGCTGGATATTAGATTCCAGTTATAAGTGATATCATATGGTATTTGTCTTTGTCTTTCTGGATCATTTCACTCAGTATGAGATTCTCTAGTTCCATCCATGTTGCTGCAAATGGCATTATGTCATTCTTTTTTATGGCTGAGTAGTATTCCATTGTGTATATATACCACCTCTTCCGAATCCAATCCTCTGTCGATGGACATTTGGGTTGTTTCCATGTCCTGGCTATTGTGAATAGTGCTGCTATGAACATGCGGGTGCATGTGTCTCTTTTAAGTAGAGTTTTGTCCGGATGGATGCCCAAGAGTGGGATTGCAGGGTCATATGGAAGTTCTATGTATAGATTTCTAAGGTATCTCCAAACTGTTCTCCATAGTGGCTGTACCAGTTTACATTCCCACCAGCAGTGCAGGAGGGTTCCCTTTTCTCCACACCCCCTCCAACACTTGTTATTTGTGGACTTATTAATGATGGCCATTCTGACTGGTGTGAGGTGATATCTCATGGTAGTTTTGATTTGCATTTCTCTTATAACCAGCGATGTTGAGCATTTTTTCATGTGTTTGCTGGCCATCTGTATATCTTTGGAGAAATGTCTATTCAGGTCTTTTGCCCATTTTTCCATTGATTGATTGGCTTTTTCGCTGTTGGGTTGTATAAGTTGCTTATATATTCTAGAGATTAAGCCCTTGTCGGTTGCATCATTTGAAACTATTTTCTCCCATTCCGTAAGTTGCCTTTTTGTTTTCGTTTTGGTTTCCTTTGCTATGCAAAAGCTTTTCAGTTTGATGAGGTCCCATGGGTTTATTTTTGCTCTAATTTCGATTGCTTTGGGAGACTGACCTGAGAAAATATTCATGATGTTGATGTCAGAGAGTGTTTTGCCTATGTTTTCTTCTAGGAGTTTGATGGTGTCCTGTCGTATATTTAAGTCTTTCAGCCATTTGGAGTTTATTTTTGTGCATGGTGTGAGGGTGTGTTCTAGTCTCATTGCTTTGCATGCAGCTGTCCAGGTTTCCCAGCAATGCTTGCTGAACAGACTTTCTTTTTCCCATTTTATGTTCTTGCCTCCCTTGTCAAAGATTAATTGACCATAGGTGTCCGGGTTTATTTCCGGGTTCTCTCTTCTGTTCCATTGGTCTGTCTGTCTGTTTTGATACGAGTACCACACTGTTTTGATGACTGTGGCTTTGTAGTATTTCTTGAAGTCTGGGAGAGTGATGCCTCCTGCTTGGTTTTTGTTTCTCAGGATTGCTTTGCGATTCTGGGTCTTTTGTGGTTCCATATAAATGTTTGAATTGTTTGTTCTAGTTCTGTGAAAACTGTCCTGGGTAATTTGATAGGGATTGCATTGAATCTGTAGATTGCTTTGGGTAGTATGGCCATTTTTACAATATTGATTTTCCCAATCCAGGAACATGGACTATCTTTCCATTTCTTTGCATCTTCTTTGATTTCTTTGATTAAAGTTTTATAGTTCTCGGCATATAGGTCCTTTACCTCCTTGGTCAGGTGTATTCCGAGGTATTTGATTTTGTGAGGTGCAATTTTAAAAGGTATTATATTTTGTATTCCTTTTCTAATAGTTCATTGCTGGTATACAGAAATGCAACTGACTTCTGAATGTTAATCTTATATCCTGCTACTTTGCTGAATTTATGAATCAGTTCAAGGAGTTTTGGGGTTGAGTCCTTAGGGTTTTCTATGTATAGTATCATGTCATCTGCATACAGTGACAGTTTGATCTCTTCTCTTCCTATATGGATGCCTTTTATTTCTTTTGTTTGTCTAATTGCTGTGGCTAGGACTTCCAAAACTATGTTGAAGAGCAGTGGTGAGAGTGGGCATCCCTGTCTTGTTCCAGATTTGAGGGAGAAGGCTTTCAGTTTTTCCCCATTGAGGATTATATTTGCTGTGGGTTTCTCATAAATGGCTTTGATTATATTCAGGCATGTTCCCTGTATACCCAGTTTGGCGAGGGTCTTGATCATGAATGGATGTTGGACTTTGTCAAATGCTTTTTCTGTGTCTATTGAGATGATCATATGATTTTTGACTTTTTTTTGTTAATGTGGTGTATGATGCTGATTGATTTGCGTATGTTGAACCATCCTTGTGAACCTGGGATGAACCCAACCTGGTCATGGTGTATAATTTTTTTGGTATGTTGTTGGATTCGGTTGGCTAAGATTTTGTTGAGAATTTTTGCATCTCTATTCATCAATGATATTGGGCGATAGTTTTCTTTTTTGGTGGTATCTCTGTCTGGTTTTGGAATGAGGCTGATGGTGGCATCATAGAATGTCTTTGGGAGTATTCCTTCTTCTTCAACCTTTTGAAAGAGTTTCAGGAGGATGGCCACCAATTCCTCTTGATATGTTTGATAGAATTCACCTGTGAAGCCATCTGGTCCTGGACTTTTATTTGTAGGGAGTGATTTTATGACCTCTTCCATTTCATTTCTAGTGATCGGTCTGTTCAGTTGGTCTGTTTCTACTTGATTCAGTTTTGGCAGGCTGTAAGATTCTAGAAAATTGTCCATTTCTTCCAGATTGTCAAACTTGTTGCCATATAGTTGTTCATAGTATTCTCTTATGGTTTTTTGTATTTCTGCTCTATCCGTTGTGATTTCTCCTTTTTCATTTGTAATTTTGGTTATTTGGGTTCTTTCTCTCCTCTTTTTAGTGAGCCTGGCCAGGGGTTTGTCAATTTTGTTGACCTTTTCAAAGAACCAGCTCTTGGTTTTATTAATTTTCTCTATTGTTTTTTGAGTCTCTATTTTATGGATTTCTTCTTTGATCTTTATAATTTCCTTCCTCCAGCTGACTTTAGGACTTTTTTGTTCTTCTTTTTCTACTTCATTTAGGTGGAGGGTTAAGTTGTCCATTTGGGATCTTTCTTCTTTTTTGAGAAAGGCCTGTATTGCTATAAATTTCCCTCTGAGCACTGCTTTCGCAGCATCCCATAGATTTGGAGCGGTTGTGTCTTCATTATCATTTGTTTCAAGGTAGTTTTTAATTTCCTTCTTGATTTCCTCATTGACCCATTGGTTTTTTAGTAGCATGTTGTTTAGTCTCCATGCAGTAGGTTTTTTCTCTTTCCTTTTCCCATGGTTGGTTTCTAATTTCATGGCATTGTGGTCAGAGAAGATACCTGAGATAATTTCTATGCTCCTAAATTTATTGAGATTCACTTTGTGTCCCAATATGTGGTCGATTCTTGAGAATGTTCCATAAGCATTTGAGAAGAATGTGTATTCTGCTTTTTTTGGATGTAGTGTCCTGAAGATATCAATGAAGTCTAACTTTTCTATAGTTTCCTTTAGGATCTCTGTTGCTTTATTGGTTTTCTGTCCAGAGGATCTGTCCATTGATGTGAGGGGGCTATTAAGGTCTCCTACTATGATTGTCTTCTCATCAATATCTCCCTTTATGTCTGTTAATATTTGTTGTATGTATCTGGGTGCTCCTGTATTTGGGGCATATATGTTGACGATAGTAACATCCTCTCCTTGGGTGGATCCCTTAATCATTAAGTAGTGTCCTTCTTTGTCCTTCTTTATGTCTCTTGTTTTAAAGTCTCTTTTGTCTGATATGAGCATTGCGACTCCTGCTTTTCTGTCATGTCTATTGGCGTGAAATATGTTTCCCCACCCTTTCCCTTTCAATCTATATGTATCTTTTGTCCTAAGGTGAGTTTCTTTTAGGGAGCATATTGCAGGTTTTTGCCTTTTTATCCACTCAGCCACTCTGTGTCTTTTGATTGGGGCGTTCAGTCCATTGACATTTAAGGTGATAATTGATAGATGATTATTTGTTGCCATTTGAACCTCGTGTTCCAATTGATTCTATGGTTCTCCATTCTTCCTTTCTTTTTTTTTTTTTTGGTTGGATGGTATCCTGTTATTATCTGCTTGAGTGTATTTTTTTTTTATTTTTTGCAAATGCAATATTTGGTTTTGGCTTGTGGTTGCCCTGTTTTTTAAGTATGCTAACCCCTTCCCATAATTGTGTGTTTTAGCCTGATGGTCCTGTAAGTTCAAACACTTCATTACTATATTAAAATTAAGAAGAGAAACATACATACAAACAAACAAGAAGGGTTATTTACTTCCTAACATCCCTTGCCCACATTTTATGATTTTGATGACTCTTTTATTTTTTTCTTTTTAATTTTATTTTGTTTGAGGCCTGTTCATGATTAAATCTGTATGCTGGCTTATTTGAGTGACTGCTCTCTGATTGCGGTTTCCTCAGTCCTAGTTCTTCCTCTTCTTTTTTTTTTTTTTCTTTTCTTTTTTCTTCCCTTTCCTTCCTTTCTTCTTGGTTTAGAGAAGCCCTTTCAATATTTCCTTTAACCTGGGTTTGTGTTGCTGTATTCTTTAAGTTTTTGCTTGTTGGAAAAAAATTTTATTTCCCCTTCTATTTGAAATGATATTCTTGCTGGAGAGAGTATTCTAGGTTGCATATTTTTTCCTTTGAGCACTTTAAATATCTCTTGCCATTCCCTCCTGGCCTGTAGTGTTTCTGCAGAGAAGTCAGCTGATATTCTTATGGGGGTTCCCTTGTAGGTAACATTCTGTTTTTCTCTTGCTGCCTTTAGGATCCTCTCTTTATCACTAACTTTTGCCATTTTTATTATGATGTGTCTTGCTGTGGGTCTATTTGGGTTCAGTTTGTTTGGGGCCCTCTGTGCTTCTTGTATCTTGAACCCAGCATCCTTTAGATTTGGGAAGTTTCCAGCGATAATTTCTTCAAATATATTTTCCATCCCCTTATCTTTTTCTACTCCTTCTGGAATTCCTATTATGCATAGATTGGCCCGCTTTATATTATCCCATAGGTCTCTTATATTGCTTTGCAGTTTTTTGATTTGGTTTTCTGTCTGTTGACCGGATGGAGTGATTTCCATTATTCTGTCTTCCATATCACTGATTCGTTCTTCTGCATTATTCATTCTGGTTTTGACTGCCCTTAGTTCAGTTTGTATCTCTGCAAATGAATGTTCTAGTTTTTCTTGGCTCCTCCTTATATGTTCTAGTTCCTTTCTGAGGGTATCTGCATTACTGTTCCTATCTTCTCTTAATTCCTTCAGTATTTTCACTATTTCTCTTTTGAACTCCAGGTCTGTCAGACTGCAGAGACCTGTTTCATTGTTGACTGTTTTAGGTGAGTTCTCCTGTTGGTTTCACTGGGGGTGGTTTCTCTGCTTCTTCATCTTGCTTGTTGTTTTCTTTCTCCTGAGGGAGTTGTACTCTCCGTTATCAGGCAGTGTTTGCCTTGTCACTGCCGTGGAATATTTCCTGAGGGCTGGTGTTGTTGGTCAATCTTTTTTGAGGCAGTGTGGCTTTTCTGGAGTGTTGATGGGGCTAACAGTGTTTCTTTGAAGCAACGGAGGACTTCCTGAGGGCAGACAGGACTGGGAGGTCCACACCACGATGGTCGCAGATTTCACTTGGTCATGCAGAGCTTGCTCTGGTGTTTTTAGGCTGTGGGGTTCTTGCAGGGGGTTGGTGGTGTTGGGCAGGTGTTCCTCAGGAGTGCAGCACCCCCTGGGGGCTGGAGCAGCTATCTGGGTCACTGAGAACCTAAGAGGCTCTTCCCTAGGGCAGCCCAACTCAGAAGGATGGCCTGAGAATGTAGGCAGATCTTTTCACAGTCTGGCCAAGCTTGTTGCAGCTTTTCTGGGCTGTAGGGGGTACTCCAGGGGGCTGGTGGTGCTGAGCAGCTATTCCGTGGGAGTGGGGCACCCCCTGAGGGCTTGGGTGGCTAGCAGGGCCACTGGAAACCCAAGAGGTTCCTCCCCAGGGCAGCCCGACTCAGAAAGACCATCTGAGATCTTTTCCCGGCTTGGCCAGGCTTGTTGCAGCTTTTCTGGGCTGCAGCGGGTCCTGCCTGGAGCTGGCAGTCCTATGCAGCTGATCTGCTATAGCTGGGCACCCCCTGGGGGCTTGGGCGGGTAGCAGGGACTCTGAAAACCCAAGAGGTTCCTCCCCGGGGCAGCCCAACTCAGAAAAACTCCAAGAATTAGGCTGATCTTTTCACGGCCTGGTTAGGCTTGTTCTAGCTTTTCTGGGCTGCATGTCTTTTCTCGTGGGCTGGTGGTGTTTGGTGCTGCTCTGCGGAAGTGTAGCCCCTCCAAAGGGCAAACAGGCCTGTGCAGGGACAGCCCCTGCGGTAGTAGGCTTCAGGCAATTGTTGAGGCCAGCCCTCCCAGATGGCAGGCAGTCCCTGGTCCGGCGAGAGGGTAGGGGGTGGTGGGGGTGGTGGGGGTGGGGGGAGGGGTTGCACTGGGAAGCACAGCTTTCAGCTAGCCAGCGGGCCTGTAAGCTTATTGTGGCGTTGGGGGTATTCTATGGGGACCCACCCCTTCTTCTCTCCCCTCCCCAGCACAGGTGCAGACCAGGCTCTTTTCCCAGGTTCCCTCTGATGTGGCTTTCCACTTCCCCGCCCCTAGAGTATTGCTCCCTTCCTCTGCGACAGCTTTGTTTTCTAGTCTCCCAGGCAGTCTCTGCCCCTTCAAACTTGACAGACCAGTTTGTAGACCTCCCAAGCAGTCTCCGCTCCACCCCGCCCCCCCAAGCCCTTTCTTGGCGACCAACCCTCAGAGGCGAGGACTCGGTGCCCAGCCCCCACCCAGGCGTCTCAATTTTTGGTGACTGTGCCCATAGTTCAGATGGTCTGTTCGGTTCTTGATCGGCTTTTCCGTACTCCAACTTACTGCTACACTCTTCTCTGCATCTGGAGATTCCTCCGGTTCGTTTGATCTTTCCCCCGTGTAGGTGACTTTCCAGGGTGCGGGATCCCTTTCTCCTCCACAGTTCCCTTTCAGGAATGCCTGTCCCGCTTGGATTCACCTTCTCTCACTCTCCTCTTTTCTCCCGTTCTGCCCCGTAATGTCACGAACTTCTTGCCGTTATTGGAGTTTAGGTTCCTCTGCCAGCGATTGGTTGCTGTTCTGTGTGAGTCATTTATTCTGTAGATGTGCTTTTTTTTTTTGTTGTGTTTGTGGGAGAGGGAGAGCGTGTCCCCCTGCTCCTCCACCATCTTGTCCCATCTCTTTTCTACTCTTGCTTAAGAAAAGAATGTGGAAGCCTTCATGATGACTTAAGAGAAAGACTTTCTATTCAAAGTCTAGGTTAAAAATACTGTTGATTGTGGGGCAGGAGAAGAGGAGAAGAGATTTGAAGAACCTTAAAGAAAGAATGGAGAATTGATGCATCTGCCAGGACCAAGAGAGAATGGAGAGCTGAGGCATTTGCAGGGACCAGGGGCTGAGTGTATGTGTTTTTTACAAGCCTTCATTCCTACCCATTTCTATGCTCTCTTCATGGCAGTGGGCTTAACAAGTCAGAGACCACTCTTCCCAGCATTCTTTACCAGCAATGTTCAGCTTCTGACTGTCCCATAAAGAAACATTAGTGTGAGACTTGGAAAGCAGAAATGAAGCCAAAGTCATATCATTGCTCCTTTACCTGTAGTAGGCAAATGTTTGGGTTTGACAGATGGGAGGTT
This sequence comes from Phacochoerus africanus, assembly GCF_016906955.1. NCBI lineage: Eukaryota > Metazoa > Chordata > Mammalia > Artiodactyla > Suidae > Phacochoerus > Phacochoerus africanus. The sequence goes on from NC_062544.1 coordinate 262,715,511, forward strand.
TTCAGTGGCCTCTGGTTGTCCCTCCTGGTGCTATAAGCAGTTCTGATCATAGGTTTAGGTTACCTCTAAGTCCTGAAGTGTTCATCCCCTTGAAAGCCAGTCAACTGGAGAGTTTATGCCACTTTTTCCCCCCCCAGCTGCACTCTTGTAGCCTTTCCAGGAGTTTTGCAAATAACAAATCCATTGTTTTTGATTCCTTCTTGATCAAAATATCTGAAGTGTTTTCTTTTTTCCTGATGACACTTTGACTGACACCCTTTATGTATACATTCAGTTTTCTCTTGCAGATTCTCTAATGTAAATGGACACGTATATCCTAATAATTTTCCTGAGCCCATTATTTCATCTAGTCAGCGCTTTAAGATAATGTCTACCAAAATCTGGCCCAATTTTGATTTCCTCATTTACAACGCACCAGGCCTCAGTCAGGTCTCTGTCTTCAGTAATCTGCCAAATGAGTTTATCCATACAGGTTGCGCCTGCTTATCCCAAATCATATACATTCCTCTTCAGATGGTTACTCCCTTTTTTTTCCCAACTGGACATGGCCACATCCACCTTAAGATTTAGTGAAGACTCCCTTTTCCTTATTAAGCTTTCCTTGATTCACTCTGACTCGAGTGAGCTTACCTGCCTTTGAACTTTTTTATATTTTCTCTTGGTGGTTTACTTTTTTTTTTTTTAGGTACATGAGTTAAAGCTAAATTTAATCTCAAGCTGATGAGGAAAGACATCATGGATCATTTTATACTCCAAGCCCTGATGCAAAGCCTTGCTCATTAAGGCCCATGTCCTAAAGGTAGGCAAGAATCCTTCCACAGCATCTCTGACAGATCACCATTCAGCTGCCAGTCACAGAAGGCCAATCTCATGGGTTGATGAAGCTGTTATGAAGTTCTCTTTTTTTTTTAAAAGGCTGAGCCTGTGGTGTATGGAAGTTCCCAGGCTAGGGGTTGAATCAGAGCTGTAGCTGCTGGTCTTTGCCACAGTCACAGCAATGCCACATCTGAGCTGTGTCTGCTACCTAAAGCACAGCTCAATCCTGGATTCTTAACCCACTGAGTGAGGCCAGGGATCAAACCTGCATCCTCATGTATACTAGTCAGGTTTGTTACTTCTGAGCCACAATAGGAACTCCAGGAGTTTCTGTCTTATGGTGTGCATAAATACATCTACTCACAACCACAAGGTTTGTTTTCTTTAGCTACCCTGAGTAAGTGTAGACATCTCTTTCATGTTATGCTTTGTACAATTTAACATCATTTTTAAGGCCCTGAATGATCTGCCCAACTTTTTATTGTATTCCTTCAAAGAAATCTTTATGTAGTGACTAATTAAGCACAGAAACACTAATACACATAGGTGAAACAGATGCTTCAGAAAACAAAATTTACCTTACTACATGTATTATTTTATCATTTTATCCAACATAATCAATTTGTTTAGATGTTGACTTGATAAGTTGAATTCAACACCAACTATTATTGCAAAACACTGATCTTGGACCTTATTTCCATTTTGATCTTATCTGACACAATAGTTCTTCCTGCATCAGCAAAACTGGGCTTTTCTCTGTTTTATGAATGGGCCAAAGTACTTCCTATGTTAGGAACTTTATACATGGTCTCTTTAATAGCATCACTTCTTAACCCTTGTTATTCTGACTAAGATAACCCTAGATCTGGTTCAGTTCCTTCATCTTATAGATAAGAAAACTGAGGCATAGAGAGACTAATTAAATAATTCCGTATTTATTTGTGCTAAACAAATATATATTACAATTTGATGATCTTTGTGCTGCTAAGCTAGGTTATATGGGTAATATGAAAATAGCATTCCCTTTTCTCCAAACACACAAACTCCCACCTCCCAGTTATCCTCATGGCTAACTTCAAGTTTCTGCTCAGATGTTGACTTTGAAATAGGGCCTATCCTGACCATTCTAAACATCAACACTTCTTCCTCAGCTCTGGCACTCACTATTTCCTTTATTCTGTGCGGGGAGCCGAGAAAATGCAGGGACTCAAAAAAAGGACCTTGCCTGATGGCAGAAAAACCTGAAGGCAGGTTCTCAACCAAGAAAGGGAGCCCACCCGAACGGTACAAGCCGAAGGTGGGCTTTTGGTCAGGAAAAAAGCTCACCTGAACGGTGCATGCTGAAGGTGGGCCTCTGGTCAGGATGAAAGCCTGCCTGCACGGTACAAGCTGAGGGCAGGCCTCAGGTACACAGCTCTCACTTTGATGTTGATGGGGAAGAATTAAGGCTTTCCTGGGAAAGCAGTTTCCATGTTTGCACTGAAGAACATGGATTGGTTCTCGGGTGACCTAGTCTTTCCTGCTGTTTTATTTGTTACTCAGTTTTTCTCAGTCTTTCCTAATTATTTACTTATTATTCTTATTGTCCTATGGTGATTTGTGACTTAACAAAATTACAACAATAGTATAATAAAAATTTCATCCTGAAGGACTTTTCCCCTATTTAAATCCAACTTAGTTAAAACATAGTGTTTATCTATTAACTAGTTATATAGTAACTTTAGAATTAGGATTTTAATGAGGTCCATAGAAGTTAGCTATATCTTATCCAAAAAACCTAGCTGTGAGTTTTGTCTTTGTTTTTAAAAGCTTTTTAGTGATAGCTAGTTTAATTAAGTTGGTTTATATTTACTCACACTGTCTCCCTGCCATAACGCTTTGAAGATAAACACCAGTCTACAAACAAAGTTTGTAAATGCTAAATTCTTGTGTTTTATGGCCTCTTCAAAGTACTCACTAAGTTTAGTTAAGATAGAGATCTTAAAACAGGATGTATAGCTGCTATACCATGTAATAGTTAACCAATGTACTTTTAACACTGTGATGTAATCTGTAATGAAAAACTGTCTATATAATCAACCACTGTTGCCAATAAAGTGTGAGCAGTCCAGTGCCCTGAAAGAAGGGACAAAGAGGCTGTCTCCGTAATTGTACATTCGCCAACGCGTGTCCCTCTCCGATTGGGAAGTGCATGCTCCCTGGCCGCCGGAGCTGGCCTCTGGCAATTCTGCTCTACTTTTAATTTTTTTTCCCCACATCACTTATCATGGTTTAACATAATAAATTTACTTCTATATTACATTCACCTTTTATTTCTGTATCTGCTGTAGGAATACAGTTTCCATGAGAGCTGGAGTTTGCTTTCATTGATGTGTCGCAAAATTTTAGAGCTTGGAGCAGAGGGAGTAGGCACTCTGTTAGTCATCATTAAATGAGTGAATGAAGGCAAACATCCATTTTGTCAAAAGTCACAGCTAGTTCTTGGAAGGTTAGAAAAAAAGCTGTATCGGCTGATTCTTATTTCAGATTTTTTTTTTCCTTTGAATCCCACTGACACATTATTTTTCAAGCTAAACTTACATTCCTATGTTTGTACCATGTGAGTCTTATTCAAAAGACATTTTAGGTATTGAATAAATATAAATTTCTTCCACTGGTGATACCCAGGATGAAATAAGTATGGGAAAATAATAAACTCTTGGAGGTGATTTAAATATTTGGATTACTGCAATGAAGCATGACTGACCTCTATGTGTAAATACTCTAATTTCATATGTTATATTACCTCATAGATTTGTTCACTTGCTGAGAGCTCTGATTTATTTACTTTGCTTCCAGCTGGTTCCTTGCAATAGGCCCTGGGAAGGGCTAATCATCCCCACTACACCCTCCTTCCCGTCTTCAACTGTGCTCTAAGCATCTGCTGTTGATCTGTGCTTCCTCTTCCATAGGTGCTCATCTATTCTTCCTACAGTGTTCAGAGCTGCTAGTTCTGAGGTTAATTGGCAAGTCACTGACGGAATCACCTTACAAAAAATAGTCACTCATTTCTCCTAACACAAAGTATCTTCCTAAATATACTTTCATTTGTTTCTCTGAATATTATAAATCTTACAAACCCAAGAAACCATAATGTTAAATTCCTATGCAGCATGAGCTCCAATCCAAACCAGACTTTACAAACCTCTTCCTGTCATCCCATCAGTGGCACCATGATATCTGATGTATTATTCAGACATTTCCTGAGTCCCCAAAGGTAGTCATATGCCAAGTTTGATAGAGTCACTATCTATAATGAATTTGTTTTTTACATTTTTGTTCCCATTCATACTGTTCTACTTGAACTTTTATTATTTTTTAGCTTGGGCTAGTTTTAGCCTCCCAAAGGTCCCAGAACCTCAAACCTACCCTGTGTTCCCTTCATCTTTTAGCCTGCTTCCAGATTGGACAAACTAAAGCACTGTTATGATCATACCACTTAGATACATATGGTCTATTCATTAGAATAAAACTATAGGGACAATTTTTAAAATTCCCTGCCATTATACCTCTAACTACTGAAGAAAGTGGAGAAAAATTCTCAAGAGAATGCAATGGTCGGCTCCACACATAAAATGTCTTTGGTATTTCATATTTTGTATTAAAATTGTTAAAAGTCATTATATTGCAATAGCATTTTAAATTATTTATTTATTATTATTATTCATTTTAAATTATTACCATGACATTGCTAACCTTGATGCTCCAGGAGTATATTCCAAGGAGTATGTGAACATCTTGCAAATTGGCTGCATATCCCCATGGTTTCCCACAAACTCCAGTTTGGAAGCACAGCCTTCCGCAACATGGCCCTAACTTATTTCACCAAACTTGTCTCTCACCATCACTTTCCATAGTCCCTCCTCCAGCTGATGGGTGACTTGATGTTCCTTTTTCAATTATTTTGTTCATTCTGTCCTTACTGTTACCTATTTCGTTTCCCTGTTATACTCTCATCTCCTTAGCTTTATCTTCCATTTATTTCTATCATTTAAAAATATATAGATACCTTTCGTTTCATCAGATTCATTATATCCTTGTTCCATTATACACTTTAAAACTTTGTTAGAAGTCAAGTTTCTCTTTTTGTTCATATTTCTGAATGAGAGCAGAGAATATTTTCTTACATTTAATACTGCCTTAAATTATGTTAGTCGTGGAATCTTTTATGTTATAAACTTTTCTCTAACCATTTGTGTTTGTCATGGCATCTGAAATATAAAAGCACCATTGGAATTTTTAATTTTTTTATTTTATAAAATTTAACACAAATTTATTTTATAATTTGCCCTATCTCTATAAAGCTATAATTTTTTTTCTAGATTATTAAATAATTCTTAATTTCTACTCCAAGGCTACAGATTAAACCTATGTGAAACATATCCTTTCTTTCTGGGATTCCATTAAAATTATGATAAACATATAAGAAGCTTTTAAGTTTACAACAGTAAGTAGAATAAGAGGAAGGCTAGCAAGATATTTCTTTTTTATTAAAATAGAGTTTTACAGTGTTGTGTCAATTTGTGCTATATGGCAAAGTGATTTAGTTTTATATATATATATATATATATATATACACACACATTCTTTTCATATCCTTTTCCACCATGGTCTATCCTAGGAGATTGGATATATTTCTCTGTGCTATATAGTAGGTCCTTGTTGCCTATCCATTCTAAATGTCCTAACAGTTTGCATCTACTACCCTCAAACTCCCAGGCCCTCTCACTCTCCATTCCCTCCCTCTTGGCAACCACAGGTCTGTTCTCCATGTCCATTAATCTGTTTCTGCTTCATAGAGAGGTTCATTTGTGCCATAGTTTAGATTCCATATATAAGTAATATATGGTATTTGTCTTTCTCTTTTTGAATTACTTCACTTAGTATGAGAATCTCCAGTTGCATCCATGTTGCTATAAAGAGGAAAATTATCAGGATATTTCAACACATTGACTGCAAATAGAAATCAGATGGATGAATTTATCTTAATGAGCTAGAGTACAGGAAGTTTACAATGTAAATATTTATGGAAAGTTCTACAGTGGAAGAGGGTTGCAGATGAAGTGATTGTAAGATAAAAAAATGACACGAGTCCCACCCCAAGACTAAATAATGAAATACTTAACTAATGATACAACAAGATGATGACCAATCAGAATGGACAGTTAAACATTAGATAATGACACTCTCAGTGTAAACAGACTAATTATAACCTCTGCTTGCCTATAAATGTGACAGTTTACATCATTTACAACTTGAATTGATTATTAAACTCAAAAATCATCCCAAGGGGGATAGAGGAATTTCAGGCAATAGACCATAACTTCAAAAAAGTGTGTATAGTTAAGAACTTCAAAACACTTGAAAGGATATTATATCCCTAACATAAGAACTGTGTGGAAATGACAGACGCAAAAGGCTTTGAAATAAAGTGGAGAAAGTCTATCACAGGGAAAATGAAAAAGGGGAAAGAAAATATGACAAGGAAGATAAAAGATAAAGAGTATCAATTCAGGAGTTTAAAAAAACCATTGAAGACCAAGGCATATTATAATATATTAAAAACAATGTATACTATAATTCTTGGGACTAAGAAGGGACATAACATTTCTATTTTTTTGAAGACCTGCTAATACTAAGCATGATGGAAAAATGAAAAGAACTCTGGATATATTGCTGTGAAATTTCGAAAGAGAAAGATAAAGAGATAATCCTAAATGTTTCCAAAAGTCACCAATAAGTGGTCAAAATTATCTTGAATCAGAACTCTTACCAGTAATGCTGGCTGCTGGAAGACAAGGAAGCAATAATTGCGAAGTTCAAATGGAAAATATTTTCAACCCAAAAACATCTGTATTCATCAAACTATTAAATACATAGACATGTATTTCATATGATTCAGAAAACTTAATTCTTCCTATCATTTATTTGATAGATACTTTGGAATATGCTTAAAGTGAGGGCATAAATTAAGAAAGATGCATGTGATCCAGGACTTTAATTTAGATCCAACACTGAAGAGCAATGATAGGAAATCGTCATATGATTTCAGATGAGTTTTCAGTGACAAGAGAAGGTTTTACTTGATTGGGACAGGAGAATGGAGAACTCCAGGATGGAGCCATATGGAGATGTGCATTGCACAGATTCTGTACTCATGCTAGACTGTGGATAAACCAAGGACATGAAAAAGGCAGAGAATAAAAGAAAATAATAGGAGTGCCTGTCATGGCTAAGCAGTTAACGAGCCCAACTGGCATGCAAATGGATGCAGGTTCAATCCTGGCCTTGCTCAGTGGGTTAAGGATCCAGGGTTGCAGTGAGCTGTGGTGTAGGTCGCAGACATGGCTCGGATTACATGTTGCCATGGCTGTGGTGTAGGCCAGTGGCTATAGCTCTTATTCGACACCTAGCCTGGGAACTTCTGTATGCCATGGGTGCAGCCCTAAAAAAAGACAAAAAAATAAAAGAAAATAACAAAGACAATTATAGATTCCAGGAAAAGTTAAAAAATGTTGATATAAGAGAGGGCAGTGATTGCATCCTATGTAAACATAAGTGAAAAATATTTATGTGGTCTGAATAATGTAAGTGCTGTTTTTTATTACTCAGTGAATTTATTACATTTATAGTTGTACAATGTACATAACAACCCAATTTTATATTCTATCCCAAACTCCCAGCATGCCCCCATCCCCCAACCTCTCTCTTTGGAAAGCATAAGTTGTTCAAAGTCTGTGAGTCAATATCTGTTCTGCAAAGAAGTTCATTGTGTCCTTTTTTCAGATTCCACATGTAAATGATAGCATTTGATGGTGGTGTCTCATTGTATGGCTGACTTCACTTAGCATGGTAATTTCTAGGTCCAGCCATGTTGCTAAAAATGCTGGTATTCTGTTCCTTTTAACAGCTGAGTAATATTTCATGTGTATCTGTACCACCTATTCTTTATCCACTCCTCTGTCAATGGACATTTAGGTTGTTCCCATGTCTTGGCTATTATTTATAGTGCTGCAATGGACACTGGAGTCCATGTGTCTTTTTGTGTCATGGCTTTCTCTGGATAGATGCCCAGGAGTGGGATTGCTGGATCAAATGGTAGTTCTAATTTTAGTTTTTTGAGGAATCTCCATACTGTTTTCCACAGTGGTTGCACCAATTTACATTCCCACCAACAGTGTAAGAGGGTTCCTTTTTCTCCACACCCTCTCTAGCACTTATTGTTTATAAACTTTTTGATGATGGCCATTCTGGCTGGTATAAAGTGGTACCTCGTAGTGGTTTTGATTTGAATTTCTCTAATAATAAGTCACGTTGAACATCTTTTCATGTGTTTTTTGGCATCAATATGTCTTCTTTGGAGAATTGTCTGTTTAAATATGCCCATTTTTTGATGGTTTATTTTTATTTTTTTGGTATTGAACTGCAGAAGGTGTTTATAAATTTTGGAGATTAATCCATTGTCAGTCAATTCATTTGCAAATATTTTCTCCCATTCTGTGGGTTATTTTTTTCGTTTTGTTTTGGGTTTCCTTTGCTGTGCAGAAACTTTTGAGTTTAATGAAGTGCGATTTTTTATTTCTGTTTTTGCTGTCATTACTTTAAGAGGTGGATCTGAGGAGATGTTGCTGTCATTTACATCAGAGAGTGTTTGGCTTATGTTTTCCTCTAAGAGTTTTATAGTGTCTGATCTTATATCCAGGTCTTTGATCCATTTTGAGTTTATTTTTGTGTAGGGTGTTAGGAAGTGTTCTAATTTCATTCTTTTACATGTGGCTGTCCAGGTTTCCCAGCACCAGTTACTGAACAGGCTGTCTTTTCTTCAAGGTATATTCTTGCCTCCTTTGGCATAGATGAGTTGACTGTAGGTGCATGGGTTTAATTCTGGGCTTTCTATCCTGTTCCACCGATCTATATCTCTGTCCTTGAGCCAGTACCATATGGTTTTGAAGACTGTAGCTTTGCAGGATCGTCTCAAGTCAGGGAGCCTGATGCCTCCAGCTCCATTTCTCCTTTTTAGGATGTCTTTGGCTATTCTGGGTCTTTTGTGCTTCCAAACATACTTTAAAATATTGGGTTTGAGTTCTGTGAAAACTGTCCTTGGTAATTTGATAGGGACTGCATTGAATCTGTAGATTGCCTTGGGTAGTATAGTCATTTTGATCATTTTGACTCTTCCAATCCAAGAGCATGTATGTCTTTCCATCTGCTTTGTGTCATCTTTGATTACTTTCATCACTGTCAAATAGTTTTCAGAGTACAGGTCTTTTGTCTTTTTAGGTAGGTTTACTCCTAGGTATTTTATTCTTTTGGATGTGATGGTAAATGGGATTCATTCCCTAATTTCGCTCTCTGTTCTTTCATTGTTAGTATATAGAAATGCGGTTGCTTTCTGTGTATTAATTTTGTGTCCTGTGCCTTTGCCAAATTCATGGATGAGCTCTAACAGTTTTCTGGTAGCGTCTTCAGGATTCTCTAGGTATAGTATCACATCATCTGCAAAAAGTGATAGTTTTACTTCTTCCTTTCCAATGTGGATTCCTTTTATTTCTTTTACTTCTCTGATTGCTGTGGCCAGGACTTCCAAAACTATGTTGAAGAGTAGTGGTGAGAGCAGACATCCTCGTCTTGTTCCTGATCTCAGTGGGAATTCTTTCAGCTTTTCACCATTGACAATGGTATTAGCTTTGGGTTTGTCATACATGGCTTTTCTTATGTTGAGGTAGGTTCCCTCTGTGCCCACTTTCTGAAGGGTTTTTATCAGAAATGGGTGTTGGATTTTGTCAAAGGCTTTTTCTGCACCTATGGAGAGGATCATATGGTTTTTCTTCTTCAGTTTGTTAATGTGGTGTATCACACTGATGGATTTGCATGATATTGAAGAATCATTGCATCTCTGGGATAAATCCCACTTGATCATGATGTACAATCTTTTTAATGTAATGTTGGATACAGATTGCTAGTAGTTTGTTGAGGATTTTTGCATCTATGCTCATTAATGAAATTGGCCTGTAATTTTCTTTTTGTGATGTCTTTGTGTGATTTTGGTATCAGAGTAATGGTGGCCTTATAGAATGAGTTTGGGAGTGTCCCTTCCTCCTGGAGTTTTTTGGAAGAGTTTCAGAAGGATAGGTGTTAGCTCTTCTCTAAATGTTTGAAAGAATTCGCCTGTGAAGCCATCTGGTCCTGGACTTTTGTTTGTGGGAAGGTTTTTAATCACAGTTTCAACTTCAGTCCTTGTGATTGGTCCATTCATCTTTTCTATTTCATCTTGGTTTAGTCTTCGAAGATTGTAAATTGGGTTTTCCGCTTGCTTTATTCACATATAGTTGCATATAGCAGTCTCTTATGATCCTTTGTATTTCTGTGATGTCCATTGTTTCTTATCCTTTTTCATTTCTAATTTTATTGATTTGAGTCCTCTCTCTTTTTTTTCTTGATAAGTCTGGCTAAGGGTTTATCAATTTTGTTGATCTTTTCAAAGAACCAGCTTTTCATTTCATTGATCTTGTCCCTCTAGCTGCTTTAGTGTAAGCTAGCTTGTTTATTTGAGCGTTTTCTTGTTTCCTGAGGTGGGCTTTCGTATTGCTATAAACTTTCCTCTTAGAATGGCTTTTGCTGTATCCCATAGGTTTTGGAGTGTAATTTCCTTCTAGATATTTTTTTCATTTCCTCTTTGAGTTCTTCAGTGATCCATTGGTTGTTTAGTAGCATGTTGTTGAGTCTGCACCTGTTTGTGTTTTTTGCAGTTTTTTCTCTTGTTGTTGATTTCCGGTCATATAGCATTGTGGTTGGAAAAGATGCTTGATGTGATTTCCATTTTCTTAAAGTTACTGAGGCTTGATTTGTAGCCCATGATGTGGTCAATCTTAGAGAATGTTCCAGGTGAACTTGAGAAGAATGTGTATTATGTTGCTTTTGGATGGAATAGTCCTATAAATATCTATTAAGTCCATCTGGTCTAATGCTTCATTCAGGGCTTGTGTTTCCTTATTGATTTTCTGCCTGGATGATCTGTTCATTGCTGTAAGTGGGGTGTTAAAGTCCCCCTACTATGATTGTGTTATTGTCAATTTGTCCTTTTAAGGTTGTTAGCAGTTGCCTTATATATTGTGGTGATCCTATGTTGGGTGTGTAGATATTTAAATTGTTATATCTTCTTCATGGATTGATCCTTTCATCATTAGGTAGTGACCTTCCTTGTCTCTTAAGATATTCTTCATTTCAAGTTCTATTTTGTCTGATATGAGCATTGCTACTCCAGCTTTCTTTTGATTCCTGTTTGCATGGAATATTTTCTTCCATCCTCTCACTTTCACTTTGTGTTTGTCCCTAGAAGTGAAGTGGGTCTCTTGAAGACAGCACATATATGGGTCTTATTTTTTATCCATTCAGCCAGTCTATGCCTTTTGGTTGGGTTGTTTAGTCCATTAACATTTAAGGTAATTATTGATATGTATGTTCTTATTGCCACTTTATTAATTGCTTTGGATTTGTTTTTGTTGCTCTTTTTTTCTTCCCTTCTTTTCTTGTTCTCTCCTCTTGTGGTGTGATGAATATCTTTAGTGTTGTATTTGAGTTGATTTTTCTTATTTGTTTGTGTATCAGTTGTAGATTTTTGGTTTGCAGTTACTCTAAAGTTTTATATATGAGCCTACATATATATACCCGAGATTGTTTTAAGTTGTTGGTTTCTTAATTGCAAGTTCATCTCCAGTGTCCTGCATTTGAACCCTGCCTCTTCTCATGATTTCTGATTTCAGTAGCATAATTGTGCATGGATGATTTCGTATCTTTACTGTATATATACCTTTCCTGGTAAGCCTTGTCATTTGTGGTATTTTTCTTTCCGATTACAGCCTTTTCTTTTCTGCCTAGAGAAGTTCTTTTAGTATTTGTTGTAAGGCTGGTTTAGTGTTGCTGAATTCTTTCAGCTTTTGTTATCTGTGAAGATTTTATTTCTCCTTCAAATCTGAATGAGAGCCTTACTGGGTAAAGTAGTCTTGGTTGGAGGCTTTTCCCTTTCATCATGTTAAGTATATCATGCCACTCCCTTCTGGCCTGCAGAGTTTCTGGTGAAAAATCTGCTGATAACCTTATTGGGGTTCCCTTGTATGTCACTTGTTTCTTTTCCCTAGCTGCTTTCAAGATTTTCTCTTTGTCTTTAATCTTGGTCAGTTTGATTAATATGTGTCTCAGGATGTTTTTCCTTCAGTTTGTTTTATATGGTACTTGTTGTGCTTCCTGGATTTGAGTGAGTGTTTCCTTTCCCATGTTAGTGACGTTTTTGGCTATTATCTCTTTGAAAATTTTTTCTATCCCTTTCTCTCTCTCTTCTCCTTCCAGCACCCCCATAATACAGATGTTGGTGCGCTTACCGTTGTCCCAGAGTTCTCTGAGACTCTCTTCATTTGTTTTCAACCTCTTTATTCTGTTCTGCATCCATGATTTCCACTAATCTGTCTTCCACCTTGCATATTCGTTCTTCTGCCTCCTGTATTATGCTGTTGGCTGCTTCTAATGAATTTTTTATTTCAGTTATTGTATGTTGCATCTCTTCTTGCTTAAGTTTTATATCTTGTATCTCTTTGCTCAGTGTTCCCTGTAAATTAGCCATCTTTGCCTCCAGTTTATTTCCAGTGTCTTGCATCATCTTCAGAATCATCAGTCTAAAGTCTTTTTCCTGGAGGCTGAGAATCTCCTGATCACTTAGCTGCTTTTTTGGGGGGTTTTCCTTTCTCCCTTATCTGAGTTATAGTTCTCTGTCTTTCCAATTTTATAGGTTTTTGGCATGGCGACCTTTTTATAGATAATAGAGTTGTAGTCTCTCTTCTGGTGTCTGTTCCCCTTGTGGCTGAAGTTGGTACAGGGGTTTGCTGTAGACTTCCTGATGGGAGGGACTGATGCCTGCCCACTGGTAGGTGGAGCTGATTCCTATCCCTCTGGTGGGTGAGGCTTCATCTCTGGGTAAGATTAGAGGTAGATGTGTGCTTGGGGGGTCTTTAGGTACCCTGTTTACTGATGGGTGGGTCTGTGATTCCACCTAGATTGTTGTTTGGCCTGGGGCTTCTCAATGCTGACTGACAGGTGGGGCCAGATTTTCCCAAAATGTCCACCTCTAGAGAAACATATGCTGATAAATATTCCCAAGAGCTTTGCTTCCAATGCCCTTCCCCCACAACAAGCCACAGTCACCCCCTGTTTTCCCAGGAGATCCTCCAAAAACTGCAGTCAGGTCTGACCCAGATTCCTATAGAGACCTTGCTTTGGCCTGGGATTCAGTGCACATGAAATCTGTGTGTGCCTTTTAAGAACGGGGTCTCCGTTCCCCCCAGTCTCATGGAGCTCCTGTTCACAAGCCCCACTGGCCTTCAATGTCAGATGCTCCGGGGGCTCTTTCTCCTAATGCCAGATCCCCAGGTATGGGGACTTTATGTGGGGCTCAGAACTTTCACTCCTGTAGATGAGTCTCTGTGATAGTTATGCTCCAGTCCATGGGGCTTCCCACCTGGGAGGTATCGGGTTGCTTATATGGCATAATCGCCCCTCCTACCTCTTGATGTGGCATCCTCTTTGTCTTCTGGAGTAGGATATCTTTTTGAAAGTTTCCAGTCAATTTGGTTGAAGATTCTCAGCATTTGGTTGTGATTTTGTTGTTTTTAGGAGAGAAGTTGAACTCTCGTCGTTCTATTCCACCATCTTAATCTCTTCTCTGTAAGTGCTGTTTTTTTGTATGGAACATATTAGATCAACCTATAGACAAGGTAGTGGAAGGACACATTATCATCCTTATAACTTTAAATGTTTGAAGTGCAGATACCTGATATTGAAGGTGGAGGGAAAACATGAATGAAGGAATGACCACAAGTGATAATATCTTCACAAGTATGGAGCTGGGAGAAACTGTGTGTGCAGCTGACACAGTAAACAATAAGAAACATAAATATAATAGAGGAACTGAAGGTAGAAATATAACTGTACCAGGAGGTTAGCATAGGGAATAGAGGGGAATGGGTGGTGGGTGTATGGTTTGTATAAGAGCTAAAACATTTTCTTGTGTAGTAGTAATTTCATGTATATCTAACGTTGATAAATTAATATTAGTGTAAGTATATTATTTAGAGATTCAATGATATTTGAACTCCAAAATCAAGCAGTTTGAACATGTTGCCTATGGAGGGATGAAGCTGGATGAGTGGGAGTGGGATATAAATCATTTAACATTTTAATCTCATGCATATTGATAAATACAACAGTAAAATAGAAAATCCTGAAAAAAGTCAACCAGGACTTAATTAAGATTTTGCCTAAGCCCACTGCATATACATACAAATGATCTGTGAAAGTACCTATATACTGTATTTGAGAAAATTCTTTTGTCTTGAGAATTCCATCTTATATAGAAATAGTAGTCTTAAGATTTTTTTCTCCAATTCTTTGATTTTAGGAAAGTTAATGAGTGTTTTAACACCTCCATTTACTCAGCAGTAGATTGAGGATATTGGGTTTGAGGTAGCTATGTATTTTTTGTATAGGTTTTAAACAACACAAACTTTATTCTGGCCTTGAAGGTGTTTTCGTTTTTCTTTATGAGAATTCCCTTAATGTCTTAATATTCACCCTCCATCTTTTTTTTCTATTTTCTTATTTCTATATTATATATGTAGGGATTTACTTTTAATGTCCAAATAGCTAGAAGGTAGATTTTGAATATTTTTGTAGGTAAAAAGGGTGACTGATCTGAATTTGAAATACATCATCATAACAACCAAAAATATGTCAATGCTGAAAAACAGAAAGAAAAGAAATGAAGCCAAATGGCTACATTTTCAACACCACTGTCTCTTTCCATTTGCCACAATTTTTTTGCTGATGTCTGTGAGTATATAAGAAAGTTTCTCATCTGGGTTAGGAGCATTAATGAAATTACTGTGTAGCAGTCGTGGAAAAATGAGAGAAATCCACATTTGTTTTCCATAATGAAATCTGTATTTGCTTGGTCATAGTCCAAATCGGTTTTGAAAAGTATTTATCAAATTGAAGTAGATGAAGTTGTCCAAAACTTAATAAGGATGAAAAAAGAAGGAAAATTTAAAGAGAAAATTTCCAATTAAAGCTGAGTAACTGTTGATTACTCAGGCCCAAGAATTAATACTGATGAATGTTATATAATTTAGCAGATCTTGCCAGGATAAAGAGATATTTGAGTGTAAGCTCAATATCACAGGAGATGGATAGCTGCTTTGCAACTTACATTTTACATCTGTTCTCATTTTCCTAATCTATACCCTTGGGGTAAAACTTCATTCACTCAAACCTTCCCATTCTAGGGAGATCATTCTTTACAACTTCTGGGTTTTTATCCTTGTCAGTCACCCAAAGTAATGCCCAACACTTTTTTTTTTTTTTCCCCTCACCATTTCAGGATTCTGTGTCATGTCCCTTTTCCTGAATATTTTCTTGATCTGCTCTTCACAATAAGTTACTATGGGGCACTGGATGTTTTTAAGCCTAGTGTACAAGGAGGGAGTTCCCACTGTGACTTATGGTTAATGAATCTGACTAGTATCCATGAAGACGTGGGCTTGATCCCTGGCCTTGCTCAGTGGGTTAAGGATCTGGCGTTGCCAGAAACTGTGGTGTAGGTCGCAGACACAGCTCAGATCCTGCATTGCTGAGGCTGTGGTTTTGGCTGGCAGCTATAGCTCCAATTGGACCCCTAGCCTGGGAGCCTCCCTATGCCGCAGGTGCATCCATAAAAAGACAAAAAAAATCAGATAAATAAATAAGTGTGCAAGGAGACTAAGTATATTTGTGAGCTACATCAATATCACAGGGTGGAACTGGAGGGGACAGTAGGAAACATCTACCATTCCATTATCTATAAGAATACAAGTGCAAATGGAAGCTGATTTTTATCCTAGTTTATTTAGAAGGTATTCTTTTGCTCAATCTTGAAAAGGTCTTAAGGCAATTAATGGTATCTTTAAAAATGGATGTTTAAAGATACTCACTAAAAAAGTGTAAGCTATAGTGTGAAGCTTACTTATTTCTCTGTATTGTCTAACTCATTTATTGATTTTATAATTTTTAGGCAAGTAGGACCAGTCATAAAAATGAACCTGAGAAATCACCTAGGGTGAAGAAAAATAATCAGGAAGAGGAATATAACATTTTAATTGGAAAGGATGGAACTTAATGTTAATATCAATGCCTACTGCCACCAGCCACTTCACTTTAACATTTAAGGGGCTAATGAACATTTTGCTGATAGAATCTGGGTTTCTCTGCTGAGTAGCAAGATAGAATTATTTACTACAGGGAGGGACAACATTAGTAAATGGGATACTATAAAACTTCAAGTAAGAATTGGAAGTGAAGGTAACAGTATTAATTTCCCTGGCATAAATTTCTGCTTTCTCATCCTGAAGTTTTATTTTGGCACAAAGATAGTAATAACACTAAGCCCTCCACTGGAATCCAAACTGAAGATAGATGATTTTTGTCTTTAAAAATTTCATTATAAAGGACTAAGTTTGGAATAGATGAAAAAGTATTTTGTCTTAATGTAAGAGTGTCCCTTTTGAAGTCAGAGAACTCAAATTAGATACAGTTTCATTTGTTTGTAGCCTCTTTTACAAAATAGAAATATTAAGATTTATTTCAAAGTATGGTTGTAAGGATGAAAGATATTGTGAGAAAGTGTGACTTTTTAAAACTTTATAAAAATAAAGATATTGAAATAATAAAGCGATATTATCTTGTCTATCTAAAAAATAAATAGTTTCAAAGTATAAATATACTAGTCTCTCACTGGTGCCACTATGAATTTAGGGATGTTAAAACAATCTGTGCTTGACTCCTGATTTGCACATGTTAGCTAAAGGAACTAATTGACTTATTTGATGTCTTTTCTGGTTATCTATTGCTGGGTAAAAAAACTACCCAGAAACCAAGTGGCTTACAACAACAATTTTGTTATACCTTATGATTTTGTGGGTCAGGAATTTGAATGGGCA
Organism: Phacochoerus africanus; assembly: GCF_016906955.1. Lineage (NCBI taxonomy): Eukaryota > Metazoa > Chordata > Mammalia > Artiodactyla > Suidae > Phacochoerus > Phacochoerus africanus. The sequence continues at coordinate 262,732,385 of NC_062544.1, forward strand.
TAGCTGGCACTTCCTTAAGCTCCATGTAGCACTGGCTGTTTCTCAGTGGTATTCATGTGGTAGATGGGTTGCTATGGGGGAGCAGGCAAGTTGGCTGCTTGGGCATATCTGGCACCATATTGGAAATGGCTAGAAGGTTGGGCTTAGCTAGGGCTGTGGAAGAGCATGCCAGTGCCTGAATTTTCAGCATATTTGTCTCAAGGGTGTTAAACTCCTTACATGGAAGCTAGCTTTTCTCAGAGTTAACATCCCAATGGACCCAGGTAGGAGCTGCAAGCCTTCTTGTGACTCTGCTTTAGAAGTTCCAGAACATCCTTTCTGCACATTCTTTTCATCAAGGGAGACACAAAGTACAATTAAAATTCAAGAGGAAGGGGAATAAGCTCTACCTCTTAATCTATCATGGTGCCTGCCAGTCTCAGCTTTTCCCTTTTGTAAAACCTACCCCCAAAGAGTTGTTGAGAAGGTCCAATGAGATTGTGTCTTTAAAATGGTTCTCAAAGAGCCTTACCAAAGAAAATTCTCTTCTCTTCTCTTCTTTGTGCATCTGGTGATTTTATTTCTCAATGTCACTAGGATACCTGGGAATCACTGAAGTAAGCTCTACTGCCTCCTGAGCATTCAAAATAGTTGAGTGAATTTATGTACTTTAGTCACAGAAATCCCTGAGACTCAGACCATGTACAATCTTTAACTTATAGGCCACTTCTCAGAGTACTTGTTTTTCCAGGCTAGAGCAGCTTAGAAAGAAAAAGAAAAAATTAGAAGACAGTAGGGTTACTAAAAAGAGACATAGTTGAAGAACCTAGAAGCACAGGGGAATAAAAAGTGTAAAGCACCAGACACCACAGCTCTAACATTCTTGGAATTTTTAACAGAATAAAAGAAGTTTACCCACGATCCCAGTAACTATTTTTTTATATGCTAAGTTAGCAAGTACTGTTCCTAATGATTTTAGTAACAGAAGTTTAAATTTTGTTCTGTGTCACCTATAAGTATAAGAGAATGTATAATCTGTTTTAGAAAGATTTTTAACCTTTATGATTAACATTAAACATGTGTCACATATAAAGTACAAGTTTCAAGATTTCCTACTCGCAGAGTTTTTCTCTCCCTAAGGATACTATATAACTGATATGTTTCAGTATGGTGTTATGCTGTGATGGGAAATATCTATTATTTTTTTGGCTGCCTAGGAGCTGAACCTTGTTTTGATGTTTTGGGGGTTATTGACCTTGGATCTTGGTGAGATTCAGAGGGTACGTGCAATGAAGAAGTTGAAAAGGACAGATATTCCCTCTCTCAGCCTGCTGGGCAAGAAGGGGTCTAAGCCCCTGACCCCACGATCTAAGCCCATGACCGTGATGTAAGCTTAACTGATCATGGTTGCCTCGTGTGAAGGATCATGATCCAGCACTATCGAGGATAGAACAAGGGCAACAGAGAGTAGGGCAGCAGCCTCTAGTTCTCATGGCTAGCCATCATTTAGCAAGCTGTGGTGTGTACACCAGACTGGTTTTGTTGTAGGATGTTACCTTAACCCTGCCTGATGTCTGACTTACTGTCTGTGCCTTTTTCCAGGCCAGGTTCTCTAATGTTCCCTGTAATTCTAGGACTTACTTGATTATCATCATTCCACTATATATCTTTGCTTAAATAAGAATTGGATGTAATTGCTTGAATTAAGAATCCTGATCATTATGGAACTTACTATCAAGAGTGCTTGGAGGCTATGGACACACAGGGAAATGGTGGCAGTGTTTCTCGATTCTGGTTTTACATTAGAATCCTCGAGAATGTTTGGAAAATAGTAATGCTCAAACCAACCCAGGTCAATTACATTGACTGTCAATGGGTAGGATCCATGTATTTATACTTTAATGTAATGTGAGAATTAATGTAGAGAGAGGATATAGTGAATTCAATGACTTATGAAAATGGGGTTTTGGGGATATTAATTATGTGTAACTTATCCACCCGTCCCCAGATTATGTACCTTAAGAAAGCCCAGAATATGCTTCTTTTACCAAGGCGTTGAGTGACTACAAGCATTCTTGAAAATCACTTTGTAGCTGTTCTAAGACAGAAATAATGAAAACTTTGCCATTGAAATAGGTTCTCTGACTTCTATGGAGATAACAGGACCCAAAATAGCAGTTTCCAACTAGCCATATCTAACTTCTAGGGTCAAACGTTATTGTGCTAGTCTGCAAGGTCTGCCTGATGATAACAATGATTAGTTCAGCTGGGATCTTTGGTATTGCCAAATTAATCATGGGTTCCTAGGACTGAAATGGTTGAGAAACGTATAAAGTTCTTATTTGATTTGTATAACTGGGAAATCTCCAAATCTGGTGAATGGAAGTCTGACCTGATTCATATTTTCATAGTCATAGATCTATGTCCAATTTCCATACCTAAGTTAGTTCACACACCAGAGCCTTTGAATAAATATAAACCTTTGAAGATAGAACCTCCGATAACATAACAGTACTAACAGAGTTTAAGGCTCCTAGCCTTCTTCAAGGGTCCTTGTTCAGTTGCTAGGTAGCTCAAAGGCCCTTGATTGGGTATGTATACCATATCTTTTTAATCCTTTCATCTGTTGGAACATTTAGGATGTTTCCATGTCTTGGCTATTGTGAATAGTGCTGCAATGAAAATATGGGTGTGTGTGTCTTTTTCTAGGAAAGTTTTGTCAGATATATGCCCAAGAGTGGGATTGCTGGGTCATATGGGGTTCTATATTTAGTTTTCTGAGGTATCTCCCTCAATTTCTATCTTCAGCCTCATGAAGGGTTTTTAGGAAAAGTGGGCCTAATGTGATGGAAATGTACTGTTGCGGTATGATAGCTGACTTCATGTTTTGCTTTGAAGGAAAATGAGAAAGAAAATCTTCCCACTGGGCAGGACCTGCCTAGACCAAAACACCCTGTTGCCCATATGCCATGGACAGAGAAATGGCCTGAGGTGAGTTACTGTATTTCTTCCTGGGCCATGGCTAATAGTTTGGTGGTGAAGTTAAGGATATCAGGAGAAGAATGAAAAAAGAAGTAAAATGTGTAATGAATATGTGTTTGGATGTCAGGCTATTGGATTCCACATGGAAGATCACCAGAAATCCCCTAGAGGAGAAAACTATTGATAAGCATGTGGAAAATAAGACCCTCAGGTAGAAATATAATTACAGGTTAATTATTTTAGATGCTTCTGCTGTATAGAATAGTTATTCTGCTCTGGGGTTTCCTTGCCCTGCTTTTTATGCATTTGCCAAATCATGAACCTACTGATTTCTTTTTATGGTATCATTAAGTTTTCATACAGTCTTTCTCCTGACCAATGAACTCAATTTACTGGACAGTTGTCCATCAGATTCATGGATTTTTACCATATGCTCCATGATCAACTAGCTGTTGACCTTGCAGAATGGGAGAATGGTTCAATTATTACCATGTCTCTAAGAGGTCACAGTTGCATACTTAGGATATTGTCCTCTAGGATTCATTGATGCTCTTAACCAGCAACTAATACAGGGCATTGTGTCTGTCATGAATTGAGGAACTAGTGGATGGAATTGGGAGTCCCATGTTCTCAATGACATTGGATTATGGCTGGAAATATTGCCTTTCCTGTATCTAAAACACTATGCTCTGCTAGTGCAGAGGTTTTTTTTTTTTTTTTTTTTTTGGCCATTTCTTGGGCCGCTCCTGCGGCACATGAAGGCTCCCAGGCTAGGGGTCCAATCAGAGCTGCAGCTGCCAGCCTACACCAGAGCCAGAGCAACACAGGATCCAAGCCGCGTCTGTGACCTACACCACAACTCACAGCAACGCTGGATCCCCAACCCACTGAGCAAGGGCAGGGATCGAACCCGCAATCTCATGGTTCCTAGTCAGATTCGCTAACCACTGTGCCACGATGGGAACTCCTTGCAGAGGTTTTTATACTCAAGGGAGAAATATTTCTATCAAGAGGCATAGCAAGTTTTGTGTTGACTTAGAAGATAAAACTTCTACTTAGCCATTTTTTTTTTCAAGCCACTGGATTATCAATCAAAAAGGAGGGCTATGATACTGGCTCTAATGATTGATCTCGACCATCAAGGATAATAACAGGTGATATACATTAAAGGATGGGAAGTCTATGAATAGAACTCACCTGATATCTAGTACTGCCTTAACAAATGGTCTAATTTAATGCTATTCCAACAGAGCCCATTATAAATTAGAATTTGGTCACTCCATTGGTAAAACTAACAACTAGTTGATGGGAAAAAGTTATAAGGGGGAAAAAATAGTCATAAAAATAAAGAAACCTTTATGAATAGCTATAGAAACAAGACTGTAGTTTTCTCCCACATTTTCTTTGCGATACTGGTGTGTGTGTGTGTGTATACACGTGTGTTTTCCTTTTTCTTTCTGTCTTTTTTTATTAGGTAGTTTGGTGGTTGCTAAAATTACAGTTTAGTACACATGTCACAGAATATTGAAGTAGAATCATGGCAGACCTATAGTTGTAAGAGAGCCAGGACTTAAAGCAGAATGTTGTTTAAAATATGGATCATCCCTCCTTAAATAAGAGTTGTAGGTGTTTTCAGCACACAGGGGATAACTATAGCATTAATTTTGTAGCAGCATTTTTTTTAACCTTAAAAATTTGAAGAAGGTTGTATGTGGATATTGTGCAGTCTAAGGGGTGAATTATAGTAATATTTTTTCCCCTGTAAATCATCTCAGTCTTCCTTGTTATATTTGGGAATTGTCTACCTCATGAGTCATGGTAGAAGGCAGAGCATCACTTACTCCCTCCACAGAAGCTGAGAATCAGATACCTAGTGGTCTAAATCCTTCCTCTAGCTAAACTAGGAACATGTGATGTAGGCTTGGCCTGTTAGATGCAGTCGCATGGGTTGCATGGGTAACTAATGACTCAAGGAAGTGAAAAGAATGGAGATTCCATTTTGGTAGTTATGAGCTTCAGCAGCAGTAGCAATGAAATCGGGTTTCCAGGAGCATCTGTGGCAGTGATCCAGAAATGACATCAAGTGTTCCAGGTTGGTGTTAAGATTTTAGAGGACTTACTTTTTGGCGTGACTTTGGCTATGGTTCTGGCTACAGCTTAAAATCATATATTCCTATCATTTTCCATACCTGTTTTTTTTTCCCCCACATTTTTAGAGATTCAGCCAATCTCTATGTTCAAGGCTGCAACATATGCTTTAAATTTTTAAAAAATATTTAGGTCAACAAGAGCTTTTTTTCTGTTGCATGCAAAAAAGACTCTGAGTGATAGAGAAGGAATGAAAGTCATGAAGGGGAAAGGTAAAATGAGCATTCTGTTCCTGGGTGACCCAAGGTAGGGTAACTGGAAGAAGCTCAAAATCCAAAAAGTAAAAGGCCAGAGGACTAGAACAGTCAGCACTCAAGGTGGTTTTTCCACTTGGTCAGAAGGAATGGAGTTATTGCATGAAAGGAGGGAGGCAAAGACCATGGTTATCTGCAAAGTCAGCAAGGAAATGAATATCAGGTACTTTACAGGTAGGTTCTGGGCTGAGAGTATGATGCTGAGGATGGGCACTGAGCCAAATGCAATGGGCACTAGGGGTGTTATGCATACTTTATTTGAATAGTTTCGGTAAAGCAACTGTCAAGCTATGTTAAAAGTAGCTTTGCTCTTTTTTTGAATTTTTTCAGGCTTAACTAGCTACATATAGGTTTATAGTAATATTAATAATCCAATTCCATTGACTTCTACTTCTTCTTTCTAATGTAAGTCATTGACTTCATATAAAGAGATTTTCACATACTTAAAGGAGTCTCTAGGGGGTGTTTTACATTGTAAGATATACATGAATTCTTTGTTGCACTTTGCTTTGAAATGTTATTCTGTTCCCTTCCCCTTGATTCTAAGTTGGTTCTGTGACTTGTTTTCACCACGAATGCAGCATAGGTTATGTTGCATAGTGTCTGATACTGGGCCATAAGAGACCTGTAATTTCTGCTTTTACTTTCTGAAATGCTCCTTTTTGGGCCCCAGCTGCTGTACTTGGAAAAAGCCTTTTGGAGAGAGAGGGACCAGCCATCACACCCATTCCAGCCAATAGCTAGAGTTGAGTCCTGCCAGGCACCTTCACTGAAGGTTAGGGTCTTGGTGACACAAAACTGTAAAACAGGTTGTCTTTTAGTACCATGCTTTAGAATGGAGGTGGGGGAATCACTTGTTGGTTCATTGGTATTTGGACTAATTTAAAATTCCTCATTTCATAAGTATTGGTCATGAGACACAGAGAACGAGAGCGTAGGACAGAAGCAGGTAACAGATTTCGGTGTGCCTTAGATAGTCCCTCTCTTCTGATCACCAGGGCTTTTGGTTTTGATTGCCTTTCTATATTGAAGTAGACTCACATTGCCTGGCTCCTTCCTTCAGGATTTGTTCTTCTGCATAAGCCCCCTGGGAGCTCTCTTGTCCTGTCCCATAAGTTCTCCAGAAACATCCCAAGAAAAGTTTGCATCTCACTTAGATTCAAGCTTGGAGAGCTGCCATGCTAGGTATGGTTCAAGTATAATGTGCTAGAATTAGAATTATAGACGAGTATTGAGCTAGCACTCACCTGCCCTTTCCATGAGTAAGAGATCTATCAAGGAATGAATAGGTTGCAACAGGGCATAACTAGTTCCTAGAGACTCTTTATAGTAACTCACAAAGGATTCCCATTTGCAGAAAGAGACTTTCACATGTTAGACTGTAGACCTTTTCATGCTGAATTCAGACACCTGGAGCTGGAGGCAGGCAAGCTGATACACATTCAATTCACATTTCTACTTTACTTTAGCAGCTTCAACTAACTTCCTGCATTCATTGGGAAGTTATATATATTTATCCAGATATTCTTTTTGTTAGTTGTTTATATGGGCCATGAATCACAAAGATGAGGTTGTTGGCTGGAGCCGTGGTGAGCCTACTAGTATTTAGTGGTACAGATTTTCCTTATAGAAGAGCTAACTTCCCTGTTATTTCATGTCATCAGTTATGATATCAGTTTTCTCAACCATTACAAAAAGATAGGTTGATATCATTCTTCTTAAGCCACAGAGTCTGGTTTAGATCCTTTAATCACAAAGTGGCATGGCATTTTTTTTGAACACCTTTGCCTTTGTGGAGTATGTGATAGTTTATAACATACCTTCAGTCCTCTGGAAAGTCATTCTTCATTAGTTATTTATTTATACTACAACTTAATTTCAAGGAAAGCAATTAATCTACATTTATGACTATAAAGAAACTGCTCTTTTGTTCCTAATATAGTTTATTTTTATTTTAATTTATTTTTTATTTTTATTTTTTGTCTTTTTGCCATTTCTTGGGCCACTCCCACGGCATATGGAGGTTCCCAGGCTAGGGTCTAATCGGAGCTGTAGCTGCCAGCCTGCACCAGAGCCACAGCAATGCGGGATCCGAGCCGCGTCTGTGACCTACACCACAGCTCACAGCAATGCCGGATTGTTAACCCACTGACCAAGGGCAGGGATCGAACCGAAACCTCATAGTTCCTAGTTGGATTCGTTAACCACTGTGTCACAATGGGAACTCCTCCTAATATAGTTTAGATCAGCCTATTCCTTACCCTGCAGATTCCTTGGCTGCCACCAAAAGCAGTGATCTGTTCAGCACTAGAGGGGAATTTATACTCACTCTGGGAGTGACACTAAGCAAAGCTCTCTCCATACCACCAGTCCTTCTGAATCTTCAAGGATGTGAAAGAGACCACATAGTCAGATATTCCTTCACCCATAATGTATTTATCGAGTCCTTTTTTGATGCAGACAAGCACAATGTAGTTCAAAGGAATGAAAAAATGAAGTCTTTTCCTTTAACCGTCTGGTGAGAACATGTGCACATATGATAATAATGATAATACATTGAAATAATTGCTATTAGAGGAATGTGTGTGTAATGGCTCGTGGAAGCCCTGAGGTTTGGTATAAATACCTATTATGCAGTTAAGGTTTCACAAAGAAGTGATGTCTGACCTAGGTATGGAAGGTACAGTAGGGATTCCATTAGTTGATCTGCAAGAAGAGGAGCCCAGTTGTTCCAGTGATTCCACACAAGACCAACATAGAGCTGGTGACAGCTGCCAGTTGTGCAAGTGAAACCATCAGTGCCCAGCTGACAGCACATATTTGAGTGAGTCCTGCTGAGGCCAGCAGAAGACCTGCCAGGCTTAACCCAGTCCAAATGGCTTCCCAAGGCCTCCTAAGTGAAATAAATATTGTTATCTTAAGGCACTAAGTTATGGTATGGTTTGTACGGACATGATCATATTTATATTATGGAAAGATTAACAGAAGACTTGTAGAGAATGGATTATAGGAGATGAAGGTGAGTCAGAGCATTTAGGGAACAATTGAAAGAGCTCAGGAAAGACCAATTGCTGTTCCTCAGGAGACTTTGTGCCAGAATCCTGAAATTAAAAGCCTCTTTCTGGAGTCTTGTGCAAATAGTCAAGATCCTGACTGTAGAGCATCTTCTCTGTCATCAAAGGCTGCTGATTTCTTTCTTTTTTTCATTTTTTAAAGCTTTATTGACGTGTAGTTGATTTATAATGTTGTGATAATCTCTGTTGTACAACCAAGTGGTTTAGGTTTACATGTACACACATCCATTCTCTTTCAGATTCTTTTCCCACATAGATTATCACAGAATATTCGGTAGATTTCCCTGTGCTATATAGCAGATCCCCACTGGCCAATCATTCCATGCACATCAGTGTGCATATGCCAATCCAAACCCCCTAGTCTATCCTTCCCCCCACCCTGTCCCCTTTGGTAACCATAAGTCAGGTGCAAAATAGTTTCATTGCTAGTTCACTTGCCTGCACTAGAATCCCCTAAGCAGAATTCCCAACCAGGTCATGGCAGACTTATTCCACAACTCCAGAGAATCTCTTTACCCTTCTTTCCTTTTTCCATACTGTTATCCATTTGACTTTCCCTAGGACTTCTTCATTTGGAAAACTCATAGACAGCAAAACACATGAAGTCTTTCTTATATGTCACTCTTCTTCATTTCTCAAAATTCTAACCCCTGATTCACCTTCTCTCACGGTGCTGTTCCCATCTGCCTTCTTCCCCATGACTTAACCTCCTATTCTGCACAAACTTTTCCATTCTGCCCTATATTGCTCCTGGTCCATAAGAAAGGCATATTCCCTGTTTCTTTGATTGTTTTTTTCTTGTCCCAAACTTGAGTCTGGTCCTACATTGAGAATACTTATCCTCCTCTCTCAAATATAGACTGTTTCATCTTCTACACCCCCATAGGACTTAGAATTGGTAGATGAGTCCACTCCACTCTAACTGCTCTTGAAAAGTGGTCAGTGATGTGCTAGTTGAATCCAGTGGATCCTTTCAGTGGAATTGGACATTCTTGACCACTGTCTTTGAGATGCTCTTAATCCTTTGGATTCTTTTACATTTCTCCTAATGTTCTAGCCTTTCCCCTTAAGAATATTTTATGTATTCATCTTCTTCTATTACTTAAATTTTGGTGTTATTTAGGAGTGCATGTAAAGTCCTCTTTTCTTTTTACATAATTTAATGAACTTTCTTGAGGGATCTAATCTCATGGCTTCAATTACCAAGTGTATGTCAGTGCCTTACATGAACTAGTTTTCTCCTTAGATATGACCCATATGGTGCCTTCGTGTAGATATTCCAAATTCACATTAAAGTCATTGTGTCCTTTAAACCTATTTCTCTTGCTGTCCCCCCCACCCACCCCTATCTCATTTAATAGTACAAACATACAACGCAATTGCCTAAATTGAATCCCGGCTCCCTGATCTCTACTTCCATCCAATCACCAAGTTCTGTTGAATCTGTTTTCTAAGTAGTTCTATAATCTGTCCACTTATTTTTGTTTTATTGCCATCCTTATAGTTCAGATTAATACCACCTCAATTCTAGATTAATTCAAGATTGGGTCCTTTCTCTTTTTTTTTCTGTTGGGATTGAAAGATAGATTAATTCACCTGATAGACTAAGGGATCTAATCAAGCCCAAATTTTTAGGAAAGAGGAGTTGGAGAGAGACATCTGAGATGAACATCAGGCCCTGGATCATTAGAAATTGCTTGGTTTTTTTTTTGTTGTTGTTGTTTTCTTCTTCTTCTTCTTCTTTTTTTTTTGTTTTTTTTAGGGCCACACCTGTGGCATATGGAAGTTCCCAGGCTAGGAGTCAAATTGGAGCTACAGCTGCTGGTCTTTGCCATGGCCACAGCAACATAGGATCCCAGCTGTGTCTGTGACCTATACCACAGCTCACAGCAACACTGGATCAGTGACCCACTGAGCGAGGCCAGGGATCGAACCCGTATCCTCATGGATACTGGTCGGATTCGTTTCCACTCCACCATGACGTGAACTCCCATCATGTTATTTTAGCTTTAAACAAGAAACCTTACAAAATTGAGAGAAAATTCTAATTCTGCATTTGGCTTGCTTCATAGGAGTCTTTAAGTTTTCACTCCAATTTTAAAGAAACTGAAACCTGAAATCACGTAGTATGTGTGTTATGGTGGATTATACATAAAGACAACAGGGGTACAAGACCTTGTGTCTACATTAAAAAACTGGAGCATTAGTGTGTACTTACCTGTTTTTAAATTAAAACACAATGTTTGAAGCATATGCATATTTCTATGTTAATGACTTCCAACCTTAATTGAAAATTTTTATTAACTGACAAGCTGCATGAGTTGCTTTCGATAAGAGGACATCCATCCTAGTCCATTCAATAAATATTTATTGAGCATCAACTCCTTCAGAGCTCTGTTTAAGGTGTTCTGAGAGATGCAGAAATGAGACAAGCATCCCATCCTTAATAGGCTGGTATTTTGAATGAAATGAATACAAATAACTCAAAGGTAGAGGATAATAAGACAGATTATTCAATAGTGGTCCTTCCTCAAAAACACTAATTAATGTCCTCCCATGTTTGTCAAAAATCTTATTATCAAGACTTTATTCTAAAAGATATTAACTTCTGTTATAAATTAGCCTTATCCACCATTTTGCTAATCATAAATCACTCTTCCAGTAAAAGTATAAAGAGATCACCAACACTAGAATGTTAACAAATGCAACTTAAATGGGTCTTATATTTCATGTAATTAACTTGACACTGTGCCTGCATGAGACCGACAATTCTTTTCTAAATAATTAACTCAGGAAGGAATGAAGCAGGCTTCTATTATCACTCAATAGCAGAACAGCTCACTTTGAATTCCCCAGCACTCATCTGTGCCTCTGCTCAGTTATTGATTGTATGCTTTCTTTCATAGCTTTGCTAACTGTCTTGAAAGGACAGTTAACCATACTTCAGATAAACCTTATGGTATTATGTTAAATGAGATAAGCCAACCACAGAAGGACAAATACTGCATGATTCTACTTATAGGAGGTATCCAAATTATTCAAATTCATAAAATTCATAAAATCAGGAGTTCCCATCATGGCGCAGCAGAAATGAATCCAACTAGGAACCATGAGTTTGCAGGTTCGATCCCTGGCCTCACTGAGTGGGTTAAGGATCTGGCGTTGCCGTGAGCTGTGGTATAGGCTGCAGATGCAGCTCGGATCTGATGTTGCTGTGGCTGTGGTGTGGGCCGGCAGCTGTAGCTCTGATTGGACCCCTAGCCTGGGAACTTCCATATGCCATGGGCGTGGCCCGAAAAAAGCAAAAAAAATACAAACAAAAAACCAAACAAACCAAAACAAAAATTCATAACATCAAAGAGTGGCATGATGGGGCTGGGGAAGACTGAAATGGTGACTTACTAACCAACATGTATCATTTCCGTTATGCAAAATGAATCAACTCTAGGGATCTGCTGTACATCTCTGGTCATTAGCAATGTATTTTACCCTTAAAATTTGATAAGATAGAGCTCATGTGAGGTTATATAAAATAAAATAAAAATGCAGTTATATGTCCAGCATCAAGAAAAAGAAGCACTTATTACTATTATTGGTACTTTTTTCCCTCAGTTTTCAGAATGTCTTCACACACATCTTTCACTTCAAACCTGTGTCCCCTCCCACACCCTGGTTCTCCAAGCAAGACGGGAGCGTCAGCTTCACCTGCTTCATTAATCAGTTATCAAACCACACCAGTTTTAACTCCTAAATTTTGCTCTCCCCCTTTCTTTTTGTATAATTTTTTAAATAGCCTTTTTGAAGCATAATGTAAGTGGCATATGTTTAGTGTGTGCAACTTGATAAACCTGCACGTAAGCATACACTCATGTTAGCATCCCCACTCTCAAGATAATGAACATATCCATCATTCTCAAAATTTCCTCACATCTTTTGTAATCCTTTCCTCCCACCTCTGCTCTACCTAGTCCCCAGTCAACTGCGGATCTGCTTTCTGTTCCAGACCTCAAGGCCGGGCTGAAATGTAGTAGGAAAAGACCCACATAAGGTGGTTATTTTTTAAATCAGACCAATGATTTTTTAATTTATTTTTAAAATATAAAATCAAAGATGTTAAGGCAAGAATAAAATGGTGCAGTACTAACATCTGAAGGTAGAAGGAATTATTTTTTCAGTGAAAGGGAATACACACACACACACACACACACACACGTGTATATATATATAATGTAGAGAGATCTTATATTACTAGGCAGGAGTAGCCTTTGGTGTTCAGCATTTCAGAATGAACAGGAGGTGGTTAATGTGTTGGACACCAAGGAGCCCCAACAGAGCTTTTCTGTCTTTGGTGGTTCCTTTTCTCAAATAAACATCAACATTTCCCAGGCTGCTGTCCAGAGCCCTGGCCACAGCCTCTCTCAGCAATCTCATCCATTTGCATGCTTTTAAGTATGGGAATATGACTCTAGTCCCTCAGTACTTAGACTCTTGGACTGATAGAACGAACTGGTTATTTGACATTTTCATTTAGATAAGAGGCATTGCAAATATAGCATGGCCCAAACTCTTTCCTGTTCCCCTGAACCTTCTTCTCACTCATCTTCCTTGTTTCAATAAATACCATAGTGTGTATCTCCCCAAAAGACTTAGGGCAGTTATTTTTTATTCCTCCATATCTCTCATAATCACATACCTAATTCTTTGGACACAACTTTATCACGGGTGTGCCTGCTTTGACTCTTTCAGCCTTAACAATCCTTTCTCTTTGTAGATCCAGAGTGATCATGGCACCCTTGTTTTTAACTCTCTAATCACCACCCATCCCAGTGAGAATAAAATCCATTCCTTGCCTTGGTTTATCACTCTCATCTAGATTGTGCCTAACATTACTCCTCTAATTTCCTGTGTACCACACTTCAATCAATTTCTGCCTTAGTGCCATCATACTGGAATGTACTTCTTTCTAATGTTTATGCCCTTTTCTTGATATTCAGAACTAAGATTAAATGCTGCTTTTCAGTACGGTCTTTTGACCATCCAGTCTAAAGTAGCGCACTGTTTAATGTTATCACCTAATTTTAATAACTGCCTAGTGCTGGTGAATAGTTAACGTTTTTCTCATTTATTGTCCTTGCCTACCATCCTCCAAACTGTGAATTTCATAAACGTAGATTTTTATCATCAGTGTCAGGCACTTAGGAAATGCTCTATTTGTCAATCAATCATTTGTCTATATTAAATAAATGAATGCTTGTGTTACCCCAGGTGAATTATAGCCCTTAAAGAACAACTGTCATCTTAAATTTTCAAAAATAATTAGTTTTAATCTCCATTCTTAAAAAAATTAATTTTATGGTGCATAAAGTAATGATGAAGTTCTAAATGCCTAAACTATTTCTATTGAAATGATCCTATTTTTCCAGTTTTTGTTGATTTGTTTTATTAAAAAATAATATATGTAAGATGAGATGCCTTCAAAACTACCAATGAGCATATATTCTTTTAAAATCTTTTAAAATTATATATGCTTTCTTACAGTCACTGGACAAGGTCCATATATTGCATTAAATTCTTATAAAAGATGAGTTTTCTACTGAAGGAGGATAATTAATTGGAAAGGTAGCATATTGTGGTACCATTTTCTGGAAAAAATCCTCTGTGAGCTCAAATGGCTAATTAAAAGGCCATGCCAAAGTTCAACAACACAATAACTATCAAAAAAATTCACCAACACATTTCTGCTCTCTTTTTTTTTTTTTTGCATTTTAATGGGCCCTGTCAATGCCAGAGAAACATACTGTTGTTAGTGTGATTGTAGAGGTAATATCACCAAAGAGTCAAACACCATTGAAAATAGTCTTACCCTGGAATTCCCATTGTGGCTCAGCAGGTTATGAACTGAGCTAGTATCCATGAGGATGTGAGTTCAGTCCCTGGCCTTGCTCAGTGGGTTAAGGATCCAGTGTTGCTGCAAGCTGCTGAATAGGTTGCAGAAGTGGCTCCAGTCCCGCATGACCATGGATGTGGCTATGGCTGTGGTTGTGTCCGACAGCTGCAGCTCCAATTTGACCAGTAGCCTGGGAACTTCCATATACCACAAGTGAGGCCCTTAAAAAAAAAAAAAAAGAAGGAGAAGAGAGAGAGAGAAGAAAAGGAAATAGTTTTACCTGAGTGAATGGGGATGGTTTAAAAAATAGATGTTTTGTATAAATTAAAACACTCTTAAAGCTAATGACTGGTTATTTACGAAACACATCCATCAAGTAAATGTGCATTTCCTGTCATCTCTAACAGAGATGTTCCCATTAGAGGCTTATTCATTTACCAAGTTTATGGTGTCTGTCAATTTAAAGTGGTTTCATTATTCCTTCTTTTTTTTTTTTTAGGGCCACACCCACAGCATATGGAGGTTACCAGGCCAGGGGTCAAATCAGAACTACACCTACTGGCCTACATCACAGCCACAGCAATGCAGGATCCAAGCTGTGTCTGTGACCTACACCACAGCTCATGGCAGATCCCTGACCCACTGAGCAAAGCCAGGGATCAAACCCACATCCTCATGGATACTAGTCGGATTTGTTTCTGTTGCACCACGGCGGGAACTCCTCATTATTTATTTTATATGTATTGTTTGATGTAAAACAATATATCCTCTGTCATGGTTATATGTTCATTTAATGGTCAGTTTGTGTATGTACAAGTTTTCATATCTGTCTTTGGATGGTTGCTTTGGTTTCTGTATGAGATTACTGAGATAAGCAATGGCTTCCCACGTTGAAGATTTCTGTCATCTATGACACCTGATGGAGCAACACATTAAGAGCTGAAGTCTTTCATGCACAAGACTACTTATGAGGATGTATCACAGGCAGGGTGGACTTAAGCAGAAGATGAATTAAAGACCTGCATCAGGAGCTTCCCCAGGTGTTCTTTCACTCCAGACACCCACCCTTACTGGATACTATAAGGCCTATAATTAATTGCAGGTCAGTATTGTGTGCTACCTTCCTGTTTAGGGACCTTAGGAGGTCTCATCAAACTGCAGGTCCCTCACCACTACCACTCTGCTCCTGTGGGGTGAGGTCTTCTAGCCAAACATGCTTCCTCCTTAAGGAAAACAGGCCCAGTTCCTGCTTATCCTCAAGTAGTAGGTTTCAGTTCCCTGCCAACCTGTGAAATTATTTGAACAAGCCAATTATATCCTCCCACAGGAACTGGGGAGGGGGGGGCACCTCACTGTCTTGATACTTGATACAAAGCCTGCCTCCTGCAATCCATGGTCATTCACTCTGCTCCTGGGTGCAATCCTGTATGACCGTCCATATCATGCAGTGTCTTCCTCCCTCTGAGCTGTAAGTGCATGTGATGAGTAAACTGCTGTCCAGGGTCAGGTTTCCTGTGTTTGGCCAACCCCATTCTCCTCAGGCTGGAATCCATCCTTCATAAAGGGGGTGAATAAGAGGTGATCAGATAGGTAATGTGATGCCCCTTTGCTCCCCAGCCCAGGTGCTCTCTTTGACCCTTCCCTAGCATGCTGCTGCCCAACACTTTGGACAACTCGATATGTCACTGCTAACTTTATATTGGGAAACATGCCCTTCTTGCATCTGTCCCCTGAGGGTCAATCATGGCATCCAGCTGATACCATAAACTTGTCTGGTCCCTTGTGCTCAAATGTATTTTAACTATGTCTTTTCAAAATCAAGATAGCTACCTTGGTACTAATCCACTAGTAGGTTAGAATTCTAAGATTTTAAAAAATTCTAACTGTTTCATGGTGAGAATTTTTTTTTTTTAATGGCAACACCTGCAACATACGGAAGTTTCCAGGCTAGGAGTTAAATCAGAGCCACAGCTACTGGCTTGTGCCACAGCCACAGCAACACTGGATTAGAGCTGAATCTGCAACCTATGCCACAGCTTGTGGCAACACCTGATCCTTAACCCACTGAGTGAGGCCAGGGATTGAACCCACATCCTCACAGATGCTATGTGGGGTTCTTAACCTGCTGAAGTGAGCCACAATGGAGTCCCTTAATGGTAAGAATTTTAAGTGAACACTATCAAGAAGGATATTGGAAAGCTAATACAACTGAAAGCACACATAGAAAAAAATTATACTGCTTTGCACATAACCAAAACTTTTGAAGATGTTTTGGACATTTGGTGATTGAACCGGTAGAAGAATGATGGAAAAGAGAAAGTGAATAGCATTATGAATAAATAATAATGGCCAATATTTACCAAGCACTTACATGTACCATAATCTAAGACTTTTGCATGCTTTTCTCATTTAGTTCTCATAATAAATTTATGAAGTGGGAACAATTATCAAAGATTAAAAACAAAACAAGAACAAAACACCCAAGACCTAGGGAGTTAAATAAATTGGCCAGAACTAGAAAGTGGTATAGATAAGGTTAGAGCCTATAAATATGTTTAAATCCAGATCTAGGATCTTGAAAATCACACTGCCCTGCAGTGAACATCCATGTACATGCATTGGTAGTGAGGCATACAGATCAAGAATGGCATACTGGTTTGCAGCCCTACTACTTATTAGTGGTGCAGTCTTGAACCAAGAGCCTGATTGCTCTGAACTGGTTTCCCCTTTAGTGATTAAAAAAAAAAGCAAACAATAAGCACCTTAGAGGGCTGTTATAAGGATTTACTGAAATAGCCTATGTTTAAAGCACGTTTTAGTTATTAAAGGAATGTTTATTCCTAACTTCCTTTTTATTCACTTAGTTGTATACTCAGTGAATATTTTCAGAACCCCTAAGAGGGGCTATTTACTTGCTCTGGGTACTTGGAATACATTTATATATAAATATATATATCATAGAACAGTACTCTCATTCATTTCTTACACCATTAACAGATAAATGCCAAAGGAATCAGAGTCAAATATAAAACATAAAGCTATATAATAACTAGAGAGATATATAAGTTAATACATCTGTAACCTAAAAGAGCGAAGAGACTTTCCTTACTGTGACTTAATATCTAGGGGCATTAAGGAAAAATACTGATAAATTTGATAATTGAAAAGAATGCTTTTTTTTTTTTGCATGGAAAAGGACACCAAAAACAAAGAACAAATAACAATTTAAAAAGAAGTTGTGATTTATGTAAAGAACTTTTTTCAAAAGAGAAGAAAAATGCTAGTAGCTTCATTAAAAAATGATTAGCTAGTAAAACAGATCATTTACAGAAAAAATGCAAATAGCTTTCAACCTAATAAAAATATGATAAACTTGTTTTTTTAAATGAGGGATTTGCAAATTAAAAATTACAGTAGGATCTCATTTGCTAATATTTTTGTCAAGAATTTTTGCATCTATGTTCATCAGTCATATTGGCCTATAATATTCTCTTTTTTTTTGTGGAGTTGATGTCTGTTCTTGTTATCAGGGTGATGCTGGCTTTCTAGAATGAGTTTGAAAGCATTCCTTCCTCTGCAATTGTTTTAGAATAGTTTGAGAAGGATAGACATTAACTTTTCTCTAAATGTTTGGTGGAATTCACCTGTGAATACATCTGGTCTTTGACTTTTTTTTTGCTGGGAGTTTGTTTTTTTTAAATTACTGATTCAATTTCATTAGTAGTAATTGGGCTTTTCATTTTTCTGTTTCTTCTTGATTCAGTCTTGGGGAACTGTACATTTCTAGGAACTTATCCATTTATTCTAGGCTATCTTTTTTATTATTGTATAGTCATTCATAGTAATCTCTTATGATCCTCTGCATTTCTGTGGTGTAGGTTTTAACCTCTTTTTTATTTCTGATTTTGTTTTTTTGGGCCCTCTCATTTTTTGTGAGTATTGGTAAAGGTTTATCAATTTTGTTTATCTTTTTGAAGAATCAGCCCTTAGTTTTATTGCTCTTTTTCTATAGTTTTTTTTTTCAGTCTCTGTTTCATTTCTTTCTGCCCTGATCTTCATTATTTCTTTCCTTTACTAACTTTGGGTTTATTAGTTCTTAAATTTCCAGTTCCTTTAGGGGTGAGGTTAAGTCTTTTTTAAATTTGAGATTTGTCTAGCTTTTTTTTTTTTTTTTTGTGCTAGGCTTGTATTGCTATAAACTGCTCTCTTAAAACTGCTTTTCTGCATTCCACAGGCTTTGAATCTTGTGTTTTCACTTTCATTTGTCTCCAGGTATTTTTTGATTTCCTCTTTGGTTTCTTTAGTGACCCGTTTGTTGTTGAGTAGCATATTGCTTAGCCTTCACGTATTTCTGTTGTTTGCATTTTTTTCCTTGCAGTTGATTTCCAGTGTGATAGCATTGTGGTTAGAAAAGATGCTTGGTATAATATCAATCTTCTTAAATTTACTGAAGCTTGTTTGTAGCCTAGCATGTGATCTAGCATGAAGAATGTTTGTATAGACAGACAAAAGACCCTGAATAGCCAAAACAATCTTGAGGAAGAAGAAAAAAGCCAGAGGCATCATGCTGCTTGATTTCAAACTGTATCACAAAGCTAAAGTAACCCAAATAGTATGGTACTAGCACAAAAACAGACACACAGAGCAATGGAACAGGAAAAAAAGAGCGATGGCCAGAAAAAAAAACCCCACACTTATATGGTCAATCTATGACAAAGGAGGCAAGAATATAAAATGGAAAAAAGAAAGCCTCTTCAATAAATGGTGTTGGGAAAACTGAACAACTAAGTGCAAAAGAATCAGACTGGACTACTTTCTCCTAGTATATACAAAAATAAAATCAGTGGATTAAATACTTAAATATAAAACTTGAAGCCATTAAACTGGAAGAAAGCATAGGCATAGTCTTTGATATCAGTTTTAGCAATTTTTTTGGGGGGGATATTTGTCCTCTGAGAAGGAAT
The DNA here is from genome assembly GCF_016906955.1 of Phacochoerus africanus. Lineage (NCBI taxonomy): Eukaryota > Metazoa > Chordata > Mammalia > Artiodactyla > Suidae > Phacochoerus > Phacochoerus africanus. The sequence goes on from NC_062544.1 coordinate 262,751,673, forward strand.
AAAGACAAAAATAAATAAATAGGGCTAAATTAAACTAAAAATCTTTTGCACAGTGAAGGAGACTACTGGCAAAATGAAAAGACTGCCTACTGAATGGGAGAAGATATTTGCAAACAGTATGTCTGATAAAGAGTTAATGTCCAAAATATACAAAGAACTCATACAATTCAACATTAAAAAACCAACCTCATTAAAAAATGGACTGAGGACTTGAACAGACATTTTTCCCATAGCTAATAGGCATGTGAAAATATGCACAACTAATCATCAGGGGAATGCAAATGAAAACCATAAAGAGATATCACCTTATATCTGTCAAATGGCTACTACGAAAAAGAAAATGAATAACGAGTGTTGGTGTGGGTGTGGAGAAAAGGGAACCCTCATGCTCTGTTGGTGGGCCACAATGGAAAACAGTATGGATTTTCCACAAAAAAATTAAAAATAGAAGTACCATTCATTTCATCAATTCTACTCCTGGGTATTTATCCAAAGAAAACAAAAACACTCATTTGAAAAAATATATGCACCCCTGTTCATTACAGTATTATTTATTTTAGCCAAGATTTGGAAACAACCTAATTGTCCATTGGTAAAGGAATGGATAGATAAGATGTGGTATGTACATATATATATATATATATACACACACATATACATATGTAATATACATATATATGTATATTATATATGATGGAATATTAAATAGCCATAAAAAAGAAAGATAGCTTGCTATTTGTGACAACATGGATGGAACTAGAGGGTATTATGTTGAGTATAATGAGGCAGACAGGGAAAGACAAATCCTGTATAATTTCACTTGTGTATGGGATCTAAAAAAACAAAACAAATAGCAAACATTACAAAACAGAAACAGAATCAATTCAGAGAACAAACAGTTCCCAGAAGGAGGGGATTAAGGGGATGAGAGAAATAGTTGAGGGAAATTAAGCGGTACAAACTTCCAATTATAAAACAAATGAGTCTTGGGTACAAAATTTATAGTATGGGGAATATAGTCAATAATAATGCAATATCTTTGTATGGTAACAGATAGTAAAACACAACAAAATATAAAAAAATACTCAAGACAATGTTTTATACATAAAGAGAATTGGCGGTCATAAAAGAACTAAAAAGGAAGCTTGGAGAAGCACTTCTAGAATAATGGAATAAAACCTAAAAGCAATGAGAACATTGGCATAATTGGACAAAATCAACTCTTTCAGAATTTAGAAATTAACCAAAGTCTTATAACAATCCAAAGAACACTTATTCAAGAAAAATGACTGAGAGTTCCCATTGTGGCTCAGCAGAAACAAATCTGACTAGTATCCATGAGGATGCAGGTTTGATCCCTGGCCTTGCTCAGTGAGTTAAGGATCTGGTATTGCCATGAGCTGTGGTGTAATTTGCAGACGTGGCTTGGATCCCATGTTGCTGTGGCTGTGGTGTAAGTGAGCAGCTGCAGCTCTGATTTGACTCCTCCCCGGGAAAATTCCATATGCCATGGGTGCAGCCCTAAAAAAAAAAAGCAAAAAGAAAAATGACTGAACATTAGTATGAACAGTGAACTTTATTTATGTATCATTAACATATAACATTGTGTAAACTTAAGGTGCACAATATATTGATTTGATATATTTATATTGCAGTGTGATTGCCATTGTATAACTTCATAAGACTTCTATCTTATCACATAATTATCATTTCTTCTATTGGTGGGAATAATTAAGATCTAGTCTTTAGCAGGTTTAAAGTTTTCAATACATTTTTTATGTCTGTAATCCCTGCACCATGTATTAGATCTTTAGGACTTATTTATCTACTAGTTCCAAGTTAGTATCCTTATATAACATCTCTTCTATATAAAGAACTCTAGAGAACTCAACAATAAATTCGAAGTTTTGTTTTTGTTTTATTTTTAAAAACATGTTTTTTTTTCTGACTCACTGTAGAAAATTTAGAAAAATACACAAAAAAAGGAAAAATAAAATAAAATTCCCCAAAATTCTATCACCCAGACACAATGCTTGTTAATATTTCTGTGTTAATATTTCTATGTCAGTTTTCGTCTATGAACACATACTCTCATATAAGCACCATGCTTCCTTTATGGTATGTTAAATCTTTTCAAATTATGTTGGAGTCTGGTTTATTGTTCCTTGAAAATTGTACTAATGTAGGAATGGCATAATCATTTTAGGTTTAAGTACTTAAAAAAATGAGAGGAGTTCCCGTCGTGGCTCAGTGGTTGACGAATCTGACTAGGAACCATGAGGTTGCGGATTCGATCCCTGGCCTTGCTTAGTGGGTTGAGGATCTGGCATTGCCATGAGCTGTGGGGTAGGTTGCAAACATGGCTCGGATCTGGTGTGGCTGTGGCTCTGGCATAGGCTGGCGGCTATAGCTCCAATTGGACCCCTAGCCTGGGAAGCTCCATGTACTGTGGGTATGGCCCTAGAAAAGGCAAAAAAAAAAAGAGATATAATTTACATAGCATAAAATTCACTCTTTTAAAGTGGACAATTGAATGTTTTTTAGCATATTTACAAACTTGATCAACCACCATCGCTATTTAGTTGCAGCACATTTTTATCACTCCCAAAAGAAAACCTTTACTCATTAGCTGTCACTCCTCATCTCCCATTCCCACAGCTCCTGACAAGCTCTAATCTTCTTTCTACCTCTCCTGATTTCCCTCTTCTGGGCATTCATGTAAATGGAATCATACACATGTAACTTTTTGTGTCGGGCTTATTTCACTTCGCAAAATATATTAAAGATTTATCAATGTGCATATTCACACATCTATTAGTACATCATTCCTTTTAATGGCTAAATAATATTTCATTGTATGAATAGACAACATTTTGTTTACCTGTTACCAGTTGGTAGACATTAGGGTGTTTTCACTTTTCAGTTACTGTGAATAATGCTGCTATAAACATTTGTGTGGAAGTTTTTTTAGTTCTCTTGGACATATAACCAGGAGTGAAATTGTTGGGTCATGTGATAACTCTCTGTACAACTTTTTGAAGAACTACCAAAATATTTTCCAAAGTGGCTATACCATCTCACATTTCCATCAGCAATTTAAGAGGATTTCAGTGTCTCTAAATCCTTAATGCATTTTTTTTTTTTTGTCTTTTTGCCTTTTCTAGGGCCACACCAGTGGCATATGGAGGTTCCCAGGCTAGGGGTCTAATTAGAGCTATAGCTGCCGGCCTAGGCCAGAGCCACAGCAACACGGGATCTGAGCCACGTCTGCGACCTACACCACAGCTCTCGGCAACACCAGAACCTTAACCCACTGAGTGAGGCCAGAGATCGAACCCACAACCTCAGGGTTCCTAGTCGGGTTCTTTTCTGCTGTGCCACGATGGAAACTCTGACGATTTTTTGATCTCGTTTGGAGAAGAGTGGAAACTTGTAAGAGGTGTAAGAAAGCAATTACTATCAAGCAATTACAATGTGTTAACAAAGAAAATCTCTCAGCTTTGAGCTTGCCTTCTATATTACCCAGAGTCAGGAAGGTAGAGATGGTTTTAAGTTATCATGCAGGTAGGGCCAAGATTCTTGGAAACTGGTCAGATTCAGCAGTACAACAGCCTGATAGTGAACTCTGACTGTCTGCAATTTGTGACTCAGTTATACCATCCATACTCAATGAAGGGAACTGGAGTCAGCAGCTTGCCTCTACTGCTCACCCCCGCCCTGAACAAACAAGCCAAGGAATTTGTTTTAAAAAGACCACTCACGTTTCCTTATGATGCTTTGAGGCTTTTGCCTTATCACCACTCCTATCCTTGTCTTTGGTTAGGTAATAATATTCTTTTTTTTTTTTTCTTGCTTTTTAGGGCGGCACCCACGGCATATGGAGGTTCCCAGGCTAGGGGTCCAATCTGAGCTGTAGCTGCCAGCCTATGCCAGAGCTACAGCAACACTAGATCCGAGCAGCGTCTTTGACCTATATCATAGCTCCCAGCAATGCTGGATCCTTAACCCACTGAGTGAGGCCAGGGATCGAACCCACAGCTTCATGGTTCCTAGTCAGATTCATTTCCACTGTGTCGCAACGGGAACTCCTCACTTTTTTTGTTTTTTTTTTTGGTTTGGTAATTATCTTCTAAGGGACTGTTGTAAATTCTACACATAAGTAAATTCTCATACTTCAACAAATGGTGTTGGATTATTCTTTGTCATTTATTCTGAAGATCTTGTCCCACAGAACCTAGCTCCTTTGTGTTGGATCAAGTTTTCTTTGTGTGTCTCAGATTTTTATATTTCTTTTTTAAGTAATGATACTTATTTGGATCTTAATTCAAACACACATTTTAAAAATAAGTGACATAAGTGAATTTAGAACCCTGGTTTGATGGTTGATGGCATTAAGATATCACTGTTAATTTTGTTTAGATGTGAGAGTACCATTGCAATTGTATATATTATAGAGTCTCTATCTTATAGAGGTACATGGAAAATTATTTACAGATGAAATGAGGTAGTCCAGGATCTACTTCAAAATAATCCAGGGTTAGGTAGACTATATGGGTTTAGATATAGAAAGTAGCCATGAGTTGATAATAGTTCACACTGGAAATGAATATTTGTGGCAGGGATACATTGTACCACTTTGTCTACTTCTGCATATGTTTAAAATTTCATATAATAAAAGAGTTTTAAAAGAAGATCCCACTCTGCATGGTCATATATTCTAGTGGGAGTTAGCCAATAAACATTTAACATATGGGGAGTTCCCGTGTATCTCAGCAGTAACAAACCTGGTTAATATCCATGAGAATGCGGGTTCGATCCTTGGCCTCACTTGGTGGGTTAGGGATCCAGTGTTGTCCCGAGCTGCAGCGTAGGTTGCAGACGTGACTTGGATCCCACATGGGTGTGGCTGGGGCTCTGGCCAGCAGCTGCAGCTCTAATTTGACCCCTGGCCTGGGAACTTCCATATGCCACAAGTTCAGCCCTAAAATGGAAAAAAAAAAAGAAAGAAATAAACTCCAAACAAAAATCCTCCCTAAAAACCTGAGAAAGGCCAGGTTTTTTTTGTTGTTGTTGTTTTGTTTTGTTTTTTAAGACATGCACCATTACTTTATGGAATTGCTTTTGGTTTATTGCTCTGTTATTCCAGTACTAAATAGGCATTTTCTATGACAAGCACTATTAATTTGTAAGAGTTATTCCTTCTGGCAGCATTTATTCAGAATGCATGGTATTAAAGGGGGCTGGGGGTGGGCTGGAGAAAAATGGAAATGAATTGAATAATTTAATGTATTAAAAGGAAAATGTTATGCAACAGTACCAGAGGAAATTCCATGAATTTGAATAATAGATATAATAGATGGTGAAGGTTCTTGAGTTCTTCAGAATATTAGCATCTCTGTAATAGAGCTTGAGTCTTGGAAAGGACCTAACAGGTCATCTGGCATTGCCTTACCTTCAACAGAGCCTCAACTAAAGTAGCTTAGGCAGAAGTAAAAATCCATTAAAATCCTTTGCAGGAGGCCATTCATCAAACTCTCCCTATGGGCCACTTATCTTTGGGGAAATCACATTTGGATACATTTCTGATAATACAGAAATGGTGTGATGTTCCTGGAATGTGACTGATGCATGCCTGGCAATTTCAAGGCAAAAAATAAATACATCATGTTGGGTAATAAATGAAACTCTGATATTGTGTGTGTGTGTGTGTGTGTGTGTGTGTCTGTGATCCTAAAAGAGCCTGTATTGCTATGGCAGAGATCTTTTTAACCAAACATATTTTGGAAAGCCAAGGAATTTTTTTCTACACACAGATTTTTTTTTTTTAACTGAAGCAAGGAGATAGAAGAGAGCAAATTGGTATCTGTGTCTTAATTACAGATTAATCTTAATTTCTTTTCCATTGTTGGTTTGTTTAATGTGATCATGTCTGTGATGGGTAGTAAATAAACCAGATATTTACTTAAATTCCTTGAGCTTCAGTTTCCTCATTTGTGAAGTAGTAATAGGGACAGTATCTTTGTCAAAAGTTTATTTTAATTAAATCAGGTAATTATTATGGAATTCTTAATGCCATGCCTGGCATACAGGAAGTGCTCAGTAAATGTTAATTATTATTTTTATTATTATTCCTAGTGCTCACTGTCATGCACACAGATTGCTGGTCTAAGACTTCTCCCATCTTCTCTTTACCTTTGTGCATTACTCCAGCAGCTTTTAACTAGGGAAATGGACATTGTAACAACATGAGGTGTTTCTATACTTTAAATAGGGTATAAAGGGAAAAGCATTATGGAAAGTCCATCCAGGAGCTGAGGGGGTGACAAGACTTTCTCATGGGGGCTTACAGTCTACCTTCAAGTAAAAATGGAATCATTCATTCATTCAACAGTCAGTGGAGAGTAGCAGAAGGAACCATGCTGTGTTGGTTGTAGTAAAAGGCTTTAACAAATCTATTTTTTTAAAATCTATTCTTCAAATTAGCTGAGAGAAGCATAAGATCAAATTGTAAAAAGATATATGATATTATCTAAACATTACAGTTTGACAAATGCTTTTTGCATTATTTGGGCTAGATAGATAGTACTCGAGTCCCAGAGAAGCTTGGATCCCCAAAAAAGTGTTATTTATTCCAATTATTTATATACCTGTTGAATTGTTTCAAATTCAAATTGAAACACTTTGGACATTTTTTAGTTGTTTTTGCTCTGTGTCTGTACTCCTACTTGTTTTGTTGACAAATCTTAGTCAGTTTGGGCTGCCCTAACAAAATACCATAGACTGAATGCCTTATATTATAGCAATTTGTTTTCTCACAGTTATGTAGGCTGAAATCTGAGATCAGGGTACCAGCATGGTCAAGTTCTCACATATCCACCTTCTTGCTCTATGCTCATATGGTGGGGTCAGCTCTTTTGTGTCTCTTCTCTCTCTCTCTCTTTTTTTTTTTTCTTCTCTATTTGGGGCTGCACCTGTGGCATATGGAAGTTTCAAGGCTAAGCAGCTGCTGGCCTACACCACAGCCACAGCCATGCCAGATCCAAGCCACATCTGAGACCTATGCTGTAGCTTGAGGCAACACTGGATCCTTAACCCACTGAGTGAAGCCAGGGATCAAACTCACATCCTCATGGATACTCTTTGAGTTCTTAACCTGCTGAGCCACGATGGGAACTCCTTTTGTCTCTTCTTTTAAGGGCACTAATTTCATCAGACCAAGGCTCTGCCCTCCTGACCTAACTATCTCCCAAGGTTCCATCTCCAAATACCAACACTGTGGGAGCTAGGGCTTCAATATATGAATATGAGAAGGACACAGACCTTCAATCCATAACAATATCCTAAAATAATGAGGTAGCAACATTCGTTTCATAGATAACAATACCACAAATTATTTGAATCATGCCAATATAAATCTATTCTTTTAACTTTCCTATGCATCACAGTTTAAAATCCTTGTATTTAACGTAACAATAAATTAGGATGTTGAAAGTGCTAATATGTTGGCTTTGGAGAAATAATTGAATTTTCTCACAGAAAATTTACCTTTAATAACAAAGTGCGCAGTTACTTTTATCCTATAACTAAAATGTTTAATATTTGATCTTTCCATCATCATTTGTTTTAAAAATTATCTTAGATGTACTGTTTCTTTAATAATAATGAAGGTCATAGCACTACGAGTCCTTTATCATTACTGGATATTCCTCCCAGCAGTTTTTCATTTTTTTGTAGAGATGATAGTATGAGCCCTGGAGGTGGTCTCTCTGTCTCTAGTCTGGTAGACCTCTACCTTATTACCAACACAGTAACTAAATCTCCTCCCTCCTTCCCTTCTTCTTTTTTTTTTTGTCTTCTTTAGGGCCGAACCCCTCAGCTTATGAGTTTCCCAGGCTAGGGGTCAAATCAGAGCTGTAGCTGCTGGCCTATGCCACAGCTGCATCAACACCAGAGCCAAACTGCATCTGCAAACTACACCAAAGCTCATGGCAACACCGGATCCTTAACCCACTGAGTGAGGCCAGGGATCGAACCTGCACCCTCATGGATGTGCAGGGAACATCCTTCCTTCCTTCTTTTTTCACTTATTCCCTCCCTTTTTCTTTCTTTTATTCTTTCACTATTCTATATTTTTTTCAGTTTTTATTTTAAGTGAGAATTGCAACGGTTTTAAAAAATATTTTATTTATTTATTTATTTATTTATTTATTTTTTGCTTTTTAGGGCCACACCCTTGGCATATGGAGGTTCCCAGGCTCGGGGTCAAATCAGAGCTACAGCTGCCAGCCTACGGCACAGCCACATCAATGCAGGATCCAAGCTGCATCTGCAGCCTACACCACACTCATGGCAATGCCAGATCCTTTACCCACTGCTCGAAGCCAGGGATCGAACCCTCAACCTAATGGTTCCTAGTTGGATTTGTTTCTGCTGTGACACAATGGGAATGCCTATTCTTTCACTATTAAAAAGTTGCCTTTTATTTTTTTAAAAGTCGCATGTAGTATTATTTTATTATTGCTCCTAATCATTTTTCTAACCTTCCCTGAAAATAAATGAAATAACCCTGCCTCACTGACTTTACTTGTGGTCTTTGCTTTGCCAATGAAATGTAAGAAAAAGAGATATATGCCAGGCCTATGAAGAAAATTTAAGGATCATTTTGTGGCTTTCGGGTTGCTCTTTTTTCTTTGCGATGAGAAATGTGTGTTATAGGTAGCCGATATTTTTTCAGCTTATCTTCTGGAATGTAGAGCAGAACCATAGTGAACCCAGCATAATTGAGTTAGAAATAAAGATTTACTGTTGTTGTATATGGATAGTTTGAGATTCTTTGTGACCTCAGCATCACCTAGAAAAAGCTAATACCTACTTAAGTAATCTATGTTTTCTTTGTATAAGAGGCAAACAATATAGACACTTAAAACAACATGAAAGCCCTTTGAATACTTTCACTTCTGTATACCTCTCTATAGGTACCTGCTGCCAGCTGTTTGATCTCCATTATTCTGGTCTTCTTTCCATGCCAAACAGATATGTAACTATGTAACTTGAATAGTCCATTTCTCTGTTTTATTTGGAAATGCTTTGCTGTAGGTAACAAAAAATGTCTTCTGAGACCTTAAAGTTCATATGGATTAAAGAATTAAACATTAAAAATTACGATTTAAAAATTAAAAATTATGAAATGCACATACATATACATAATTAATCATTTGTCTCTTTTGTTTACGTGTATTTTATGTAAGTTTTTATTCTGGACAGTCTTTACAGGAAGTTTGTATAACAACCAGAATTTCCTTGGGGTAGGAAACAGGTAAGTTTACTGTCAGGATAATATAAATGATATCTTCTTCCAAGACAGAGATTGGGCAGGTTTGCTTGAAGTCCCCTTTATAAAATCAGGGTTTTATAAACTCAGTGGTGGCTCAAGGCTCCTCACCTAGGCTTTACGCCAGTAGAAACCTGTGTGAAAATGAAGCTCATGCTGCCTCTTGTGCTGTGAGTAATAATGTCCTTTGTCTCTGATGCAGAGTTTCGCATCTTCTGCCAGCATAATAAAACTGTCACGATAAATTAGTTTGCAAGGAGGTTAAAAATCTCAGACTCTTCACGGCTCTTGAATATATCTTTACTACCATCTCATCTATATGGATTATGTATCTATCAATCTATCTATATATAGAGAGATATCTGAGACTTTGGCAATGAAAATAAGCTTTCTAAGCAAGGTACACAATTTTATATATATTGATGTGTAGGACTATATGGGGGAAGAGGACATATAATGCTCTCTTTCTCTCTCTCTCTCTCTCTCACACACACACACACACACACACATATAATGTTCTACATAATGGACTATATGGAGGAAGAGGACATAAAACGCTCTCACATTATATACATATATATAATATTCTTCTACATAAATCTTAGGTGGTTCTCTAGCATCTTCATGATGAGGTTACTGTTCTTTTGTAATTTAGATATGCCTGTGTTTCTTTTCCTGATCTTACTGTTTTTACATTAGATGATTTCTTCCATTGTCATCTTATGGCTCTCGCTTGTAGGCTAATGCTGGTAAACGGTGGTGACTTCACTTTGTAACCTACCCAGTGAAGCGTGGAGGTAGTTTAGCAAGGCTGATACCCCACTTCTGTTGTATGTCTAAGTCTATCATACTTCCTTGGGCCACCTTGTCTTTCTCATTTCCTTCAGAAAAAGCACACTTGGACTACAGTATAGGTAATATAGGTCCTGCAGCCAACATTGCTGCTCTCAGAATGTTAGTGCATGCATGCGCTGAGGAACAAACATAGATGTGGTATAGACTTTGTAGTTTTCTGTGTTATGAAGGTAAAAACATTTTGCAGACTAAGATGCTGAGGCCCTTATTTGCTCCCTCAAGATACTTGCCTTCTCTCACAAGAGGAGAGATTCCACTTTAAGTCTTGGAAAATTGGATGGCATGTTAATATTCAGCCAAATGCTAATGGATTTCTCTTCTGATCAAATTATAAGGGGCCGAGGATGGTGTCTTTGTCCTTCCAGGCTGTTATAAAAATACGTTAGGTTGGATGGCTTATGAACAACAGAAATTTATTTCTCCCACTCCTGGAGTCTGGGAAGCCCAAGATCAAGTGTATGGTGAAGGCCTGCTTCCAGGTCCACAGATGGCCACCTTTTTGCTTTGTCCTCACATGTCTGAAGGGGGCAAGGCGCTTCTTCATCAGAGCATTAATCCCATTCAGGAGGCTTGCCCTCATGACCTAATCCTCACCCCCAAAGGCCCCACCTTCTAGTACCTTCACACTCTGTTAGGATTTCAACACAAGAATTTGGGGGAGACCCAGTCAGAGTAGGAGATGGGAAGTGGCATTAATTTCAGCTCCGTCTGCCACTAGAGACTGTAGTCTTTATCGGGTTACCTAGATGTAAATGTATCACGTCAAGGGGAAAGTTTTTATGGAAAAAAAAATTGTTAAGAAAAGTATGTTTTTTCTTACTAGCCTGACTTTGATCTCATTCTGTTTGAAATGATAGATATCTTACCATTATTTTGAATAAGAAGAATTTTGTTTTTTCTTGACCCACCCCAGCTGTGCTTACATTATAAGAAAAACCATACTTAGTGTTAGTAAATGATTCTCTCTCTCGCTTTTTCCTACTGAGGTGTGATGGTGCCAGTTCTGATTAGAGTCCTATATCCTTATATAAGAGGAAAGTTCCCTTTCATCCCATTATGCTTAGGTTCTTATTTAATCAAGTTTACAATTTGTTCTTTGCCAATCCTGTTAATTTAATTTTCCACCATTTTCACACATGCCCTCTCAGTTCCAGCTATTTCAAACTCCTAACAGTTCCTTATTATAAGCTCTTGATCTTTTTTATTTTCATGAAAATTCACTAAAATACAATGTTAAATAACAGAAACAGAGCTGCATTTGTTGAAATAAGGAGTGACCCCCAGCACTGTACCCAGTTATCTCCTTCCATCTCTGGTGCATAGACTATGTTTCTCTTGAATTTTGTCCATTTGTCTCCTACTCCACCTACCCAATTCCTTCTCTTACATCAAGACTTTCATTCTTGGGAGCCTTTTCTTGCTTGTAGTCTTCCATGAAATGTCACAGCAGTCCATTCTTACTTCCATCATAGTACATCATACTGCTCTGTTAAGGCAGGTCATCTCTCACTAAGATCAGATACTGTTTGAAACAGGTATGACTTACTTTTGTCTTCCTTGTGCCTGGTAAAGTACTGAAAACTTAGTAGGTATTCAATTAAGTATTTGCTGAATGAATTAGTGGGTGAATAAGAGTTTCTAAAATACCATTACTACCTTGAATCATATTTTCTTTGTATACTAGCTTTACTCACACAAATACAATCACCATTTTTTTTTGGTCTTTTTTTAGGGTCACACCTGAGGCATGTGGAGGTTCCCAGGATAGGGGTCGAAACAGAGCTGTAGCCGCTTGGCTACACTATAGCCACAGCAATGTGGAATCCGAGCCACATCTATGACGTACAGCTCTGCAGCAAAACCGGTTCATTAACCCACTGAGCAAGGCCAGGGGTATCCATGTCCTCATGGATACCAGTCAGATTCTTTACCACTGAGTTACAATGGGACCTCATCAACTCTTTTTTAGAATTAAATTTTATTAGAGTATAGTTGACGTACAATATTGTATTAGTTTTAGGTGTACAGCAAAGTGAGTTGGTTTTATATATATATATATATATATATATATATATATATATCCATTCCTTTTCGGATTCTTTTCTCGAACAGATTATTACACAGTATTTAGTAGATTTCCCTATGCTATAAGTTTGTTGATCAACTCTTAATTCTCCAACATTATTGAATAAAAGAAATGAAAAGCGCAATGTTAAAATATTTTGATTTGGAATTAGGATTCACTTCTATTCTTATTGAGTAATTATCTTACATTTTCTGGGCAGTGTCAATGTTTTTCTCAAAATAATTGAACACCATTATAAAGTTGACTCAGAAAGAGCTTGAACACTAAGTGCACTGTTATATCCTCTTTCAAAACACTTCCCATGTATCACACATCGTGGCATTGGGGAGCATCATCTCTTGGATGGATGCTAATCACCCCCCCCCCCGGAAAGAATTCACCTCTGAGTGTTTTATATGGACCTGGACACTATCCCCAGGGAAATAATTATTTTGCTGCAAGTTACATTTTCCCTTAGTAGCTTATCCTGTGTTTGCAAGTGTGTATGTGTGTCTGTGTGTTTGTGCACCTGTATATGCTGGGATAGAAAGCATGTAAAGTGTAAGCTGTGTAGAACAGACTGTTTACAGAGTAAATTTACAGAGAAGCACATACTCTCAATTAAAAATTATATCTTCCTGTATATTCATATGTATGTATACATATACATATACATATGATATATAAGCAGTTTTTTGAGGAACTGCTATGGACTAAATCGTGTCTCCCTCAAATTCATGTTTTGAAACCCCACCCTCCAGTGTGTTGGTACTTGGAGGTGGGCCTTTAAGAGGTGATCAAGTTTAGATGAGCTTCTGATAGTAGAGACCTTATGATGGGCTTAACATCTTGATAAGAAGAGAGAGCAGAGAGCTTAATTACTCTCTTTGTCACATGAGGACACAGGAAGAAGACAGCCATCTATCTACAAGGTAGGAAGAAAGCACTCACCAGACCCAGACCATGCCAGCAGCCTAATCTTGAGCTTTCTAGTCTCTAGAACTGGGAGAAATAAATGTTTACTGTTTAAGCCACCCAGTCTATGATACTGTATTATAGCGGCCAGAGCTAAAATGAGAACATTTTACAATCTCAGTGTGATAATCTGATTAGAAGTGACTAATTTGAAGTCCAAATGCTACTTACGGGGAGATACAGAAAAAAAATATTTTTGCTTATCTCTTTTTAAATTTGTATTACAGTAAATCATCAGTTTTGAGAACAGCTGCATTTTATGCTTGATATCTCTAACTCATACTAAAGATGAAAGACACATGTTTGGGGAGTATCCTGAGTATCCTTAAATCTTCCTCTGATATCCACTTAAAATAGCTTAAATCCACTGCTCATGTACAGCATGCAACCAGCACTTTCTTCATCATTTCTGAGAATTTGCAAGGAATTTAATTGTCCAGCCACTTCTAATTCTGAAGTCCTTCTACTGTATTCTTATTTATTTATCTCTCTATCATCACTTCTGTGATTGCTCTTTTCTCTGCACCCAACGTTTTCTTCACTATGCCCGCTCTATAAAGAAATCAACTAGAAACAGCTATCATTATTAGCATTTTTTAAAATGAAAGATTCAAGATAATGAATGAAAATTACCTACCAGCAATTCCACCCAGAACGTGTTAAATATCTTATATTTTCTCATGTTTCCCTACCTAAAGCACTTTGCAACAGGTGCCTTTCTCTAGTAATCTACCGAATTTGTAAGATCTTTCTTTCTAATTTTTCTTAAATTGCCTTTCTCAAACCCCAAATCTTCATTTTGCAGGACAATTTTACTTTCAACTTTTGTTGTATACTAGGCCTCAGGACTAACTTTGTAAATTTAAAATGGTCCATTAATAACCTTCCAAAATGAAGTTTTCATCCACCTCTGAAATAAATGCTGCCTTTGCCTGAAAAGTATAGGCACAATTAATTTTTAAAAAATGATCAGTAATAATATATAGCTATGCATGAATTTATGTGTTTGTGTGTGTGTATGTCCCTTTCTTATATACTTGGAAATTCTAGCCTTTCTAGGAGAAATGGTTCATTTCTTTTCCATTATGACTCATGTGTATGCCTATCTAGCTCTATTATACACACATGTATAAAGATAAAGATACATAGTGTGTATTTTTATTTTTATCTGCAGTAAGAATATTTTCTTGCTAAACAAAAATCTCAAAAATTCAATTTGTCTTTGGGAAGTTAATTTAAAGAATGCTAAGAAAAACCATTTTGTCTGAAAAATTACACACAAATGAAAAGATGTGTTGTCAGGCTCGCTTTTGCCTTTCGTATGAAAAAGCATTTTGTTGTAAAACTTCATCATTAGGAGTTACAGTTGTGGCTCAGCAGAAACAAACTGGACTAGTATACATGAGGATGCGGGTTCCATCACTGGCCCCACTAAGTGAGTGAGAGATCTGGCATTGCCCCAAGCTGTGGTATAGGTTGCAGATGCGGCTTGGATCTGGCATTGTTGTGGCTGTGACATAGGCTGGTGTCTGTAGCTCTGATTCTACCCCTAGCCTGGAAACTTCCATATGCTGCACATGCAGCCCTTAAAAAACAAAACAAAACAAAACAAACTTCATCATTAAAATAGATTACTTTCCTATATGTTACAATAATTTATAATCTAAATCTTTTTCTTTTATAATAATTCCAGAATTATAAGCAATTGAAAGTGTCCCTTATTTTATTTTGTACTGAAAAATATCCATTAATGTAATTTATTCCACATCTATACATATGTAGAATTTAATGACATATAAGCCAAAATCAGGTAAATGTTTTGATTCATCTCTAACTTAAAATATGGAATCTTAAGAAGATTTAATTAATATAATGCTTTATTATTTTTATAGTAATTACATTGTTTTCCTGAAGTAAAAATAGATCATGTTAGAATTACCCTCCCCATGGTCAGTTAAAATATGACAACTTTTTCTGTTATCATATTTATAGTCACATTGATGGAGATTCATTTTATTTACAGAATTACATTGATTTTGCAAGTTCCTAAAAGGCTCTTGGAGAGAACAGTAATGGAATGGATGGATGCGTTGCCTTGTAGATCAATCAGTGAGAATTTCATGGATTGTAAAGTGAGGACAAATGTACTGAGGTCAGCATTTTTATTCCTGCTGTTCTTTCTGGAACTGCAGCCAGCAACTTATTAGTACTAGTTACATACTTTCTGGAATAGCAAGTGAACAAGAGAGCACAATACAGGAGAGTTTCTTGGCAGGGAGTCACATTCTCCTAACTGCTTTAATTCTGGTGATTGCATTAGGTGCAGTTCATCTCTGATGAAATGCTCTCAGCCAAAACCTAGGAATATATCAAATAGGAGCTGATGCCTCATTTCTTTGAGCAGGGCTCTCATGGCAGATACAGTCATGGATGGACTTATGTGCAGTAGAAATGAAAAAGCTAACAAATAGTTTCTGTAATTGTTTGTTTTACTCCCTTTCATGTTATTTCATGGAGGATAATTATGCTGCAGTCAAGCTGGTGTGTGTGTGTGTGTGTGTGTGTGTGTGTAAACCTATGAATAAATATATGAATCTCATATATGTGCATTTATACCCAAATAAAAACTGTGCCTATTATAGTTACTTGACAGTTATTTCTTATGTAAACATAGCTGAATTTGATATTCACTAGTGCAGGTAGGAATTTTTATTTTCACCAGAAATTAAAACCATAATAAGACTGTGATATAAGGATAGGATATAAAGAAAGTCATCAATGGAGGACTGACTTAGCAGGATGACAAGACTTTGGAGAACCTATTGAAAGGGAAATTGATTTTATTCCCCTCCTTACCCCCCCTCAAAAAAAAAAAGATAGAAAATGAGAAAACAAATGGCAGTTATCAATGAAAGTGGTACAGCTCCTCTGCTTTGGGGTGGTATCATGGAGTTATGTGGTATAATATTTACTACTGGAATATGAGACACGAAAGTTCACAGCACAAGGAATCTGGAAGCAGAACCTGAGCCAAGACCATGACCTCTTGGCTGCATTCAAGATTCACTGTGTGCAGTGGAATCCTTGGGAACTACTTTCTGGTACCCTGAGGTTTTGTAGACCCATTTAGAAAACTAAATAAAACATCAATGGTTACAGATAATGGCAATGAGTTTTGTAGCTAAAAACATATAAGAAATCCCAATGTGTATTCCAGGCTATACATTTAATGCTTGCTGTATATATGATGCATTGTTTTCTGTTAGTAATATTTATTACCTAATTTTTAAAAGAATATTGTAATGTAAAATAGTGGGAAAAAGATGGGGCTGGGGCTGGGAAACTGTACCAGTGTTGAATGACTCTAAATACTTGGAAGAAATAAGGAACTATCATATGGATTATGGTGTTCAAAAGGGCTCTTCTATCTAACTGAATTATTTGTCCCAATCTCTTTCCTGCTCTTTATCTCATTGTACTGTTCCATTTCCTGCCACTTGAATTCACAGAAACAAAGTGTTAGGAACTGTCTCCCTTTTCCCTGACTTCCCAGACGAATTTAATAAAAATGGCCTGATTTCTTGGAAGAAAGCATCTTTTTGGAGACTGCTTTTTTAGAATACTCTTCTAGGATCTGAGGGTAAATGGAGAGATTAAAAACGAATTGAAGAATTTGAAGACATGGATAATTAGCTCCTTGACTCTTGGACAATTTATTTAACCTCTTTAAACCTCAGTCACTTTCTTACAAAATGGGAGGGTAAACTTGATAATTTATAAAGTTTAAAAGTCCTGTAATATTTATGGCAGGGACAGTGGTAAACTCAAGACTGCAGCCCTTTCTATATGTTTATAATTTTATATGTGGCAAAATAGAACCTTTCAAATGCACTACTGTCTGACTTTGCTGGTGGCTTACTGGTAATTCCTTTTCCTGGTAGCTCATACAATTATATGAAGAGCCCCTGTAGATCCATTACATACAAGTGGAGGGGAAGGTAGGAAGCCTAAAAGCTGAATATTACTTTGGTGCTCTTTCCACAGTGGCTTACTGCTTGTTCTGGGATCTGAACATTCCCAAGTACAATAAAAGCATAAAAAATAGATCAAGCAAGCAAATAGAATCAGGTAGGACTCTGCTTGGATAATATGAAAATAGTTGACCCTTGAACAACAAGGGTTGGCAATGCGTGAGTCCACTTACACCTGGATTTTTTCCAATAAATATAAAGTTGGTCCCCTATATCTATAGGTTCCACATTCATGGATTCAACCAACTGCAGATTGCAAGCTCCATACTGGGATCCGAGGTTGATTGCATATGTGGATTCAGAACCTGTGGATAGGGAGGGCTCACTATGAGACTTGAGAACACATGGCTTTTGGTATTCAGGGGGGGCCTGGAACCAATTCCCTGCAGTTACTAAGGGAGGACTATAATTCGTTTCTTGCCATCCCTTAGTAAAGTGAAAAGATTAGTAATGTGGAGAGATGATGAGTTTATGTTGGAAATTGAAAGTTGGAGATAACGGTGTGCTTTCCGTGTGATCTAGATATTTTGAAATGCTGAGAGAAGTTAGTGCTTGAAATAGAGATTTGTAAATTCACCTTCCAAGAGGTGGTGGCAAAATCTGAAGGAGATTCCCCTTGAGAAACAGTAGAAAGAAAAACAAAAATGGTAATGTGTTGTTGGGGGGAACTCACATGTTTTTAGATCAGCAAGAGAAATATAAGCCAGAGAAACAAATTCTTTGAGGATTGGAATAAAGACACATTTCAAGAAACTGCGTTGTTTCTGACTAGCCTAAAAGTCAGTTGCCCAGGTGTTACTGATTTATAAATTGATCTGGGTTTTGATGACCGTTGTCCCAGTATTACTGATTTACTATGAATTGACCTGGGCTCGTCTTAAAAACTTGAATTCTTCAACCTTATATTTTGATCAAACCATATAATGGAGAGTGAATAATGAGGGTTATAAGAAGGAGCCTCCAAAGAAATTGGAGAAACTTATTTGCTTTTTGAGAATAAAACAAAATAAAACAAGAAAATCTATTGAGAGTAGAAATCATATGCCCTAGACCTACTTAGAAAAGTATAGTTAAAGGAAAAATGGATTTTACAGAGAAGGTTCTTTTGGAGTATTTTTGACTTACAATGATGTATTAATTTCAGGTATACAGCAAAGGGAATCAGTTATACATAACGTATACGTATATCCACTCCTTTTCAGATTCTTTTCCCATTTAGGTCACTACAGAATATTGAGTAGAAAGTGCTTTAAGAGAAGCACATTTTGGTCTTTCAGATTAAGGATTGTCCAGGGACAGAGAGATGACATTGGGGGAACTCCATTCACTCATGAGTTTAGTGAATTTTTTTTTTTGCTGTGGGGAGATATATTTTTTTAGACCTCATCATGACCCATCCAAAATGCTCATCATGTCAGTCCTTGGCCTTGGGTTTAATTCTGTGCCATCAGTCAGCCTCACTAGATCCAATTATTTGGCTAAAAATATTGGAGGAAATGTGGACCTTAGAAGTGGTATCCTCCACTACAAATTAATAAGTTGATAATCTTAACTATATATCTTTTTTTGGTAAGGATTTAGCTAGCATAATTTTATCACTCATTTCTAGATACAGTATTAGAAAAGAGTGTGGGCCTTCAAAGTCATTTTGTTTTTATCAAGTAGCTCAGGCCATTACCAGTTTAACACCACTCTTTTTTTTTTTTTTTCTGTCTTTTTAGAGCTACACTCAAGGCATGTGGAGATTCCCAGGCTAGGGGTCCAATTGGATCTGTAGCCGCCAGTCTACACCACAGCTCACGGCAATGCCAGATCCTTAACCCACCAAGCGAGGCCAAGGATTGAACCTCAAATCTCATGGTTCCTAGTCGGATTCATTTCTGCTGCGCCATGATGGAAACTCCTAGGTACAGTATTAAATCCCAGTTTCTAGCTTGAAAAATTAAAGGCCAGATTCCAGAACATGGTAAATCCACCATGGAGCACCCCATGAGGCCACTGTGTGTCCACTGCCTTCTCTTCTTTCTCAACTTCCCACCATCCCATTTTCTATATCGAGGATTTCCAAATCTGGAGTTCTCTGGAGTTCAGTGTTCTTTTCTTATTAAATGTGTATGCAGATCTGCTACAAGAGTCATCAGGTGTTATACGATTTTCTGACAAATATATGCAGACGATCGCTGGCTGAATGCCTAGATCAGTATGTGGTAAACACAGCTGGCTGATGGACCAGGGTCTACTTTGCATTTGATGGTTTCAGAATACTTAAGTGCTTTGCGTATTTCTATGTTAGAGTTGCTCAAACAGAAATTCTTGAGGTTTTAGATACCAAGTATAAATATATTTTAGAACAGAAGAAATATAAGTGAGCTGATAAGAGTCCACTAAAACAAGATAATTCAGCCATTCTAATATATCCAATTAATTTACTCATTTTTTTCCATTTCGTCCTTTTGTTCTCTTTCAAAGACTAGAATTGATTGACTTCCGGTAAACCCTAGGGAAAACACTTTGTAAATAAATTGATAGTTACATAAATATAATATTGTCAAGGAACTAAGTGCTTGGAGCACCTTCTCCAGGTTAAGTACACCTAAGTTACTCCATGCATATTGAATAGTCAAGAGGAAGGAGGCTAAAGCCATGTATGTATTCAGATGAAATGCATGTATTAATTTGGTCTTCCTTAATTTTCTCCAGTATTCAATTTATCTCAATTCGTTTGTCTAACATCTTCAACAAAATAATAGAAAGTTCTCGTAATTTTAATTATTATGAGTGGAAGTCCTGTTTAGAGAGATGAATTCCCCTATTTGTTTCTGAAATAGGCACTATTGCAAATGTATTGTCTTGAAATTGTGTTGGTAAAGGGCATGAATTCTGGAGCAAGAAGACCTGAATTTGAGTCACAGTTTCCCCAAATATTAGCTGTGTAACTTTCAGTAAGTTACTTAAACTTAGTTTCTTTATCTGTAAGATGGGAATAATAATAGCTCCTACTACCTAGGGTTGTTTTGAGATAATATGATTTAAAATATGTAAATCACATACTACAGTATCTGGAACATATTAAATGCTATATAATAGTGTGTGTATTTGTGTATTCAGCATATTCAATGTGTATTTATTTGGGTATTCAGGCAACTTAAATTTTTTTTAATGATAACATGCTAATTTATGAAAGATTACTTTCTTCTTATGGATATTAGATTAGCCTTTTACAAACTCATATATTCAACATATATTCAAATAATTAATATTTCCTCCTCTCCACTTTTTTTATATTGTGATATTTTAATACCATTAATTTTCTAACAAAACCTAAATGATTATATTGAAACAACAACATAACCAATATTGTCAGAACTTGCAGGATTGCGCTAGTAATTTAATAACTGCTCGGATCTGTCTAAAAGATATTTACTTAGAGTTGGAATACTTGGGTCTGGTCAATAATGTTATCGCTGACTGAACAAGAATAGCTGAGGAAAGGTATATATGTTCAACAGAAACTTTGCTTTCTTTTTTTTTCCTGTGAAGATTTATTATTTTTTATTTGTTTCCCCAATACATTTTTTTCTACTGTACAGCATGGTGACCCAGTTACACATACATGTACACATTCTGTTTTCTCACATTGTCATGCTCCATCATAAGTGACTAGACATAGTTCTCAGTGCTTCCCTGATTAGCAGAATCTCATTGCTAATCCATTCCAAAGGCAGTAGTTTGTATCTGTTAACCACAAGCTCCCCAACCACCCCACTACCTCCCCCTCCCCCTTGGCAACCGCAAGTCTGTTCTGCAAGTCCATGCTTTTATTTTCTGTGGCAAGGTTCCTTTGTGCCTTATGTTAGATTCCATACATAAGTGATATCATATGCTTTCTTTTAAATTCATGTGATTGTTTACAGTAAAAGGAATTACACCAGATTTGTTTCATATCTGAGAAGATAGTTCTTCATACTTGATTATTATATTGCATTGCATCATGTATAGAAATTTTTTCTGTAAACCTTTTAGCTTAGTGAACTAAAAAGCTATGTAGAATATTATGTTAATGTAAAACAATAGAAGAATTTCATTTCACCATTAGGAGAATTAGTATGGTTTGTTCCAGTTATCAGTCTTTATTCCATATACACTAACCTTAAGGCCACGTTTACATGGAAGTTGGTTCACTTCAAATCTGTGTCTATGTCACTTGCAATGATTCCTAGTTCTCACCAGATAAAACAATTTCAGTAAGTGCTTAACGTCGGGTGATTTACATTCACTCATATACCGTGGGAATCCCACTTACATTGGTCATTATACAACAAACAAATTTGCTAGAAAGCACATTTTAGATATCTGCATTAGGTCATATCATTTAACATGTTTAATTTTCTTCTTACTGCTTTCTTTTCTAGAAATGAGGAAGAAAATGTAACTTTGTAACTTTTTTCCTTCAGTCTATGTTGTTTTTATTTTTCTTTCTATAATATTATTGAATTGGGGGGGAGGGCAAGCAAATTTACAAAGAAGTGCATACTGAGGAATTCTGTAATAGAAAACATAAAAAGCCTTAGAGAAAGAAAGTATATTCAGAAAGAATATATATATATATATAAACACACACATATGTATCCATATATATACATATATATACATACATATATGTCTATTTATTGGATAATGGACAGAGGACCTGAATGGGAGGACATACAAATTGCCAACAGGTACATGAAAGGCTGCTCAACATCACCAATTATCAAGAAGATGAAAATCAAAACCACAATGAGATATCACTCTAAATATGTTACAATGGCTATTATCAAAAAGAGAAGAGGTAATGAATGCTGGAGAGGGTGTGGAGAAAAGGGAACCCTGATGCATTGTTGGTGGGACTGTGAACTGGTACACCCACTGTAGAAAACAATATGAAGGTTTTTAAAAAAATCCTTAAATCTTAGGTGGTTCTCTAGCATCTTCATGATGAGGTTACTGTTCTTTTGTAATTTAGATATGCCTGTGTTTCTTTTCCTGATCTTACTGTTTTTGTATTAGATGATCTCTTCCATTGTCATCTTATGGCTCTTGCTCGTAGGCTAATGCTGGTAAACGGTGGTGACTTCACTTTATAACCTACCCAGTGGAGCGTGGAGGTAGTTTAGCAAGGTCAAAAACAGAACTGCAGTATGATGCAGCAATCTCACCTCTGGGTATAACAAAGTAAAATTTCAAAACTCTATTTTTTAAATGAAAAAATACAACTTTGAAGCTTTGAAGATACATTTGTTGTATGTTAATTGTAAGTGACAAATTTTGTTTAAATTCAGTTATTTTTGCAATAACAACAATCACTTAGAAAGCAATCTTTATCATTAAAAACCTACTTTTTTGCTATACATACATTATACATTTTGTGGGCTAAGGGAAAATATTTAACTCAATGAAGTAGATAGAATACTTCTGTAATACTGTTGATTAGAAAGCAGCATTCAATATGATGTTGAGATCATCTTAAAACTGTATGTGAGGGAGTTCCTGTCGTGGCTCAGTGGTTAACGAACCCGACTAGGAACGATGAGGTTGTGGGTTCAATCCCTGGCCTTGCTCAGTGGGTTAAGAATCCAGCATTGCCATGAGCTGTGGTGTAGGTCACAGAAACGGCTCGGATCCCACATGGCTGTGGCTGTGGTGTAGGCCAGTGGCTACAGCTCCAATTGGACCCCTAGCCTGGGAATTTCCATATACTGTGGGAGCGGCCCAAGAAATGGCAAAAAAGACAAAAAACAAAAACAAAAACTGTATGTGAAAAAATTGTGACAGACATCCAAATATTGGTTTTTCTTTTTTTCTTTTTAAAATTTTATGGCTGCACCCACAACATATGGGAGTTCCCAGGCCAGGGATTGAATCTGAGCCACAGCTTCAGCTGTGGCAATGCCAAGTCCTTTAACCCACTGCACCAGGCTAAAGATAGAACTTGCACCTCCACAGTGACCCAAGCCACTGCAGTTGGATTCTTAATCCACTGTGCCAGGACAGAAACTCCAAAAAAGTTGTTTTTTTCTTAAAGTTTGGCTCTATAGTACAGAATAACAGGGACCTATTATAATGAGACAGTAAACTATTTCATTCAGAATTGATATGTTAAAGAAAGCAAGCCTGGAGTTCAGCCAAATTTTGAGAAGTATGTCATTGTGTTTCTAAGACTTCACAAAGAATCTCAGAAGCTTTCAGATTGGAGACTGAGAATCTGGTTTGAGAGTGTTTATTGATCAAAGAAACCGGATGATGGTTAATTTTCCTTTCACATTGTGATGATTTTATTGACGATTGAGAAAAAAATTTACATGCATGTACATATACACACACATGTGCACTGACTCTCTCATGCCTCTTACCAGGTCCTCACTTGTGTCTGTAGGAGTCAAGGTGACTGTGAACATCGAGAAAGGATTCTGTGCACATTGGGAAAAGTTTAAAAGATGGGGACAGTGTTTCACTATTGCACTGACCCACACACTGTTCACTTACCTGTCTGATCTCTTTTAAATCAAGAAGAACAGTTAACCTAACCTTCTTATCCTCTTCGATCAAATACTGTAAAGAAGAATGTCTTAGAATGCACTCCACTCTTTTTATTGACTCCATCCAAATTATTTGCAGCTTTCTGACTTTTAAAAAATTAAAAAATTTTTTCTTAGCATTTCTGACTCATTATTTTGCTCAAACCTGAAATGTCTGCCTCTTTCTTTCTAATTGCTAGTGTTTGGGGATGTTGGAAGAGGGAGTGAAATGACTTATTTTTTCCAATCCTTTTCTGATACTTAGAGTTTCAGCTTCTTGGCCTTCTGTATTCTACTTGGCGAAGGGAAAGGAGCTTCACATTCTGACCCTTGGAAAAGAGTTTTCATGTGTTTTAAATATGTTACTATCCTTTGGGAGCAGTCTTGCCTGACAGGTTTTAATGTTTGTTTGAGTTCTTTTTACTCCTGTATTTGAGCTTAAAAATCCCTTGGACGAGTAAACCTAGGATAATGTTTCAGTTTGGTTACCAGGGTACAGAAAAGAGGCATGGTCTGTTCTGCAGACTAGACAGGCTCGTCTCTGGAAAACTCGTGGTCATTTTGGAAGTAGCTAGATTCTTCCACATCCCTGAGGTAGGTAGCACCCTTCTCCTCTCTGAATGCTGCTTGTACTACTGTTTTCTAGGTCGTCTCCATCCCAGTTACATTCCTAAGCCTTGTCTCTGTTCAGCATGTGACAGCTGGCTAAATCTATGACATAAAAAGACTTTAAAGCAGTGAGTTTTCTTTCTCTGGGTATATAGACATCATCTCCATTATTC
Source organism: Phacochoerus africanus (assembly GCF_016906955.1). Lineage (NCBI taxonomy): Eukaryota > Metazoa > Chordata > Mammalia > Artiodactyla > Suidae > Phacochoerus > Phacochoerus africanus. The sequence continues at coordinate 262,776,269 of NC_062544.1, forward strand.
CCTTATTGCAATTATGGGAGGGAGTTTTAGAACTTTTTAGTCTTTGTCACGTAAATTGTGGAAGACAGTATTGATTTCCTTATTACCTTAACCCAGAGATTGGCAGACTTTAAAATTTTTTTTAATTTTTTTTATTGTAGTTGATTTACAATGTTCTGTCAATTTCTGCTATAGAGCAAAGTGACCCAGTTATACATGTATATACATATTCTTTTTCTCACATTATCCTCCATCATTTTCCATCACAAGTGATTGGATATAGTTCACTGTGCTGTACAGCAGGATCTCATTTGCTTGGCTGCACCCATGGCATGTGGAAGTTCCCGGACCAGGGATTAAACCCACACCACAGCAGTGACCAGGGCCATGGCAGGGACAATGCCAGATCCTTAACCCATTGTATCACAGGAGAATTCCAGGGACTGGAAAACTTTTTCTACAAAGGGCCATGTAGGAAATATTTTAGGTTTTGTATCCATATAGTCCTGTCCCATCTACTTAACTGCACTGCTGTCACACAAAAAGAGCCACAGACAATGCATAAACAAATGAGTGTGCCTGTAGTTTGATGACACTGGGCCTATCCTATAGCTTCTTTCTTAACACTTGCTTTTTTTGAAAATTAAAGTATAGTTGATTTACAATGTTGCACCAATTTCTTCTGTATAGCAAGGTGGCCTAGTCATATATATATCTATATATGTATACACACACACACACATATATATATATATATGCAAATTCTTTTTCTCATATTATCTATCATGCTCTATCCCAAGAGAATGGATATAGTTCCCTGTGCATACAGCAGGACCTCATTGCTTATCCATTCTATATGTAAGAGTTTGCATCTACTAACCCCAAACACCCAGGCCATCCCACTCCCTCCTCCCTACCCCCTGGCAACCATGAGTTTTTTTTCTATGTCTCTGAGTCTGAAGTAAGAAAGAGAAAGTCAAATACCATATGCTATCACTTATATATGGAATCTAAAATGTAGCACAAATGAACCTATATTCATGCCTTCTTGTGAAACCTAGTTTGTTTCGGTATAAGATGGTGAGCACATGTGTAGAGATATGGATACCTCCCTCACGTTCAGGTGATGGGTTATGATTGGTTTAAACCAGCAAGGGTCTCCTTTTGCCAATAATTGGTGTAGGATAGGTCTATATTCCATTTCCCAATAGTGAAACAAAGGGAAATCTCTTGGGGCCTTCTGTTAACTCTTTTGTAGGAAAGGGTCACACAGGGATGCAGGTTCCTGAGGCAACCACATCATGACCATTTGACTCTGTCACATCTGCTATCAGGTGACGATAATAGTGATGATTTATGCTGACTTTAAGCAACTCATCAGTTACATCCCCAACTCTGTGACACACATTGGCACCATTTTTTCTTGGTAGAGATTTTAATATTTGAGAATGGATATTTTTAGTTTGTTTCATAAGCCACCAAAACTCTCAGCAAAGATTAAACTTTATGGATCTGGAAACCTAGTTAAAAGTCTCATGAGAAACCTGTTTAAGGACCTTAAAAAGCTATCTTCTTTAATGATAACAGTGCAAAATGATCTTGCAAAATAACACTTCTTTTAAGGTCATGGAGGGAATGTAGCACTGCAACTTAATATACTTTTTATACATATAGAAAAATGTTTTATAAGATTTAAGAGAGATGATAGAATAAAATTTAATTAAAAATTTGGAGAGTTTTTGGAGACTTTGTAGATTTTACAGGGGTTTATTGTACTTATGCACATGTGTACAGTATTCTTTAAATGGAAAATATGTACAGTGCATCTCACACTGAGTCATTTATGGTGTGTGAAGCCACACAGACCAGCCTCCAAGTTTCATATTTATGTGAATTTCCTTTCCCACAATTCCTTCCTTGTTCCAGATACATTACTATATACCATATACACGTTTCATTATATCTTAAAATTTCTTAACAATTAAGCAGTTTAGTTGCTGACATTGGAGAACTTTTTATTAACCCAGAACTAGCTTTGTCTTTCCACTTATTAACATTCAAATGGAAATTTATTTCAGACATGCCCCAGTTTACATCATAGCTCAAAATTTTGGCAGTCAAAGGAAAAAAGTTCAGATGGAGCTCCCTTTCCCACCTGTTAATCATGGAATAAAGACAGCTAAATTGCTTTTAAATAAATTTTTTAAAGGCAAGCCCTTTTGCTTGGAGTGAGTAGTTTTGCCCTTAATAACTGGCCTTCCTGCTTTCTAATTAGGGATTTTTTTCCCCTTGCTGAACACTCTGTTTGAATTTGTTTCTCTGTCATGTTTAATTTCTTCCTGATTTGTGAAAGTAAAACATAACCAGGAGAGTCGGATTTTGGATTCAGCTTTAATGACGCTTGAAGGGAAAACAAGAAAAGGAAAACCTTGCTTTTCAGATGAATTTTTTTCCTGTCTTTTTTTATTGCTATTCCATCTGGCAATAATTGGCTGTCATGGTCAGTCTCAGGAAAGAGTCTCACAGTAAATGGATTGTCCTCATATATATACTCTTGAATCCCGACGCCAATGGACGACTGTCCCTGAGATGCCTGCACAGTTGCTCTTGTGGCACCAGTGTTCACACCAATAGATGTCATAGTGCTCAGAAACATAGCTATCAAACATTTACAGGAAAGTCGATTTTTTTTTTTGGCTTTTTTTAGGGCCGCACCCATGGCATATGGAGGTTCCCAGGCTAGGGGTCAAATCGGAGCTGTAGCCCCCGGCCTACACCACAGCCACAGCAATGCAGGATCCGAGCTGTGTCTGCAAGCTACACCACAGCTCACAGCAATGCCAGCTCCTTAATCCACTGAGTGAGGCCAGGGATCGAACCTTCATCCTCCTGGATGCTAGTCAGATTTGTTAACCATTGAGCCGCAACAAGAACTCTGAGGTTTTTTTTTTTTTTTTTTTTTTAAGAGAAAGGTTCTCCTAGGTCTGTCTACATGAAGATGCTCCTTTTGCTTATGGCCAGTACCTGAGGTCTAGTCTAATCTTTCGATTATTCTGAACTCTTTTAATCCTACGAAGTCTAAATAGGCAAGAGAGTCTCAAACTTCTATGTGACAATTTACATGGCAATGCGAATATAAAATCAGTTACAAATAGCCAAAAATTAAAGTTCTTGGAGGAGAATTTCACCTGTCTTGTAAAAGTTAATACCACTGTGTCCTAAGCGGCACTCTAATAAGTTGTCCTTTGATAAGAAGGTGGCTCCCTGGGATGAGACAGCATGTATATAATTATGTGTGTGTGAACATGTGTACAGAACTTATCAGTATCATAGTGCAGTAAATGTTTTGATGAAGTTGGATAAAATTGGTGGTAGATTGGTTTGGAATACATAAATAATCCATTCAACAAGATGATAGTTGTATAATACTTGGAACCACAAAAACAAAAGCTGGCTTTTAATCCCAGCTCTACAACTTAGCAGCAGTGTTGCCTTTGTAGTGTGAATACCGTCTATGGTATTGTTTACAAAATGATAGGCTTGGATTAAATGAGCAGATCTATATTAGTTTTTATAAGGTTGTATAATTAATTACCTCCACAAAATTTGCGGCTTAAAGCACACCCATTTACTATCTCTCAGTTCTGAGTTATGCTGCTCAAGTGAGTCCTCTCCTAGGGTATCACTAGACTCAAGTCAACACATACGCCACCTCTGGATTCTCATTTGGAGCTTGGAGTCCTTTTCCAAACTCTGTTGGGAGAATTCTGTTCCTTGCAGTGGTGAAACTGAAACCCCTATTTAACCGCTGGCTATAGATCAGTGGTTGCTGTCAGTTCATGGAGCCCTCCATCCTAGCCATGTGGCCCTCTCAAAACATGGCAGCTTATTTCTTCCAAGCCTGCAGGAAAATCCCACTTTAATCTGATATGATGGACTATATACACCTTAACAGAATTGAGAGCAACTGTTCCATCATATTCATGGGTCCCACCTACATTCAAGAGGAGGGTATGTACTTGGAGGCCAAACTCTTGGGGATCATCTTAGAATTCTGCCTAATACATTCAAGTTGCTACAATGATTATGAGATTCCTTTTCTTTTTCTTTTTTTTTTTCTTTTTAGGGCCGCACCTGTGACATATGGAAGTTCCCAGGCTAGGGGTCAAATCGGAGCTACAGCTGCCAGCCTACACCACAGTCATAGAAACACAGGATCCAAGCCAAGGATGTGACCTACAAGACAGCTCACAGCAATGCCAGATCCCTGACCCACCGAGTGAGGCCAGGGATTGAACCCACATCCTCATGGATACTAGTCATATTCATTTCCACTGCACCACAACGGGAACTCTGAGATTCCTTTTCTGATAGGAATTGGAGAGGGTATGAGTTCCTGTCATGGCTCAGTGGTAATGAAACCAACTAGTACCCATGAAGATTCAGGTTTGATCCCTGGCCCTCGCTCAGTAGGTTAAGGACCTGGCTTTGTCATGAACTGCAGTGTAGGTCACAGAAGCAGCTTGGATCCTGTTTTCTGTGGCTGTGGATTAGGCCAGCAGCTACAGCTCCAATTCAACCCTTAGCCTGGGAACTTTCATATGCCATGGGTGTGGCTCTAAAAAGACAAAAACACACAAACACCAAAAAAAAAAGAAGCAGAAAGGGTAAATAGCTAGTGCCATCAGCAAGAATAAGCCATGCTTTGGAGCTAGAGCATGGTCTTGACATTCCTTGGAGATTTCTATGTTTATCTTAAGTGTCTCCTTGAACGTAGCAACACATATAGAACTGATTAATTATTATGTGGAATAATACCTTTGAGTTTTCTATCACCGCAATAACAAATTACCACAAATTAGCAGCTTAAAAAGCCCAAGCAATTTACTATCTAACGGTTCAGTAGACCAGAAGTCCAGGCATGGCTTGGCCCAGCTGATTCTCTGCTCTGGGTTTCACAAGACCAAAATTCAGGTGTCAGCAGGACTGACTTCCTTTCTGGAGGTTCTGGAAATAAATCCTCTTCCAAGTTCATTTAGATCTTGGCGGAATTCTGTTCCACATGAGCGTAGGAGTGAGGCCCCCATTTCCTTGTTGGCTGTTGGCTGGGGTCATTCTCAGCTTTTACAAGCTGCCAGATTCTTTGGCTCATGGCCACCTTCCTCCATATTCAACCCACAATGGCAGGTGAGATTCTCATGCTTCAGATCTCTTCAACTGCCCCTTTTGCCTCATATCTCTTCTCCCCCCCTCTTCTGCTGTATATCTCTGACTCTTCTGCTTTCTTTGAAGGGGTCATGTGACTGTATTGGATCCATCAGGGTAAATCCAAGATAAGTTCTCTTTTTTCTTTTTAGAGCCACACCTGCAGCATATGAAGTTCCCAGGCTACGGGTCCAATCAGAGCTGCAGCTGCTGGCCTATGCCACAGCCCCAGGAATGCCAGATCTGAGCCACATCTGTGACTACGCTGCACCTTGCAGCAATGCCAGATCCTTAACCCACTGAGTGAGGCCAGGAATTGGACCTGCATCCTCACGGACACTGTGTCAGGTTCTTAACCCACTGAGCCACAATGGGAGCTCATAATTTCTCTATTTTAAAGTTAGCTGATTAGTAATCTTAATTCTGTCTACAAAGTCCCTTCATACCAGTAGTTAGGTTAGTGTTTGAATGAAAAACTAAGAGAAGAGTACTCGGGGAGGCATCTTTAGAATTCTGCCTACCACATTCTTCATACCTAAAATTACTTAACAAGTGTTTTTGGTGTGCCTTCTATGTTTAATATTCTGCATTAAATGTGGAGTCCACAAAATGAGAATGATGTGTTTACTGCTCTCTAATTCCTTAAATTTGGTGGGAGAAGAAGTCAAGGTTATATCAGATGGTATGATGGAGAGTTACAGAGATTGTGTTTGGGAAAGATATAAGAAGCAGACTAAAATGGTAGTGGTGGGCATACACACAGACTTCACCTGGACAGAGCTGTGATCTAAAGGACAACCCAGAATTAATGCTAGGGAATGAGGGAATTGAGAGAATAGAACAAATCTGTGCTGTGAATTTACCTGTAATAGAGATTAGACTGACATTTTGGTTCATCCTGTTAACAGTAGAGGGACTATTTATAATACCCCTCTTCTGTATCAGAATTTGGACCCAAATGAGAGGAAAAAAGTCAGATTGGAGGGAATAAAATACCGCCTATACAAGACACAGGCTAATAAGTCAGACTTAGTCAGTCATAGTTACCAAGTTTGCCAAGACTCCAGTCTCCCCTTAGGAGAACTTGTCCTTGGAAACCCAATGGCATGGAGAAACTCAGAATTTATATTCTTTGTGGATACAATGACCATCCTCAACCCCAGCCAAGTTGCTTCCATATTCTCCTCTGGAAAGGAAGGAGTGATAGGGTGGGGCAAGAGGTCAGTGTTATTCTAGTTGAACTTCTTGCACCATGCAACGTGAGCCAGAACAGAAAATGTTCTTCGCATTACCTGCTGACGTTTTCCCTCAACTGGAGGTAATGGTATCCACACTCAAGATGTCCCCTAGGAATAGTTTGGATTTACATATGTTGAAACACAAGGGAAGCTCTTTGAAGTTTTAGAGAAAACTGGTGGTATAAATAAATACAGGGCCACTGAGTTTAGCTAAACTATGTTACCCGTGGAACACTTTAGTCAGGAAGTTAGTTATTAAGTATTTTTCTGCAGCCAGCTCTCATTTAGGTTATCAGCACTAGGAAAGTAGCCATGGAAACAATGATCTTGACTAGACTTGTTCTTTCAAACCAAGCTTTTAAGACTTCACTATTTCAATCTTGGAGGAGCCTGCTGATTCAATTCTAGTCCTTTTGAGCCCAGCTTAAATTGCTAAGCAATGCCAGACTAAGGCCACTTATACTACTAAATAGCTTTAGAGTCTCAGGGTCATCAGTGCACTAAAAGGAAATCCTGGAACCAAGTAATTTAAAGGCATTATGAACATGGAATACTTTTACAGTCAAGTTAGAGGCCAAGTGCTACTACTGCTGAACTGTCTGTGGTGTTAGATACTTGGAGAACAACTGGGAAATTCTCTGTTGAAATATGGCCTAACATATTTCTTTTGACCTTGGACTCTTGGAAACTCAAGTGACTCACTCTACCTAAAGGATCTGATGAAAACTTTGGGTAAAAAGGCACACTAAAAGCCAGCTTATTTTCAATGAATTCATCTTTGACAAAAAGTAGCTGCAATTAAAAATTAGCATTGGCCTGCAAGTTTAGGGTTTAACATTTTTATTGTTTATTAATAATAATTTTAATTAAATAAAAATAAGCTCCCACATAACTGGTAGAGTGGATTTTGTGGGGACATGATTTTAAAGTTGACTTTCTGAGTCAGTGTAGTATCAATAAAATTTAATACTACCCATAGATTTTTGTTGTTATTGTTCTTATTAAATTCAATATCTGCAGATTAAAATATGTGTGCTCATGGCTAGCCCATTTCTTCTGGTGACCATTGCTGTGAAACAAACCAGCCCAAACTTAGCGGTATGAAACAAGCTTTTAGGTACTTATGACTTCTGTGGGTCAGGAATTTCTGAAAGGCACCGTACAGATGACCTGTGTCTGCTCCACAGTGTCTGAGGCCTCAGCTGGAAGACTGAACAGCTGGGAAGGGAGTGTAACTTGATGCCTGGGTCCTAGTATTGTGTGATGGCTTGTTCACTCACAGGTTGCCTCTGGGCTGGCAGGACCCAAAACCTAACATGGCCAGCAAGTGTGCTATCCTGGGCCTCTCTGAGTGGCATGACTTCCTTACAACCATGGCTGCGTGAATGCAAGTTAAAGGTTCCAAGTACAGTGTTTCAGTGAACGTGGTGGAAGCTGCCTTAGAAACCACGTGGTCCACTCCCATCACTGACACCACTTCTGTTGGTTAAAAGTTAGCCACACACCTGCTCCTCTTCAAGGGGAGTAGACGTAGGCAACATTTCTCAATTGGAGGAGCGCCAAGGTCATATTGTAAAAACAAGGGGGTGTGAACTGGAAGATAGGTTGCAGCTATTTTTGAAAGTGCAATCTGTCACAGTGTTTACGGAATGCATATTAACTATCCAAATGAGAGTGTCTTCCTAGCTACAGTCTGTCTTGCTTACCTGCCATTATACATTTGGGAACTATTGAGAGAAATCTTGATGCGTGGTCAAAAAAGAAATGAAATGATATATTCTAAGAATAGTCATGAAAAGAACAAATGTTCAATTGAACAATTCAATGATACTTTTATGATTATTCAGTTTATTGGTAACATTATAGAAATATTCTATTAAAAACTCCATATATACATATATATATATTTTTTATTCAGGCAGGTTGTTGGACAAACAGCAGATGGCCTGCCCATAATGCATTTGGGCAGATATTCTCATTTGGGCCATAACGTGTGAATAAAAAATGTTATATTCAAAACTATCTCATCATCTACAGTAATTACTGGATAAAGTCCAATGTGTACACAGGTCTTTTATAGTTGTATATTATATTGGCTAGACCTGGTACTGCAGTCTTGGTTTATAGTAACATTATTTTGCTAAGTTTCAGAATGTATTATTTAAATTTGATATTTACTAGTCATAATCTATATACTTTTTTGTTTATTGAATTTAGGCATAAAATTAATAAAATTATTTTATTACCTCACACTTTCTGCTCTTATCATTTTTAAAGATTATATTACTAAAATAAGTGCATATTATTAATGTGGTAGATTGGAAAATTGAAAATGAATCTATTCCAGAAATGAAGTGAAAAAAAAAAAGAAAGAAAAGCCGAAAACAAATTGGGCAATTAGTAGAAACATTAAGATGGTTTTAACAGTATGTTTTAGTTGAGGATTTATTCCAGTCACATAAGACTCTGAGAGTTTTTGTTTTTTTGTTTTTTTTTTTTTGAAAATTCAGGTGTTCGTCATTAGTGGAACATCTTGAGATACTAGAAGTAAGCCATTCTTGAGTGGTGGGAGTGAAAGTGGAAGACAATTATTCCACTTCATGAAAGAGGAAAACATTCAGAGTCTCACCTACAATAGGTTTTGGGTAGGACATTTTCTTTCTTTCAATCTTGAATACCATTCAATCACTTGTACTTTCTTTATCTAACCTTCAAGGTGCCTGCAGCTTTAAAAGGGGCAACAGAAGGTGCCGTGTATAAAAGGGCCTTATTGGTGTTCATTCAGTGTAAGACAGAAGTACGGATTATTCAAAAGGCTTAATTAGAAGACTGACTCTCTTGTGTTACTTTGCACCTGCATTTTCTATTCACTACCTACATACACAGTCAATATTGCTGAGAAAAGGACATTTTAAGAAAAGCAAGCATCAGAATATGTGTTTACTCTTCAATTTTATTAGTGTATTATGCATCTAGGCAAATGAAATATAACATATAACAAAGGTAAATTCATTTTTATAAACATTTTGGCAGTGTGTTCTGGCTTTTGTTGTTAGTGCTGTTTCTTAAATGTGACTCCATTACCCAGAGGGTTTGTATATTTTAGTTCAGAGCAGTGGCTTTCTACTGCAGGCAGTTTTGACTCCCAGAGGACACTTGCCAATGTCTAGAGATAGTTTTGTTTGTTTCAACTGTGGGTGAGGCAGGGTGCCACTGGGATCTCGTGGGTAGACGTCAGGGAAGCCCCACATATATGCCAGTTAATTCTCTGCCAAACAGATGTGCTTAAACATGCTCTAAAGGTTTTCTTGCCCTACACCAGACTTTCTCAGCTGTGGTGCTATTGACATTTTGTGCTGAATCTTTGTTGGTGTTTTGGGGGTGGAGGGGTGCTTTCCTGTCCTAAGAAGACTGGCATGTGAGGTTGGAAATGGTGATGATTTCATTTGGAAACTGTTTTTCTTTTCCTTCCATCACTATTTAAGGTTGTCTGCTATTTCAAGATTTCTTTTTTCAAAAGAAGCCTTATAAGATGATGAAAACCCTTAGTTTTATAGGATAACCTCAAATATTATCAGAGTAAATTTTCCATACCAATGGCTTGATTGTTAACCCCAACCTGATTGTTTAAAAAATGAATTTATAGGAATTCTCGTTGTGGCTCAGCAGGTTAAGAACCCGACTAGTATCCATGAAGATGCAGGTTTGATCCCAGGCCTTGCTCAGTGGGTTAAGAATCCAGCATTGCTGCAAGCAATAGCATAGGTCAAAGATGTGGCTTGGATCTAGCATTGCTGTGGCTGTGGTATAGGCTGGCCACTGGAGCTGCAATTCGACCCCTAGCCTGGAAACTTCCATATGCCATGAGTGTGGCCTTAAAAAAGCAAAAGAAAAAATTAAAGAACTTTTACAGTGTTGTATGTCATTTATGTCTGAATAAAATGGGAAAAATAAAAACAGTTGAAAAATTTAAAAACAAGGCCAATATTTGAGAGCTTCCTTTATTTAGGCATTGTGTTCAGTATTGTAGTAGGACATGAACCCCAAAAGATCCATGTCATGATTCTTGAAACCTAGGAATCTGTTACTTTAAATGTTAAAAGGGGCTTTGCACATGTGATTGAGATTAAGGACTATGAGCTGGTGTTATTCAGGTGGGCCCAACATAATCACATGCATCTTTAAAAAGGGCTCCCCTTTCCCAGCTGTAGTCAGAGGCTAGAGGCATGGCTGTGTGGGGAAGCCTTGGCTCGCCATGGCTGGCTTTGAAGATGGAGGTCTGGAGCCATGAACCAAGGAACAGGGGCAGCATCTTGAAGCTGGACAAGGTAAGGAGATGGATTCTTCCCTAGAGTCTCCAGTAAGGAAAATATCCCTGCTGACACCCTGCTTTTAGCCCAAGGTGGGGCCTCTTTAGAGTTTGCACCTACAGATCTGTAAGATAGAAAAACTTGGCATTTATTTAAGCAATTAACTTTGTTGTCACCTGGTACCGCAGCAATAGGAAACCAATACAGGTGTTTTGTTTGTATATCTCTTTTAATCATTTCAGCAACCCTAGGAAAAAGGAGTTATTTTTTCCAGTTCACAGATGAGGAAAGGAAAGTCTAGAGAGATCCACACTGGGCCACCTGCTAGCAGGCTGGAGGTCAAGACCTCAGAGGCAGTGCAGTTAACGTCAGTGCTCTTAGATCTGACCTGTGAATTGTTTTCTGGATGAAAGTTGATGACTCCTTTTCAAAAGTGTAAAATACACAACCTGTCTTTGGTCCTTATTTTCTTTATAAAAGAGTAACACTGATTAGCTGGAACAAAGAATCCTTTTCTAGATTTGCAGAGCTCACTGCCTTCTGGCAAAGGAGAGGGCATCTTTTAATCAAATGATGTCATTTTTTTAATATATGAAGAAACAATACTCAAAACACTCTGACTTCCAATTAAGTCATATTCATCCCTCCAAAGCTTATGGCTTCTTCCAAAGTCTCCACTTCACAGCTGTTGCTCATTTTCTTTTTTTTTTCATTCTTTTTTCTTTTAATTGTTATTGCCCAATACAATTTTTTTTTCTACTGTACAGCATGGTGACCCAGTTACACATACATGCATACATTTTTTTCTCACATTATCATGCTACATCATAAGTGACTAGATATAGTTCCCAGTGCTACACAGCAGGATCTCATTTATTCTCATTCCACACACACCTCCACTTTGCTTCAGCCAATGGAGCTTATCGTTCCTTACATGAGTCGTGCTTTCTCCTACCTACTTTTTTGCTTTTACTTTTCCCCCATGACATGCTCTCTCCTCTGACTGGAACATAGTTTGCACTGCTTCATTTTACAGTTGGTACTTGTCCTTCAAGCCCCTGTTTCCTGGAATTCACTTCCTCTGGGAGCTTTATCTCTTGCTGACCCCTACTCCCCCAAGACTGGGTGTGCTTCTGCTGCACTTGTGCTGAACCCTTCATCATCATTGCTTTTTCCACTGTAATTTCCTTTTGCCTTGTCTGTATCTCCAGGCTGAACATCCCTCAAGTATAGGACTGTATTCACTGGTAAATAGTTCTTCAAAAAATTTATTGAAATATAGCTTACACCTGAAGAGTACACAAATCGTAAGTGTACAGCCAGTTGAGCTTTAATGAGGTGACCTATACATGTAACCAGTAACTACCACTGAGACGAAGATATTGTCAGCTCTCCAAAGCACACCACCGCCCTTCCCCTCTCAGCCTCTGAATCATTACTGCCTTCCTCATTCTCCTGTCCCAAAGATTGGCACTCTCCTGACTTCTAATGCCGTGAATCGGTTTTGGCTATTGTATTGGTTTGCTAGGACTATTACCACAAACTGGGTGGCTTAAACAACAGAAATTTATTGTCTCACAGTTCTGGACACTAGGGATTCAAGCTCAAGGTGTCTGTAGGGTTTGGTCTTTGTGTAGGGGTGTGGGAGGATTTGTCCATGCCTCTCCCCCAACTTCTGGTGGGTTGCTGGCCATCTTTGGTATTCTTTGGCTTGTAGGCACATAACCCCAATCTCTGCCTTCATCTTCATGTGGCCCTCTCCCTGTGTGTATGTCTGTGTCCACTTGCATAAGGACACTAGTCCTATTGGATTAGGGGCCCATGCTAATCCAGTATGGCATCATCTTAATTACATCTTCAGTGACCCTGTTGACCAATAAGATCACATTCTGAGATAATGGAGGTTAGGACTTCATTATGAATGGGGGTAGAGGGCACAGTTCCACCCATAACACCTGCTGTTATGCTTTAAGTAAATAGAATTGTATACTTAATGTGATGTGATCTGTGTCTTCTCTGACCCAATATTATGTTCACATGGTCTGTTCATATGGTCATGTATATCAGCAATTCATTCATATTCATTGCTATATATTTATGTTGAGGGATATTGGAGTGATTATGATTTGGGGCCATTGCAAATAGTACTGCTGTGAAAATTTTTGTATATGACTTTCGGTACATGTATGTAAGTAAATATTTATTGAATTGATGAATTATTATGAGGCAGCTAAAGTAAGGTCTTAACTTGAATGGCTTTCCTAAATGAATAAATGTCAGAATTTTGGAGGGAACAATCAAGTGTTTCTCCAAACATATTTCTTGGAATATTATTTCTGTAGGATCTTAATGAGTGTCACTTTTTAGGGGTTCCATGGCTTAGAAATATTAGATTGAACAAAGCAAGGCACTTTCCTTGTTCTTAGTTACACTGAAGGATTTTTTTAAAGAGCTTTAAATGCTAACGTGAATTGTGTGTCTCCTAGAGAATGTATATGAAAGGCAGTATTTCTCAAATTTGCTTGACAGGGAAATATTTTTTGTTTTGAGCAGGATATAGCTGGGAACCAAAATTCCATTAGGCTCTGCATTTCCTTAGCAAATAGGTACTGGAATTTTTTTTTTTTAATACAAATGGGATATATTATGAGCCCTCTTTCTAGACTACTTAAACCTAAGAGTCTCAGGAGGATAAAATCATCTGCTAACTTAAAACCTGATGCCGAATTTTTTGTTTGCTTGTTTGGGGAGTTAGCTTAAATTTCTTGAAGTGTTGTTTTTACTTCAGTGATAAACCATATTTTTTTAGGGGCTTCTCTGTATTCACAAGTATTCTGTGATAAAAGAGCTGTCTGTCTAAAAGAGAAGGCTGAATACTTGGCAAGAGTGAGGATCAATCAGCCAGGGCAAAGCACGTGCAATCGTTTTTACTGATCTGGGTGTGATTGATGGTTAAAAAGGAGGAGCAACCCATTTCAATTCCCTTTTCAACTTTATTCTTAGCAGCACAATGGATTAAATGTTTGCAAAAGGAGTTGTTTCTATTGTATATCTTTAAAGAATTAAATTTTAATTACCAAATGCATTAAACCTGTATATTAATTAAGTGGTTTGGGCTTGCAGTGGTTTAGGCATCAGCACTTTTCCTGATGTCTCATTTTGCTGACTGCAGTCTGAAGGGAAGCTTGTCCCAGACGGAGGCAACGGGACCAGTGCTGCCAAACAGCATGGGGGCCAAATGAAAGGGCTTGCACCCCAATTAAATTAAAAGTCTCTGAACTGCTCCTGCATTCCAGATGGCAAGTAAATTCAAATCTACAGGAGAGATTTAATTAAGATACTTTGATTGCAAGCATGAAGCCAGGAATTCAATCTGAAGCAAGCACAAAAAATGCTGTGGCACTTAAAAATGCCTGCAATATTAGTAGGACCTAGGCCACAGTCAGAAGTCAGGAATCTGATACCTGAAAACAGTCTTCATTCTGTACTTTTGCTATCTAGACAACTTAGAAGTCAAGTTCTTTTGGCTGGTATTAGTCACTTCAGGTTTTTTTTTTTTTTTTTCCTGCGTGGTTTAAAAGCAAAGGCTTTGGAATTAGACAAATTTGGTTTCAGATGAAAGGCTTAGCAATCACCAACTCTATGATTTAACTTCTCCCTGAGCCTCTGTTTACTCGGCTGTTGGATGAGAAATGACACTGATGTTATAAGATTGTTGGGGATTGAATGAGAAATATTCTAAGGATTCTAAGTGTATATCATTGGTCTCGGTCTTCCAGGAGTTCCAAACTTGTCTATCCGACTCGGATTTGTTGGATTGCCATCTATACTTGGATTTATAATAGGCACCTCAAACCTAAATTGGCTAAAACAAAACTGTTGCATACTCCAAATACAGACATGTTTGTTCCTCAGTTGTCCCTCTCTCAGTAAGGGTACCACCATCTATTGGGATAGTCAAACCAAACAGCCAGGCGATTTCTTTCTTTCCATCATCTCTCATAAGCAATTCTGTTAATTCTACCTCTGGTATATGCTGTTGGCCCTCTGTGTTCCTAGCTTGCAGATCCATGCACATGGAGGGTGCCCTGTACTAAGCTGTTGTATATAAGGGACTTGAACATCTGTGGATTTGGATATCCTTCAGGTGGGGGCAGGGGGGCGGGCAATCATTGTCAGACGCTGGGGGATGACTGTACCTTTAAGATGCCCATTCTCTTCCATTGCCATGTTACTATCCTAGTGTTTTCTCCAGTTTAGTTCAGTTGATATCTTGTTCCAAGTAATTCTTTATTGTGGAGATTGTCCTGTGTATTTAAAGATGTTTAACAGTATTCCTGAGTTTTATCCACTAGGTGTGAGTAGCACTCCTTCAGTTGTGAACCCAGAATGTCCCCAGATACTGACATTTGTCATCTGGGGGTGGTGGGAATCAGCCCCTGCTAAGAACTGCTGCACTTAACACAAGTCATTATTAACCTCTTGACACATAAAATTAGCTACTACAAAGCCCACTTTAAGTATTTTATGTTTGATTTTCAGTTTGTTTATTATTTTTTATTTTGGCTGCATCTGTGGTGTATGGACGTTCCTGGCCAGGGATCAAATCAGGAGCTTCAGCCTATGCCACAGCCGAAACAACACCAAATCCATAACTCATGTGCCAGGCCTGGATCAAACTGGCATCTCCACAGAAACAAGCCAGATCATCATTTCAAATATAATTTTGCCTCCTTTCAATCTTTAAAAGATTTTTATCTTTTATTCTGGTATCACTGCAAAAAAAAAAAAACCATCAATTTAACTTAAAGCAGCAGTAGCACTTATTTGCTCACAAATCTGCACTTTGGGCAATAGTTGGCAAGGACACCTCATCTCTGCTTTACTCATGGCTACAAGTCTGGACAGTAGGCCTGGTTTCCAAGACTCCATGTCCCAAGAGGGAGAGAACCAGTGAAAGCCAAGCTGCCTTCTAGGACTTACCCTCAGAATTCACACAGTGTCACTTCAGTATTCACCAAGAGAAGCACAAAAACCTACCAAGTTTCAGGGATGGGAAGTATCTTCACCCCTTGATGAAGGAATGAGAAAATCCTGGAAAAGTATATGGGATTAAAATTACCCCATACTGTGAGCTTCTTATTTCTTTTTTTTTTTTTTCTTTTTTAGAATGCTACCTACTACACTACTTCAAGGTGAATGTTAAGTAGGAAGTTAAGTTGGAATTTTTTGTGAACTTTAATGAGGGTGTGTATTGGTTTTCTAATCTGTATTACAAGTTATCACAGACTTAAATTTTTATCTTATGGTTTCTGTGACTCAGAAATCTGGACTCAGTTTAGCTTGATTCTCTGCTCAATGTTACCCAAGGCTGAAATTAAGTTATTAAGCCATGCTGCATCCTTCCTGGAACTTGAAAGCTTCTTTAGCTCACATGATTGTTGATAGAAATCAGTTTTTTGTGGTTACAGGACTGACAACTCCTGTTTTATTTCTGGTGGGCCACTGGTGGCAGCTGTCAGTGCTTGGGACCACACTTCCCCCACCCACATACCCATCCTTTCAGGCTTCAGATATATATATATATATATTTTTTCCCAGGCAGGTTTTAGGAGCTGTTAGGGCTCACATGATTAGAACAAGCCACTTGAAGGATTTCTCTTTCTATGAGCTCAGAATCAACTGATCAGTAGCCTTAATTATACATGCAAAATCCTGTGGCAGGTAACATAACATAATCAAGGGAATGAAGTCACTTAGTGATACCATGTTTACAGGTTCTGCCCACATTCAGTGAAAGGAAATTACACAAGACATGCATATTAAGGGAATAGAAGTTTAAGGTCAATCTTAGAATTCTGCCTACTGCAGAATGTTTATCCTCCATTAAACATGATGCTGACTCTGATTTTGAGATGTGTAGGTCTGTATAATGTAAAGGTGATCTAGACCTGTCTCATAATAGGCCTCTTCCTTTGAATTAGTATTATTCGATGTTGTATGAATAGACTTTCAAATATTTTATCCTGCTAGTCCCAAAATGACCTCACTTGGTGTTACTGAATTCTATTTACAATAATTTTATTAGGAATTTACATCATTATTAATAAGATTGGTCCCAGAGATCTTATATGGTGCTGTCAGTGTTAGGATTAATTCTATGCTAGTACTGTGAACAATTTCCCATCTTAGTTTCGAGTGATTTAAATAGCAGTAGAATTTTCTGAGCCATGAATGTTTGCTAAAGTGTGTGTATGAAAATATTTAAGCCTAATAATTTCAGGGCTTTTTTTGAGGGTTAGGGGGCAGATGGAGGCACTAGATTATTCCTTTTTAAAATTTAGAAATGGGTAACTTTTCCCCCAGTTTCTTCTCCGGTAAAACAACTTTGTTTTCTCTTAATTCCAGGATTAATTTGATAATTCATGTTATCAGCTTTTCAAATGTAGTTGTACATAGATAAGAAAAGATCAATATTAGAATTCTTTAAAATTTTAAAATAGTAACTTACCATTCTTATCTCTGATTTCATGTTTTGTGGGTTTTGTTCTTTTTTTTTTTTTTTTTTTTGAGAGGAGGAAGGGGGAAAGTATTTTGTAACATGTTTTGATTACAACTTTCAAAGTTTTTTTTAATATACTTCCCCCATTTAAAAACTTTTATCTGTTTATTCTTTTTACTTGAATTAACCTTAAAACAAGCCTCTTAGGTGTGTAGGTTACTACTTACATTTTGCCAATAAGAATGGAAGCCTGAGAACAGAAATGCTGAACCACTAGTCTGTGGTCATGGTTGTTAGTGGATAGCAAGCTTTGCATTTGTTTGTTTTTTCCTGTTTGTTTGCTTGTTTTGTTTTGTTTTTAGGGCAGCACCTGAATCATATGGAAGTTCTCATGCTAGGGGTTGAATCAGAACTGCAACTGCTGGCCTACACAACAGCTGCAGCAATGCCAAATCTCAGCCATGTCTGCGACGTACACGGCAGCTCATGGCAACACTGGAGTAGGTCCAGGGATCAAACCTGCGTCTTTATGGATACTAGTCAAGTTCTTTACTGCTGAGCCATAACTGGAACTCCAGCCCTTGTATTTGAATTCAAGCTTTCTTGGTCCAAAGCTTGAGTTGTCAACACTGGTAATTGTCTCTCTTTTTATCTTACCCATTCTAGTGTGGCAAAAAGGCATCTCATTGACATCCTGATTTGCATTTCCCTAATGACTTGTGATAGTAAACATCTTTTCGTGTGCATATTGGCCATTCGTTTGTTGTCTTAAGGGAAATGTCTGTTCAAATCATTTGCCCATTTTAAAGTTTGGTTGTCTTTTTGTTGTTGAACTGTAAGAGTTCTTTATATATTCTGAATAGCAGTTCCTTATCAGATAATATGAATTGCAAATATTTCCTTGATCCCATGAGTTGTCTTATACATTTTTGATGTTGCCCTTTGAATCACAGTGCTTTTCAATATTGAGAATCACAATTTTACCTGTTTCTTTTCTTTTGTGTTATGTTTGAGAAACACTATTCCAAGGTCACAAAAATGATGCACGTATTTTATGCAAAGAGTTCTATAGTTTTGGGTCTTAATATTTAGCCCTATGGTCTCTTAACTTTTTAATACCATGTAAGGTTGGGGTCCAACTTCATTTTTTTGTGGATATCCAGTTGTCCAAGCACTACTTATTAAAAAGACTCTTTCCTTGTTAAGCTATATTCTGATTTCATATGGTGAATCAACCTTGTATTCTTGGCATAAATCTCAACTTGTCACTTTTAAAAATGTTTAAATTGAAGTATAATTTATTTACAGTGTTGTGTTAATTTTTGCTGTATAGCAAAGCGATTCAGTTAAACACAAATGTATTTAAATGCATTCTATTTTTAAAATATCCTTTTCCATTATGGTTTATCACAGGACATTGAATATAGTTTCTTGTGCTATATAGTAGGACTTTGTTGTTATCCTCACTTAGCCATTTTTCTAATTCTTTTTATATGTTGCTGTATTCAGTTTATTGCACTTCGAGAATGTGTGTCTATATTCATAAAGGATATTGGTTTGTAGTTTTCTTATGATATCTCTGGTATTGGAATTCTGGGAAGACTGGCTTCATGAAGTAAGCTGGGTGTCCAGTCTTCAATTTTTTTGCAAGAGTTTGTGAACAACTGTTAATGCTTTAAATGTTTGACAGGATTTATTAGTGAAGCCATCAAGCCTGTCTTAGAATTTTTTGGTTACTAATTTAGTGTCTTGTTATAGGTCAATTCAGATGTTTCTCTTTGAGTCAGTTTTTTTAGTACTTTGTGTCTTTCTAGATATTTGTCCATTTTGTCAAGGTAAACTACAGACAGGAGATTAAGGGCTTCTCAGGCCTTTATTTAGCAATACCACATTTTCCAGACCTTCTAGATTCTTAGGAGTATGTCAGTTCTCCAAATTTCCCTGCAGGCATCTCGTCCCACATTTCCTTTTAAGCTCTCCCTCTATCCCCCATATTAAGCTTCTTGTATGCTTCCATTGTTATTCCTGCCTCAAACAAGTGTAGTATTAAAAAATTGCAACTGATTTTTTTTTTATGTCAAAAAACCTGGGAGAAAAGTTGTTTGCAGTGGGAGAGTTCTAAATTGGGTCAAATAAAGACAAGTCCTATGAGTTTAGGTTTTCATGGAGTAACCATGTAAGTCAAATAATAATAATTCTCTGGGAATGGGGTTTTTGGCTCAAAACAGTTCTAAACTTGTTTTGTCCCATCCAGTGAATGCTCATCTAGCAATTTTCCTAGTTATCTTAGTTGTAAAGCTCATTTTTTTTCCAAGACCAATGCAGAGGTGGGGAGAAGGTGATGGGATAATGTGAGTTAACAAGTGACTAACCCAGCTGTTCTTAGAGATTCAACTATTTTCCAGGAATAAACAGTACTGAGATTGGTGTAAGTCTTTGTTGATTTCCCAGAGTTCTGAAAGATGATTTTGAGAATCTTTGTCAGTGCTTTTATTGCTTTTACGGAGGAGTAGATGCTCAGATGTACTTCTTCCTCCATTCTAAAAGTCCTGATTCTGGTATATTTTCTTTGCTGCATAATAACCACAGCTTTCATAGCTTAAAGCAATACCCATTTATTACATTGCCGTTTTGTAGGTCTGAAGTTTGAGCACTGATCAGCAAGTTCCTCCGCTTAGCCTCTCAAGGCCGAAATCAAGATGTCATCTTGGGTTGGCTTCTCAAATAGAACTTATGGTCCTCTCCTAGACTCACTGATTGATGACAGGTTTGAGTGCATGGTAGCTGTAAGGCTGAGGTTCTTAGCTCCTAGAGGCTACCCTCTCCATAGGCAGTTCACAATATGGTTTGCTTCTTTGACTTCTTATGGCCATAAACTCCAGACCCACTGTCAGAAAGCTTACTTGCTGGAGTAGTCCCACTCAGGATAATAACTTCCCCTTTCCTTTTGACTAACTGTAAATTCAATAGATTAGAGACCTTAATTACATCTGCCAAATCCCTTTTTCTTTGCCTATAAGGTAATATAATCAGAGGAGTAATATCCTGTTAGCTTTGCTATATTCTGTTCTTTATTTTATTTTTATTTATTTTTTGTCTTTTTGCCTTTTCTAAGGCCGCTCCCGTGGCACATGGACGTTCCCAGGCTAGGGGTCTAATCGGAGCTGTAGCCACCAGATTACGCCAGAGCCACAGCAATGCAGGATCTGAGCCGCATCTGCAACCTACACCACAGCTCATGGCAATGTCCAATCCTTAACCCACTGAGCAAGGCCAGGGATCGAACCCGCAATCTCATGGTTCCTAGATGGATTCGTTAACCACTGAGCCATGATGGGAACGCCTATAATTCTGTTCTTTAGAAGCAAGTTATAGGTCCTGTATATACTCATAAGAAGGATGATATTCGTGGATCATCATAGGATTGTCTACCACACACAGTAAACTATAAAAATTCTCATTTTTTCATTAACTAGTTTGGTAATTTTCAATTTGTATTTTTGTTTTCATAACAATGGCTTTAGGCCTTATTGCACAGTGGTAGCAGACTGAGTGGATTCCAACTGATTAATTCCAAAATCTAATGCCTGGGGTAACAAGAGCAAGTTTTGGGAGTACTGTCCTTGCAGGGCTTGCTAATGTTGAGAACTGTAACTTACACAGGTGGCTAATCCCATGCTACTCTTAGTACCATAGTCTATGTTCATAACTCTGTACTGGAATTCTTCTGGTAGAAGCACTTTTTCTTTTTTTTTCTTATATGGTATATGGAAGTTCTCAGGCTAGGGGTCAAAGCAGAACTGCAGCTGAGGCCTATGCCACAACCATAGCAACACAGGATCAGAGTCGCATCTGTGACCTATGCCACACTTTGCGGTAATGCCAGATCCTGTACCCACTGAATGAGGTCAAAGATTGAACCCACATCCTCATGGAGACTAATCAGGTCCTTAACCACTGAGCCACAATGGGAACTCCTAGAAACAATTTTATTGATAAAAGTATGAGAAAGTATATATATATAGCTAATATCACACTTTCCACAAGTGAGTAATTTTCTCTGGGTGTATTATGTAGGATGAGCTTTATATCATGATGGAATCCTTTTCAGACATAAGTATAGGCTTTATAGTTAGACTTATGTTAACTGAATGGCAATTGAAATGTATATGTTTAGCCCTACTTTCACTTGTTTATAAGATACTTACAATACTGCTGTTTATCCCTGATAGAATAAAAATTATAAAGAAAACTGTCAATAGTTCATAAAATGGAATGCCTAAATAACTTGACACAGAAAATTCTAACCATTTGTAGTATTCCTAAACAATTTTTCTTAAGACAGATCAAAGATGTATATGCTGAGCCTTTCAGAATAGTGATGTTTATTTTCATTCACATTTTGATAAAGAAATCCTTCTTTTAAAAAACAGTGCAACACTAGATATGGTAATTGTATTTGAAAATTATATGTAAGTAACTCCAAAGGAATTATTTCTTGCAATTAAGTTTTTTATTTTAGGTAAAGTGCTATTTCAAGATTGGATTTAATGTCTACTAGTTTTCCTTGGATCTGAATGCTAAAGTTCTATTAAATGAATTTTACGGCAACAATAATTCTTATACTTTAAGAACTACATTGGATTATGAAACACAGTTGCTCTTGGCCATTAACTTTCATATTTAAGGCCAAGTTTATAAGCTTTTCATGTCATTTTTTGAAGATACAATTTTTGCTGACAGGGCTTTTGTAGATAACTAATGGATGAATAAATGATTGTGCAAAAAAATGTTAGATGATGAAATGGCTTTTTCTAATTAGGAAGGACTGGACCACAACATGTTCACTTAAGTCAATGAGGAAAAAAATACACCCATGTTCTAACCTGGCAGAGCTTTAGGCCTGGACAGGGATACAGTTGTCCTGCATTTTGTACCACAGATGTCATTATGAAGGCCTACTTGCACTTTGCATTTTTTTTTTAGGTGAAGCTACATTTAAAATACTAGATATCTAGAGACGCCTAGATATAGTCATTTTGGCAAAATTATTGTGGTTTAGCATGTGGATGCTGCAGCTGGAGTACCAGTGCTCAAATCCTGATTTTCTACTTTTAACTGTGTGACTTTGGGCAAGACACAAACCTGCCCCTCAGTTTATTTATTTGTAAAGCACATGTGTTATCAGCTGCTACCCCATAAGTGTGTAGAGAGGACTAGGTAGTTAATATCTATAAAGCACTTAAGACAAAGTGAGTATTGTATGAAATAGTTACCTTTTGTTAAAACAATCACATTATAACATGACTTTTCTACTTTTATATACTGAAGTTTCCTAAATGCAATACAGATACAATTTTAAGTTGCTGGTGGGGGAATTCTCACTTATAGTGATATCTTATGCAGTTGTTTAGTGCTGTATTTTTTTTTGCATCTATTTATTCACTTAGCAAATATTTTCAGAGATATTAATTTGTATGAGGTACTGTGCAAGACACTGGAGCTAGATGATTGAACAGGAAAGATAAAGTCCTTGCCCTCATGGAATTTATAATCAGATAATTTATAATCAATTTATAATAATTTATAATCAGATAAAGGAGACAGACAAAAAGCAACAGGTAAAGGAAATATTTAAACTTGTATAAAATTCTGTGAAACGAGTACTGAGATAGACTCTCAGAGAAAAAGTGACTTCCTTTATCAGGAAAGACTTCTTTGAGGAGGTAACATTAAAACTATCCTATCTTAAGAAAGAACCAGAGAATAGCTGGCAGAGAACTTTAAACATGGTGAAGATGATTAAGGCATCAAAGATGCTGGCTTGTTAAAAAAGCTAAAAAAAGATAGGAGTTCCTGTTGTGGCTCAGCGGAAAGGAATCTGACTAGCATCCATGAGGACTCGGGTTCAATCCCTGCCCTCTATCAGTGGGTTAAGGATCCGGTGTTGCCATGAGCTGTGGTGTAGGTTGCAGACATGGCTCGGATCTGGCGTGGCTGTGGCTGGGGCTGGATCTGGTTGGACCTCTAGCCTGGGAACCTCCATATGCCAAGGGTGTGTCCCTAAAAAGACAAAAACAAAACAAAACAAAAACAAAAACAAACCAACCCTAAAAAAGATATCAAAGTGGTAGAGGGGGAAACACCTTTTGGTGGTGGAGGTAGAAATCAAAAGTTCAGTCTTAGATATGTTAATTTTGCTAAATTTTTTTTAGACTTCCATACAGAGATATCCATTAGGTAGTTGCATTATGTATTTCAAGCTCAAAAGAATATGAATATAGAGAAAAAATTGGGAAATAATAGAATATGGGTTATATTTAAATTGATATGAATAATTGAGATCACCTAGAAAGAGTATATAAAGAGGATCAAGGACTGAAAGGGGAGAAACAAAAGTATTTGGAGATCAGAAGAGGAAGTGCAGGCAAAGGAATATAAGAAGCTAGAAAGATGAAGAAAGCCTGGAGGCTGTGAGGTCAGCGACTCAGATCCATGATGAGGGATAATGCTAAGAACATAATATGGTCTATCAGTTATATTCTTCTCACAAAATCAAACACTAGAGTCTAGTAAAACAGGGTGGAATTTCATGATCATTGTGTATGCCTTATACTATAGTTAAATTGTTTCTGTCTACAGGAGATTAAAATATGTGCATAAACTTTCATTACTTACCCTTTTTCTAAGACAGGTATAATGGAATGGACCGTAGCTTCCTTTGTGCTGACCAATATCACTCTTTCAAAGTAGAGTAAGTTTTTATTTGAATTTTTGAGAACTCCATCGGATGCCATCTCTTGTCAGTGAGATCAAGAAAAGGCAGTATTCTTTCTAAAAATTAATAAGGATTGCAGAAAAGTGTGCTTGAAACAAATATTTTTAAAAATTAGGCTAAATAGATCAAACTTTGTTGGCAATTGGGAGCCAAAAAAGAGTTTACTGAAATGGAGGAATGTTATGATAAGAGCTGCGATGTGGGGAAATTACACTTGCGCTGGGTAAAGGAGGGAAAAAAGAAAGACTGGCAGCAGGGATAAGAATTAGGGTGATCAAGATGTGATGAGTGTGTGACCCACAAGACAAGCAACACAAGCAAAAGGAGGGAAATAAATGCAACATTCTTTGCAGAAAGAAAGCAAAAACTTTTTAGTTACAGGTTGTGAGGGAATAATGGACTAGAAGGAATCAGTTATTTCCAGAGTTTTGAGCTATGTAATGTGTAATAACTCATCAACACGGTAGGGGAGATAGTTTTGGGGAATGAATTTAGAAGTTGGGTTCCACTAAGTCAAATAAGATAGGTATCTGTTAGAGGGGTTGGGAACTATTAATAGAAGGGCATTAATTCCCCAACAGGAAGCTGGAGTTAATTCTTAGCATGCTAACATCTGTGACTAAGCCATAAGGCGGCATCGACTTAGTTTAAAATAAGTGTATATTGAGTCACAATCCCTTAATTGCTTTTCTTCCTTTCTTCCTTTCTGTCTTTCTGCCTTTCTGTCTTTCTGCCTTTCTGTCTTTCTGCCTTTCTGTCTTTCTGCCTTTCTGTCTTTCTGCCTTTCTGTCTGTCTGTCTGTCTGTCTGTCTGTATTCCTTTCTTACTTCATTCCGCATTGAGCAGATTGCAGAATTTTGCTGTTTTTTAATGGTGTCCTGATTTTCAGCTTCATCTTTCTAATTTGTTACTTGGAACAAATTTTTAAGTAATTTCATGTTAGCCTGTCACATAGTTCAGGAAAAAAAATATAGCTGTAACTTTTATATAGTGTCTTGGCATACCCAACCTCTGCATAGCCCATCATGTTAACATGTGAATCCCAAACTATACTATAAACCCCGAAAATATAGACATTGTTTCCTTTGTCTCCACTGAGCCTAACACAGGGGTTGGGAGCACAGCACCAAACTTATTTTCTAATTAAAGCGGAAAAATTAACTAATAAAGGTAAAAAGCATTGGTGTTAAGATATGTGCATGTTAATATTATAAGATACACACAATAAAAGGGCATTAAAGTTTAAAGAAAGGCTTTTATTAGGCAAGCCTGGAAGAAATAGAGTTAAAATTGGAAAAAGATTCAGTACCTACCTACCTACCAGGGAGAATAAGAGAATTTAGATGTTAATAACAATATATTACAATTAATAGAATTTAAGTCAGAAATTGTTGTACTTAACAAAATTTTAAAGTATGATAATTATATAAATATTAGCAAGAACCAATTTCTACAGTTTTTAGAGTGTACTAGATGCCTTGCTAAGGGATTTTTACATATTATTGTAAATGCTCTTAGCAAACTGGCAAGGCAGGTGTTATTAAACCAATTTTTCAGTTAAATAAACTGAGGATGAAAAAGATTGTAAATTGTCTAAAATTTTGAAGTAGCAAAAAAGCTGAGGAGCTGAGATTAATCTAGATCCTTCTTCACAGTCTAGCACTTCCTGTGATACAAATGTTTCTCATTTGCTTTTATTTTTCCTGAATTTATTTCAGCATAATTCTTCCCTTGCAAATTTTACAAAGTTGTATTTTGACCTTATCTCAATGGAAGCCATGACAATTTAGTATTAACCTACTTCACAAAAATTATTTGACTTAAAACTGAAATGCTCAGATACCTCATGGATGCCTCATAAAGCCAGAAAATGTGCCAACGTACATAAACAAAATGAGGCCAATATAGTCAGTAAGTTGTTTCCCTAGGTAGAACTACCACAATTTTGCTGACTTTAAAAATCATTTAATATTGTATCAGTAATCTAATTTACAATTTAAGTTATTTTAACTGTTTATTCAACTGGTTTAGAGTGCTGCATTAATAGTAAATTATGTATAGAATTATGTATAGTACATTTCCAGGAAAAGTTGAGTTTATTCAATTGGTTTAGAATGTCACTTTATGAACAAATTTGCTAATTTTTGAGAAATCTACTTACTTGGACCTAAATGAAAATATTTGTTTTTAACAAGAGCACTGGAATAATATTTTTTCAATACTTTCATTCCCTATTCAATAGGCGTAATAGATACAAACCCTGAGAAACTGGCTAGGAATAAGACTCAGTCATCAAGCTTATGGTTGGTAATAATAAGCTTAGAGATAGAACTAATTGTTTACTGTAAAGCCACAAATTCATAGTTTTATAAAATAATTCAAATTATACTTTGTAGTATAAATCTTATAACTATATCCTGGACATGAATTATTCTTACAAAGCTATTGGATAATCTATTCTCTACAACACTCTCTTAAAATTGCCTTTGTTTTAGTGATGCAAGAAGTTAGCAATGGCAAATACAGGTACTACTTTATGCTTTGCAATAGTTTGCTTTATCTTTTGTATTTTTCCCCTTTCATAGCCACAAATTTCATAAGCTTTAATTTTTATTATGACCAGTTTATCCTGCTCATAACTGTAATTTTGTAAGGTATGTTGGAACATATTTTGGTTATCTTAATTATTTTGGTTACTGTTGAGTTTCAGCTTTAAGATACATATTGTATGAGTTGACTGTGGAATTATACCAGTTTAGGGTGAATAATGTCTTCTGAAAGCCTGTCTGACTTCTTGCTAGTCTTCCAAAACCCTTCCTTGGTAAGAATTGAATAAAAAGACCCCTTATCACCACCAAACACATAGAGCCATCCTTAGATACTGCTTTTGAACAGTTGAAACCTCAAACTCAGGGTCTTGAGAAGAAAGCCCCAATTGGTTTTGAGGATGTACAGGAATACCCAGCTGCTTGGCAAAAATCTTAGCCAGGCTTCTACTTTGCCCTCTATCTGTTCTACTGGCCTCTTGACCCATTTTGGCTCATTATCTGTCTCTATTCTTAACTTCCATATTTTTGCCAGTTCATTGATTTTTTTTTTTCTTAATTACTTTGGTTTTCAGAATGCCACCTTGAAGTCATTTCTGCCATTATATTCACCATTCTGAATGGGTTCAGTTTGGCCTCTTGGTTTATGGTTTCAGATTTCTAAGGACCAACCCAATCAAGTTTTATGGCTGTAACTTCAGAATTTCTGCCTACTCCAGACTGGCAGACACTTCCCTTTGCCTCCTTATTCCTATCAGTCTAGAGTCAGGATAATTTTATTACCCTTAAGTTTAACCTAAGAATAGCTTTTGGGGACTAATGAATCAAGAGGACTTCATTTTATCTTGGCTATCTTGTTCTTGTTTACTATGTAGGGATCAATTAGGTGTGATAATAGTATTTCTTTTTCCTCTGCTCTCATTTTCCTTCTACTTCACAAAGGACTTAGGAGATAACTAAGAGCCAACTCTTTACACTAGCAATATCAGAAAATACTTATATATTTTACAAATGAATCAAAATATCTGAAAATATTCTGTGTGGATGGCATCCTCCCTCCTTCCCCTCCTTGATTTAAACAGGGATCTGCATGGTTAGGGCTGCATTCTGAACTAACATAATAAACGCATTTTGGACTAATATAACATGTTCATCAGAGCCATTTGTAGGCTAATAGGGGATATACATGAAGAATTCATGACCTGTCTAAAAGCATTCAAAGATAAATTTAAAACATTGATATGATAAAATAAAGGTTTTAGTGGGGCCCCAGCTACTCACTTAGTGAAATTTGAAATATAAAGGTCAATTAATTTAACACTAGCCCTTAATTTTTATAATCATCAATTGAATATAGGACAATGTTAAAAAAATAAAAATGGGACAAAGGCACTCAGACAAAACTAGCTATGGTTTGTACCAAAAACTAATCTATATGATTATATGTTTGTAATTTGTTTAAAACCCAGGACATAGTTCATTCATCATGGTGTTTTAGTTTTTCCCAATTGACTATGGTAAAAATAAATGAATAAATAAGGCACAAAATCCCAACACTGAAATTTTTAATTGATTTCTTAGACATCATAGAACCTTCTTGTATGTGTATTTTTATGGTGACATTGTTTAAGGATTTTAACTGAAATTGATTTTAAGCATTTGGAGTCACTGCAGAATAATGGTTAAGAGATAATGGGCTGTAAGCTTAGGCTGACCGATACCCAGGCTCTGCTATTTCCCTCTACCCCATGTTCCACATCTGTAAAAAGAGGGTAATGGTAGTACCTGGTTTGTAGGATTGTTTAAGGGATTAAAAGAGATGAAGATGATACATGTAAAAAAAATAGGTAATTTATAGTTAGCATTTTGGTGAACATTAATTTCTATTTTGGGGAACATTTTAGGACAAAGCTCTACTTTGTGAGACTGTATCTTTCCTATTAATATATTTAAGAATCTGCAGTGCAAAATAGAAGTAACCTCATATGATCTTCTGACAGTGCATTAATATGCGATTATTAATTTGCCTACACAGTATTATCAGGGAAAGATGCCTATCAATGTCACTGAGGCTTTCTGCATTACTCAGGACCCCAGTGGTTAGCAACCCAGTTGGTGCTGAAGGAAGTTCTGTTAGGGATGCACAGCCAGACTTCATTATCATCATTGTGAAGGGGTGCTGCTAAGCCTGTTGATATGGAACTGGTTTGTACAAATTGATCAGTAATTAAGAGTATGCACAACATTACAATATTTAGCTCAGAAGAGAGCTAAATAAATTTTCTCAAGGTATCTCAGAGGTACTGAAAATTTACAGAAAGAAGCAGTCAGTCTGGTTTAGTGAATTCACCTAAAGTTGCGGGGGATTATAAATGTATGATTAAATGGTATGTTTTAAAAGCAGTTACACATATCTACAGGCCACTGGAGAGGAGTCAGTATATTGTTCAAGAGTTCGACCTATGCTCCATCATAAGTGACTAGACATAGTTCCCAGTAACTGGGTCACCATGCTATACAGTAGAAAATTGACAGAACACTGTAAACCAGCTATAGTAGAATCAGTTAGAATTGGGTTTATTCTACTCTGCTTGCTAGACTTATAAGTTGGGGCAATGAATCAATACTTTCTGAGCCTCAACTTGTATGTCAAATGAATTAAGAGTACTTAGCTCTCATAATTATGAAGAATGTATATATTTTTGCTTTCTTTTAGGGCCAAACCCACAGCATATGGAGGTTCCCAGGCTACGGGTCCAATCGCAGCTACAGCTGAGGGCCTATGCCACAGACATAGCAACGCAGTATCCAAGCTGCATCTGCAGCCTATACCACAGCTCATGGCAATGCTGGCTCCTTAACCCACTGAGCAGGGCCAGGGATTGAACCTGCAACCTCATGGTTCCTAGTTGGATTCATTTCTGCTGCAGCACGATGAGAACTCCAAGAATATTAAGTACAAAATGCTTAGCCCAGTGGCTAATACATAGTAAGTTACAATTCATAGCTATTTTATTAATAGTATTATTAATATTACTAGTACTTAGAGAATCATTTATTGTCTTCCTATTCCTATTTATTCTAAGGTAGGGTGAAGTTAATATGACTAGAAATATGAAGGGAAAGATTATATATATTATAATCTATCCTGAAGTTCCTATTATGGTGCAGCAGAAACAAAATCTGACTAGTATCCATGAGCATGCAGGTTCAATCCCTGGCCTCACTCAGTTTGATGTTACCATGAGGTGTGGTATAGGTCTCAGACACAGCTTATCCTGTGTTGCTGTGGTATAGGCCAGCATCTGTAGCTTCAATTTGACCTCTAGCCTGGGAGCTTCCATATGCCATGGATGTGGCCCTAAAGAAAGGGGGGGAGGAATAAAAAATTTTATCCTGGCACAAATGAATTATAAATTGATATATATTTCATACATTATCACTTTAAAATTTTATTAATGTACAGTTGACTTACAATGTTATGCCAATTTCTGCTGTACAGCAAAGTGTCTCAGTCATACATGTATTATACATTCTTTTTTATATTCTTTCCATCATGGTCTATCCCAGAACATTGGATATAGTCCCCTGTGCTATTCAGTAGGACCTTGTTGTTTATATTTTCTAAATGTAATAGTTTGCATCTACTAACCCCAAACTCCCAGTCCATTCCACTACTTCTCCTTTGCCCCTTGGCAACCACAATTTTTTCTCCGTTGTCTGTGAGTCTGCCTCTGTTCTGTAGCTAGGTTCATTTCTACCATATTTTAGATTCCGTGTGTAAGTGATATTATATGGTATTTGTCTTTCCACTTTTGACTTAGTATTCCCTCTAGTTGCATCCATGTTGCTGCAAATGGCATTGTTTCATTCTTTTTAATGGCCACTATTCTATTGTATATATGTACCATATCTTAATCCATTCATATTTTGATGGCCATTTAGGTTGTTTCTGTATCTTGGCTATTGTGAATAGTGCTGGTATGAACATAGGGGTGCATGTATCTTTTTGAATTATAGTTTTGTCTGGATATATTCCCAGGAGTGGGATTGCTGGATCATATGATATTTTTATTTTTTTGAGGTACCTCCATACTATTTTCCATTGCGGTTGCACCAACTTATATTACCATCAACAGCATAGGAGTGTTCCCTTTTCTCCACACCCTTTCCATTGTTTGTTATTTGTGGACTTTTTAGTGATGGCCACATTATATCACTCTTAAAAAGAATTTTACTAAAACATAATTTGTGTAACATAAAACTTAACCCATTTAAAGTGTGCCATTTAATGTTTAAGTTATGCAATCACCACCCCAATTTGTAATGTTAGGACATTTCCTCACATCAGAAAGACAACCTATACCTATTATTTGTCACTTCCCATTCTCCTCTGGCAACTGCTAATCTACATTCTGCCTACAGAATTGTCTACTCTGAACATTTTGTATAAAGAGAATCATTAACATACAGCCTTTTGTGATTGAATTCTGTCACTTAGGATAATCCATAGGCTTCTTTCACTTAGTCTCATCCATTATCAATACCTTATTCTTTTTTATTGCTGAATAATATTCCATTGCATGACTATCACATTGTTTATCCACTTATCAGCTAACAGATATATAGGTTATTTCCATTTTTGATTATTAATAATGCTGCTATGAACATTCAGGCACACATTTTTTGAAGTGTATTTTTCCAGTTCTTTTAGGTTTATGTTGTAGGGGTAGACTTGATGGGTCGTATGTTAGCTCTACATTTAACCTTTTGATAAGGTGCCAGACTCTCTCTAAAGCAGCTGCACTATTTTGCATTCCTCTTAGCAAAATGCAATTATCAATTTTAATTAACATGGACGCCACTTTGAACACTACCTTTGAAATTCATGATGAATAAAGAACCTGACATTTAGATAACTTAAGGATATTACCCATGGCTGTCTCAAAGGATAAGGTGAGGGCAGATGACAGGACCCAAGAAACAGGTCTAACTGGCTCCAAGGTCTGTGCTTTCTCTGCAGCCATAACAAGTCTACAAGG
Organism: Phacochoerus africanus; assembly: GCF_016906955.1. Classification (NCBI taxonomy): domain Eukaryota; kingdom Metazoa; phylum Chordata; class Mammalia; order Artiodactyla; family Suidae; genus Phacochoerus; species Phacochoerus africanus. Next base: position 262,807,869 of record NC_062544.1, read on the forward strand.
GACACTGAGTGGTTGTTTCATTAAGAATCTCTGAATTCTCTGTTTCAGGTATACCTTGTTTTCCATGATTTATGTTCTACATCTTTAAAGGTCCTAGTGAAAAATGCACTCATGGAAAGACCTAAGTAGAAAATGGACATTCACACACGTTTAATCAATTTTATATAAACTGATTCCAAAGTAAAAGCAAGTGCATTTATCATTCCTAGGGCTGCATCATTCACTATTTAATACAAAACAATATCCCTGGCCACTCTTTTCTATGGACCCAGTGAAGCTGAAGTATTCTGAGTCCTGCCTTGCCTGCGACCTACTCTGTCTACATTTATACCACAAGAGTTAGATTGAGCCAAGATATACGGAAGTAAGCCAAGAGAGTAGTTTCTTGATGCTACAGTTCTAAGGGCTAACAACCTTTATCAAATATGATCTAAGTACAGAAAATATGAAATTGCCATGCTGATTAAATATAAAAGCCATTATCCAAAGGCTTTTGAAAAAGAGGACAACCCATTATATTACTTTTAAAGAAGTATTTTGAATAGATATGTTTTGAGGTCCCTTTTTCTAAGAGTGCTTTTCACCTTTCTCCATACTTTGTAAAGTTTTTTGAGGTGCTTCCTAAAATACATGTTATATCTATCATCTTAGTGTTTTGTGATGATTGGAGATTGGGTTAGGGTTGACCCGAGCTCTGCCAAATCATGTCCCTTGCCCAGGAATTTAAAACTGGATCTCAGGGGGAATTCCCATTGTGGCTCAGTGAGTTAAGAACCTGACTAGTATCCATGAGGATGCGGGTTTGATCCCTAGCCTCGCTCAATTTAAGGATCCAGCGTTGCTTGCAAGCTGCAGTGTAGGTTGAGAGGTGGCTCAGATTTGGCATTGCTGTGGTATAAGCCAGCAGCTGCAGCTCTGATTTCTGCCCCTAGCCCAGAAACTTTCATATGCCACAAGTGCAGCCCTAAAAAGAAGGAACTGAATCCAAGGGATCCCAGCTGTTATTTGGGATAAATTTTACCAATTAGGAATTATGGCATAACCATCTTTTACTATGTTGACTCAGTACAGAAAAATAGTAAAAATAAAGTACAATATCGGGAAAGATGGAAGGAGGGAGGGATATTCTAGTTCTTCTTGAAACCAACTCTGATATCTTTGATGTCCAAGAAACACTGCTGACTTTATTTCTTCTATATTTTCTCCTATTACTTGCTATTTTCTAAAAGCACTAATGATGTAAGTTCCTTAGAGCCACAAAAAAAAAGGGAAAGTTTTTTTTCTTATATTCCCTCCCTTTGCTGATAGAAATAGTACTTGTACACATACAAGGTCATAATTCTATATTCACTAACGTTAACAGAGAAATCATTTAGGAAGGGTGTGCTGTTGGTTTATATATTATGTTAACTAAGGGAAGTGGCTACAGAATAGGCTAGGAACCTTGTATTCAACATTAGGAATTTTTTTTTTAAACTTATTTGGATGTCGTGGTGACTTGTGTCATCTGAACATAAATTTTCTTTTGCAACAGCAAAGCCCTAACTTTTTGAAAGCCTGTTTCTCTTTTACCCAGAAAAACACATTTCCCATGGCCTAACAAAAAACAAGAAAATCTCTCAAGAAGCATGATATGAAAGGTTTACATTCCCAAAGCTATCATTCTTCTTTGGACTCAAATGATATTAAATGATGTGAATTATCCATATTTGAAATTCACTTACTTTCTAATGATACACTCTATATAATTTTATATACTTTTCCCTCATTTTTTGCTAAAAATATCACAAAAGGAAACCTCAAAAATACAGCAGTTTGATTTTAAGGGAAAGGGGAGGGGTCTTGATTTAAAAAGCAACTGGAAGAACTTTCTGCAGATGTAACTAATTATAGTGATGGAAAGTTTCTTTTACATAAGTATATATCTTCTGAGTTTGAAATATGATTTACTTTTTTAATTGCAGTATAATTGACTTACATTATTATATTAGTTTCAGGTGTACGAGAGTGATTCGATATTTTTAAACATTACAAAATGATCACCACATCAAAGTTACTGTAATATTTTGACCGTATTCCCCATGTTGTACATTACAGCCCTGTGGCTTGTGTAACTGGAAGTTTGTACTGAATCCCCTTCACTTATTTTGCCCATCCCCCTTCTCTCTGGAAACCATCAGTTTGTTTTCTATATCTGTGAGTCTGTTTGTATTTTGTTGTGTTTGTTCATTTGTTTTTTAGATTCCACATAAATAAAATCACATGGTAATTGTCTTTCTCTGTCTGACATATTTCACTTACATAATAACACTCTATGCCCAGCCACGTTGTTGCAAATGGCAAGATTTCACTTTTATTTATGGCTGAGGAATATTTCACTGTATATATGTTTACCACATCTCTTTAATCCATTCATATATCATTAGGCATGTAGGTTGCTTTCGTATCCTGGATATTGTAAATAATGCTGCAATAAGCATAGTGTGCATATCGGACTTTGTTTTCCCTGGAAAAATACCCAGAAGTAAAATTGCTAGATCAAATAGCCAGGCTTGATGGAAGACAATATCTCATTATGGTTTTGATTTGCATCTCCCTGACGAATTAGCGATTTTTACTATTTTTTCATGTGTCTGTTGGTCATAGGTATGCTTTCTTTGGATAAGTGTCTATTCAGGTCCTCAGCCCTTTTTTTAATTGGATTGTTTGAAGTTTTTGGTAGAGTTGTATAAGTTCCTTATATGTTTTGAATATTAATCCCTTATCAGACATATCATTTGCAAATATTTTCTCGCATTCAGCAGACTGCGTTTTTGTTTTGTTGATGGTTTCCTTTGCTGTGCAAAAGTTTTTTAGTTTGATATAGTCCCATTTGTTTGTTTAAGCTTTTGTTGCCCTTGCTTGAGGAGATAGATAAATTAAATTAGATCTATATAAAATATAAACTCTAAGACTGTTGTCAAAGAGTTTACTTTATTTTCTTCTAGGAGTTCTATGGTTTCAGGTCTTATGGTTAAGTCTTCAATTCATCTTGAGTTTCTTTTTGTTTATGGTGTAAGATGGTCTGGTTATATTCTTTTGCATGTTGTTGCCCAGTTTTCCCAATATTGTTTTTTGAAGAGACTCTTTTCTCTATCCTGTGTTCTTGCCCCCTTTGTCATAGATTAATTGGCAATATAAGCACAGGTTTATTTCTGGGCGCTCTCTTCAGTTCCATTGATCTACATGTCTATTTTTGTACTGGTACCATGCAGTTTTAATTACTATAGCTTTTTAATATTGTTTGAAATTAGGGAATGGGATACCTCCAGCTTTATTCTTCTTCATGATTCTGTTGACTATTATGGGTATTATGGGTTTTTTGTAGATCCATACCAATTTCAGGATTATTTGTTCCAGTTTTGCAAAAAATGGCATGGATACTTTGATAGACATTGCACTGGACCTGTAGATTTCTTTGGTAATATGGACATTTTAACAATATCTCTCCAGTCCATGAGCATGGTTTTATCTTTACATTTATTTTTATTTTCTTTTTTCAGTGTGTTAGTTTTCAGGATATAGATTTTTCTCTTCCTTGGTTAAAATTATTCCCAGGTATTTTATTTTTTTTGATTCAATGGTCATGTGATTTTTTTTCCCTTAATTTCTGATATTTCGTTAGTAGTATATAGAAATGCAACAGATTTCTGTATATTGATTTTGTATCCTGCCACCTTATTGATTTAACTTATTCAAATAGTTTTTTGGTAGAATCTTGGTTTTCTATATATAATTATCATGCCATCTGCAAATCAAGTTTTACTCCTTCCTTTCCAATTTGGATGCCTTTTATCACTCTCTTGTCTGTGGCTAGGACTTTTAGTACTATGTTGAATAAAAGTGAGTGTGGGAGTTTCCATTGTGGCTCAGTGGATTAAGGACTTTATCCTTCTGTGAGGATGAAGGTTTGGTCACTGGACTGGTTTAGTGAGTTAAGGATCCAGTGTTGCTGCAAGCTGCAGTTCTGATCTGGTGTGGCTTTGGCTGTGGTGTTAGATTCAGCTGCAGCTCTTATTTGACCCATAGTCCAGGAACTTCCATATGCTGCAGGTGTAGCCATTTAAAAAAAAAGTGAGTGTGGGCATCCTTGATTTGTTCTGGATCTTATAGGAGAAGCTTTCAGCTTTCACTACTGAGTATAATGTTAGTTGTGGGTTTTGTCATATAAGGCCTTTATTATGTTGAGGTATGTTCCTTCTGCTTTGAGAAGTTTTACCATCAATGGATGTTGAATTTTGTCAAAGGCTTTTGAGAAGTTTTATTGTAAATTGATGTCGAATTTTGTCAAAGGCTTTTTCTGCATCTATTGATATGATATGATTTTTATCCTTTATTTTGTCAATGTGTATGACACTGGCTAATTTTTGGATGTTGAATCATCCTTGCATCTCTGGAATTTCATTTAATCATGGTATATAGTCCCTTTAATATCTTTTTAATTTGGCTTGCTAATATTTTGTTGAAGATTTTTACATTCATGCTGATCAGGACACTGGCCTGTAATTTTCTTCTTTTTTTGTGGTGTTTTTATCTGGTTTTGGTATCAAAGTAATGCTGGCTGCATAGAATGAGTTTGAAATTGTTCCTTCTTCACTTTTGGGGGAATAGTTTGAGAATAGGTATTAACTGTTAAATTTTTGAGAGAATTCCCCTATGAAGCCTTTGATCCTGGACTTCTGTCTGCTGGGAGTTTTTTGATTACTGAATTAATTTTGTTACTAGTAATTGGTCAGTTTAGATTTTCTCTTTCTTCCTGATTCTGTCTTGGAAAACTATGTTTCTAGGGAATTTATTTGTTTCTTTAGATTATCCAATTTGTTGGCATGTACTTATTAGCATGTACTTGTAATTTCTTATGATTATATTTCTGAGGTATCTGTTGTAACTTATTTCATTTGAGTCTGACCAAAGCTTTATCAGTTTTATCTTTTCAAAGAACCAGCTCTTGGTTTCATTGATCTTTTCTATTGATTTTTTTTTTTTTGGTCTCTATTTCATTTATATCTAGTCAGATATTTATTCCCTTCCTTCTACTAACTTTTGCCTTTCCCCTTTAGATCCTTTAGATGTAATGCTAGATTACTTGAGGTTTTATTTTTTTTTTAATTTTTTTGAGATAGGCCTATAATGTTATGAACCTCCCTCTTAGAATTGCTTTAGTGTATCCCATAGATTTTGAAAAGTGTTTTATTTTTGTCTCATTTTGTTTGTTTGTTTTCCTCTTAGGTTTCTTTAACATTTTGGTTTTTTAGTAATATATTGTTTAGTCTCCATGTGTTTTTTGTTGTTGTTGTTTTTTTTTTTTTTTTTTTTTTTTTTTTTTTTTTACAGTTTTCTTCTTGTAATTGGTTTCTAGTTAAATACCTTTTGTGGTCAGACAAGATGCTTGATACGATGCCAGTTTTAAGTCAATAAATTTATTTTGTGGCCTAGCATGTGATCTATCTTGGAGAAGTTCCATATACATTTTGCAGTTTGGAGATGAAATATTCTTTGTGTATTAAGTCTTATCTGATCAAATACATCATTCAAGGCCAGTGTTTCCTTACTGATTTTCTGTCTGAGTGATGTATACATTGTGGAATGTCCTTTATCTATCAGTGTTTCAAGACTTTGTTCTCTAAGTCTATTTTGTCTGATAGGATTGTTGCTACTCCCAGCTTTCTTTGTTTCCATTTGCATGGGATATCCTTTTCCATCCCTTCACTTTCAGTCTGTGTACATCTTCATATTTGAAGTGAGTTTCTTCTAGGCAGCATATAGATAGGTCTTGATTTTTCTATTCATTCAGCCACCCTGTTTTTTGATTTGAGTATTTGGTTCATTGACATTTAAAATGATTCAAGATAGGTTGTACTTAATGACTATTTTGTTAACTGTTTGGGGGTTATTTCTGTCATTCTTTTCCCTTCCTTTCTCCTTCCCTAGTCTTCCCCCCCCACCCCCCGGTGGGTTTTTTGTTTTTTTTTTTTTAGTATTTGGATCCCTTTTAACTTTCTTTTGTATAATTATTGTAAGTTATTCTGTAGTTACCATGAGATAAATCTATGGATAGATCTATTTAGCAGTTTATTTCATGCATTATAAAAGCACTGCATTTTTACTCCCTCCCTCATTTTTATGTTTTGGATGTTGTATTTTATATATTTTTATTTTGTGTATCCTTTAACTACTCATTATATTATAGTAGATTTTATTACTTTTGTCTTAAAAGTTATACTAGCTTTTTAAATGGCTGATCTACTGTGTTTACTATGTATTTGCCTTTACCAGTGAGAATTTTTTCTTCCATACACTTTCTTATTTTTAGTTATACCCTTTTCTTTTTTTTGCTTAAAGAAGACCCTTTAACATTTCTTTTAATGCTGCTTTAGTAGTGATGAACTACATTAGTTTTTGTCTGTCTGGGGAAATCTCTCTCTCTCCTTCAATTATGAATGATAACCTTGCCAATTAGAGTATTCTTGGTTATAAGTTTTTTTTTTTGTATTCATCACTTAAATAAATTATACCACCCTTCTGGCCTGCAAAAGTTTCTGCTAAAAAAACCAGTAGATAGTCATATAGGGTTTCCTTCTTACGTAAGTATTGTTTTTCTTTTACTGCCTTTAAAATTCTCTTAACTTTTGAAATTTTAATTATGGTATTTCTTGTCCATCTCTTCAGGTTCATTTTTGTTTGGAACTTTCTGCTTCTTCTATCTGGATATCTCTTTCCTTCTCCAGGATAGGTTTTCAGGCATTATTTCTTTGAAAAAAATTGGTGCCCCTTTCTGTCTTTTCTCTTTCTAAGACCCCTATAATGTGAGTATTGCTACGCCTGATGTTGTCTCAGAAGTCCCTTAAACTCTGCTCATTTTTAAAATTCTTTTTTCCCCCTGTTCTGATTGGGGCGATTTCCTCTATTCTTCTAGGTCACTGATCTGTTCTTCTGAATCATCTAATCTACTGTTGGTTCTTCTAGTGTAGTTCTCATTTTAGTTATTGTATTCTTAAGCTCTGGTTCTTTTTTATGATTTTCTAATTCTTTTTGAAGTCCTCCTTGTGTTTCTCCTTTTTTTTTCTCCTAAGTTCAGTTAACATGTTTATAACTATTACTTTGAACTCTTAATCAGGTTATTTATCTCCATTGCAAAACCCCTCTTTTCCCCAGGGTTTTGCCTTCTTTATTTGCAGCATATGCATATGATTCCTCATTTCATTTGACTTTCTTTGTTTCTATGAATTATGTAAAACAGATACCTCTCCTGGTCTTGAAGGTATGGCCTTGTGTAAAAGTGTCCCCTGTGTTAGACTGTGTGCTGGTTGGCTGGACCTGGAGCAGATGTGGGGTGGAAGAGGGGGTCCCAGGGTGTACCACACCAGGGCCATCCAGGTGTAATGACTGGAACTGGAGCAGGCTTGGGCTGAGGGCATCCTGGGGTGGGCCATGCCAAGGCTGCCTTGAGAGGACAGTGGTAGTTGATATGGACCAGGGACCTGGGATGTGCTAGGGTGGGGTGTCTTGGCCCCAACCTGTGTGTCTGAAATAGGTCCCTACCTGTGATATCAAGGTGGAGGGAAACTCCCCAAATGGTGTTCTCTGTTGCCTCTAACTCTGGAGAGAGTTGCAGCAATTCCTGCTTATTTGGCAGATACCTTGAGTTAGCAAGTGGATTTTTTTCGCATATAGTATAGGTGCCCTTTAAACTGTTGGGTATTTTTTTTTTGTGGTGGTGGTTTTGCTTGTTTTGTGAGCCCCTGGGCAGGTAAGTGTACATGTGAACCACTGAGTGATATTCCTCCCTATGCAGCCTGCTGTGTCAGGGATGCGGTTTTTGTCAATACCATGTCCCCATCTCTCCTACCCATCTCTACATGGGCCCTCTATTGTTTTTTGTGCAGAAGCTATCCCATCAGCCCTCAGTTATTTTTCAGGAGGGAGTACTCTATATGTAGGTTTACATTCAGCATGTTTTTAGGAAGAGGTGAGTTCAGGGTCTTCCTATACTGCCATCTTGAACCAGAATTTTGCCTTTTATTTTGAAACACAGAATATATATTAAGATTGTCAGTTTAGTACTAAGTAAAACTCAAACTGAGAAATTTAATTGGAAAAAATCAAGTTAGAATGCTTATTTATTAAAGAACATTTTGAGGGATTGAAAGAAGGTGTGGGGATAAACATTTAGTTTCACTTTTACAAAGTCTCAACCAGGAATTGGTTTAAAAATATGTATTTGATATGAATTTCCTCTTCTCCATACTACCTAAGTGTATAAGCTAATAAAATTAAAAAGAAAATACTATTTGTTTTGAGTTGAACTGAATCTGGTCCAACTTTAAGTCATCAAGGTTGTGTACTGCTTAATATAAAACACATATGGGGAGAGAGAAACCTCTACAAAGTTTGGAAGTCCCCAAATTAAGACTCTGATTTTCAGTACATCTAGGGCATGGGTGAGCTACCATCCTTCTGTGCAAACTGAGGACAAGGAATATCATCAAGATTTCTAAAGCCCAGTGGATAGTGTCCAGATTCCTTAGGCACAACTTGGAAGCCATTTATGTCAGAGAGCTATGGATAAATGGGAACCAGTTGTCTGTCACTTACAGAAAATGTCCAGCCCAATTATCATTCTGGATTGGCAAATACTCAAAAACTTTCTTCTTGGTTGAGTCACTTTTCTCTTATTTAGAGAACTTCCAAAAGTAACTTCTCTTTTCTCAGCAGATCTTGACTTCCAAATAACCCTGGTGGGGGCTTGTTTCAGTGAAGCCTATTCAGTTATAAGATACAAGAACTGAACTCATTGAAGCAATAAAGGAATTTATTGGCTCAAAAAATAAATGGGAACTCCCTAGGAACCAGTGCCATCCTTACACCCTTAGTTTCTTCCTCTATTTTGCTTCATTTTCATCAGCCTATAGATATGATTTGTTATCCTGTGTCTTAAAGATACCTCCTTTGCCTGAAGGCTCATTTTTTCCATTTCCTTGACATACCTCCTTAAATCAGTGGAGTGACTCCAACCCTACAGTGAGATTGCTATTGTCAGGGTTGCTTATGATTCTAAATCTAACATACTCCTCTTTCTTGGAATCACATAGTTAACCTCTCTACCATTAATGCCTCACCCTACTCCTCTATCTTGGTGTTTAGCAGCTTTAGTTAAAATGGGACCATTTTCCTTCTTTGGAACACATGTTTTTTTCTCAGATTTCATGATATTCTAAACTGACTTTTTCACTGGTCACTGCGTTTAGATTTATTTTGATCTTTCATTTCATCTTTAAAATATTTTAATACTGCAGGCTTAATTCTTAGACTTGACTCCCTTATGTTATTTCATTTATTCTCATGTTTATAAATACACATATAAATATTTAGACACTGAAAAAAAATATATATAGCTAGAATTCCACCCCTAATTTCTTCCTCTGTTTTGTTTCATTTTCATCAGCCTATAGATATTATTTGTTATCCTGAATATATATATGTGTATATATATATATGTGTGTGTGTGTGTGTATAGCTAGACTTCTACTGAAACTCCAGGCTTGCTAATCCATATGCCTATTTGATATTTCTACATGATTGTTTAATGAGCACTTCAAACTTAAGAAAAACAAAATAAAATATTTTATTTCTCCTTACATTATCACAAATGGCTTAGTTGTCAATCTGATTCAAACAAAATATAAATCTTACTTGAAACCAACCTTTATTGAAGATTAAGAATTGATAGAAGAATAAAGCAGTACTAGATGCCACATTGATATCTGGAATGCCTCCACAGCATCATTAGGCAGCTTCCTAAATATTCTTTTCTAAGTAGATACATTGATACTTTGGTTTTGGAAAGACTGAGCACTACCTCCATTATTTAAAAGCTACTTAGGGAAGACATTGAGTTATGGACAGTCAGTGTTTATACTTGCTGGTGTGACCACCTTTCTATGCTCAGTGTAGTTATATTCCATAAATCCATAAATTTCAGGTTTATAAATTAAAAAAAATTAGATCTTTGATTCTTCAAAGAAACTTGGGATTTTTATAAGAAAGATCTAAGAAATCATTTAAGTTGAGCATGTCATGTGATGACAGTACTTGTGGTGGACATGAGCATGTTTATTAGTGCTCTTTGTCCTGTATGACAGTGCACAGAGTACCATTCTCATTTAATCTTGTTTATTATTATTCTTTGACACAAGATTGGGGAGGCTATTGATAATTGGTAGCACCGAATACAGTGGAGATAAACTGGTATCAGACTATCACTCATGAATTACTTGGCACAGTCTATCCTTATGCACTGCACGCTGACTAAAAGAGGTAAACTTTGCTATAAAATTTGGTTGTGATGATTGTTGTACAACTCTAAATGTAATAAAATTCATTGACTAATTTAAAAAGTAGAAAAAGAAAATAAACTTTGGGTAGAATAGAAAATTGGAAGGACATTCTAAAGAAGGATTTTTTTTTTTTTTGCTTCATAACTTACCTGCCTCAGCCTCCAGCCACCACTTTGAATTTCCTTTTTTAAACACAATATTTCTAATACAGCCATGTAAATTTAAAGGTCGAGTTGGCTTTATTCAACTATTCATGAATGAAGCAGAATCTCAAATAGTACATAGGAAGGCACTCTGAGGAGCTGTACAAAATGGAAGGTTTTTATTGAAACAAAGTGGCACAAGATCATTATTAGCAAAAGAAAGAATTGTTTCAGGCAAGGTTACCTTACTAGTGCTGATCAAAAAATTGCAGAAATTCCACTCGGGAGAGGGCAAAACTGCAATTAAGTCTTGGTTTGCTTGCTATCCTGGGGGCAAGTGGTTCCACTTGGGTCTGTAGTTACTTTCTCTTCTTCTTCTTTTTGCTTTAAGGCTGCACCCATGGCATATGGAGGTTCCCACGTTAGGGGTCGAATTTGAGCTGTAGCTGCTAGCCTACACCACAGCAACAGCAACGCAGGATCCAAGCCACCTCTGTGACCTACACTACAGCTCACAGCAACGCCAGATCCTTAACCCACTGAGAGAGGCCAGGGATCGAACCTGCAATCTCATGGTTACTAGTCAGATTGTTGCCACTGTGCCACAATGGGAACTCCAGTTTTTTTCTCTTCTTCTTCTTTTTTTAATCCCCCTCTTTATCAAATTCTCTTCCTGAGAGATGTGCTAAAAAATTTGAGGCATTAGCATCACTCTTACCTATCACACAGTAGTTTTCCCAGCTTTGTTGATCTTTGTTGTATGCACACAGCATGTTTTTTTCCTTAATTCCTGTGACATTCACAGGTCACATATAATCCTTAGATGGGTCATTCTTTGTTTCTTTTCTGATGGTTCAGTCTTAGGGAGATCATTTGCTTAGTGGTTGAAAGCTGAGAACATGCAGCTAAAACTTCTTAGAGAATAAAATGTACCACAGAGATGATAAGAGAGAAAATTCCCAATGTTTGGAGCACACTTTGAAGTCATGGTCCCCAAGACCCAAACTATCAAAGAAAGCCCTCATTAAAAGAAGGCTTTGAAGACAAGGGGCTTGCTCAGTGATTTTACATAACTGATTTTCAACTCCCTTAGAAGTGTTCATTCAGGTACAGCAGGTAGTATTGGCCACAGGGCAGATACCTCTTTGCCCAACTAAAAGATAATCAAGGTCTATCCTGTTAGCAAATATAACCTTGGCCAGAGTATCTAAGAATTTTTGCTGGGCAGGTAATGGCTTAGCAATGGAATCTGCAAGTATCCTCAAGAGATAAGGAGAGGTTTCTGGTCGTATTCTTATTTTTATTTTTTCCTAACCAGAAAACAGATCTATTCATAGGGATTGTTACATACCCAATTCAATCCAAGAGTCTGTCAGTGAATATGAGGAGAAAAACTCCTAGCCTGAAATAAAGTCATCCTAATTGCCTTGTAAAGATAGGGGCTGCTGGTGAGATCTCTGCTTAGGTGGGGGCAAGTCTGCTCCATCCAGACGGTTACAGAATGATCAAAATCTTTGACAAATCCAGCAAACTAAAAAGTTACCCCTACAGAACGACCTAGAAGATACAGTTGAGGGAGTTATCTTTCCAGGTCAATGCCAGAGTAAAGGAAAGAAAAAGTAGAAAGGTTTCATCTTTATGAAGTCCTATTAATTTGTTGTCTTGGGTAGAAGCTGTCTACCTTGATGTCAGCTACTCCTCTTCCTCATCAGTTTGATTCAGAGTTCTCCAGCATTTGTATAGGACTAGATGTCACATGGGTTCTTCTTTAGTTATAAGATGCATTTCCAAGGTTTAAATCTCTCTCAAATTTGACCACCATTTTGGTAGTGAGAAGAACCTGGTAGGTTCCTTCTAAGGAGATTGAAGGGCAGTCTTTGTTCTCAGTGATTCCAAATCAGAAAGGTGGGAGGAAATTGGAAGTATTAGTTTGGTGATTTGTAGCCAGAAATCTGATTAAGTTGGAAGAATTCAGGATCCATTCTATTGACCTTGACTGATGATTGAAGGTGATAGGAACAGAGAGTTCCAAGAGTTTGCAAGTTTTCATTAAGGCCCATATGATTTGCCCAGTGAAGTGTGTGCCTAGATCACTAGATATTGTAAAAGGTATAGCTAAAATTGAAGACATATTTTTCTAACAGTTTCTTTGCCATTGTGTGGGAATCTGCCTCAGAGCAGGGGAAGAATTTAAGCCATTCTGAAAACATTTATGCAATAACAAGAGTGCATTAATAACTCATGCTAAATGGCAGTTGAATGAAGTATTTAAAGGGTCCAGAGTAGGGAGGTCGGAGGCCTCTAGGGACAAAAATAGTTTTACTTTAATGCACTTTGGTGGGTGAAGGAATGCGAAGACTGAAAATGGGGTTTTTCAGGGAGCTGGGAAAGACCCAAGTTGGCTGTTAGGGTTCCTAGAACTCTGTGTAATTTAGCCATTGTTTACCCATCTTAATTTCTCTGAGCCAGGAGTAGATTGTTGGCATGTTATAAGGACATCAAGATGGCAAAAATATGGCAATGGGGAGTTATTTTTAGTAGAAGTAGAGTGGAATTCATCCAAATGTGCCACAATCTTTATAGATTTTGTTGCTGCTCTTTTGGCATGAAAGATATTTAGGGCATTTTCCTGATATTAAGGTTCAGCTCTTTTGGTGTGAACCTTAATTTTGATGACAGCAATTTCATGTGACATAGTTTTGAGGAAAACTTAGCTTTTTTTTTAAATGTCAGTGGTGCTATATTTCAGTCATCAAAGACCCAATAAACACAATTATTTTGATAAAACACAGAATTCGTTTTCTCGGCATATTACTTTATGAAAGATTTTCTTTACTTTTTAATCTCTTACCAAGAGAAGATCACCTTATCTCATAAAGCTTTGTTCTTTTAGCAAATGAAAGAAAGTTAAATTCTGGTTTTACATAAGTACGCTATTGATATTAAAGCTGTCTTAAAATGCCCACAGTAACAATTCAGGTTTAGTCAACTTGATTAGACAAGATTCCTTCTCTTTTTCTTTTTTCCCAAATTTTTGTCCATAGTTTGTCCTTTATTTTCTTCCTTCCTATTCTAAAATAATTAAAAGTTTTAGTTGAGATGAAATTACTCTTCATTCCCTTTAACAAGAACTTATCTACATACCTCATTTCTTTTCTTAACCAAAAAACCATATCCTGCTTTTCTGGCATACAAAGTTGTTTGCCTTATTTCTAGTAGCTTTAATATATATATATTAATTAGAATTTTTAAACCTTATGTTATAGGCTTCAAGTTCTTTTTAAGGAGATTAAACCACAAAGTCTTGGGCCATACTCATTTTAATGCCCTTTTCCCCACTTAGACCCACCTGGCTGCTCACTCCCTGCTAGAGAAAGGAAGGTTGCCCATTCCTCACCCTGCCTCTATATAACCTGTTCCCCGTGCACATCAGGTATCCTCCCCAAGACCAATCAGAAGATCAAGTTGGATCTCCACTCCGGTCTGCATTGTGGGATATAATGACTATTGCAGAGTGAGTCGGGCCCTTTTTTAACTTCTGCACACGTGAGTTCTCTCTCTCCCTCTCTGAGAATGATGTGCTTTTGCTTTAACAAATTTGTAAAATGTGTACTGTTCCGATGCTTTGCTCTGGCGAGACAGGGACCGAGGAAATTGACTGTATCATTTAGAAACCTTAATGCCTTAAACCAACAACTGTGAACCACAGGTCATTATTTTTTTTAGATTGGCAAATTTATTAATCTCTGGAAGTGTGCTTCTTCAAAGTATAATCATTCAGTATAACACAAAACATGTTTACTAATAGACCCAGATTTATCTTTATTTTTTTTTGCAATAGGTAGCCAAAAGGTGTTAAACCTATGATCAGTAATAAATATTTCATTATTTGAAAATGACTATTTAGTAAATTTCTATCATATAATTTAACTTAGTAGCTACAATGTACTAGTTACTTTGGTAACTGATTTTCGTTACCAGAAAGATTTTGGAAGCTGTTTTTGAGTACACATACCATTAAATATAATTGTTACCAAGAAGTTTTATCTATAAACTCTTATCCTACTTACACCTAAATCATTTACTCCCAACAATCTAGATTATCCACAAAAACTTGAGACAGTAGACAAAATTAGCCATCATTCTAAATTGTTATTATTTGACAAATTTTACAATGGATAATATAAATGTGACTAGTAAACCAGGTAGAATAAAAGTTTATCTGCATTATAATCAATGTTGATAACTCTGACATTTTTTTTTTTGTCTTTTTGCTATTTCTTGGGCCGCTCCCGCAGTATATGGAGGTTCCCAGGCTAGGGGTCGAATTGGAGCTGTAGCCATCAGCCTACGCCAGAGCCACAGCAACGCGGGATCCGAGCCGCATCTGCAACCTACACCACAGCTCACAGCAATGCCGGATCCTTAACCCACTGACCGAACCCACAACCTCATGGTTCCTAGTCGGATTTGGTAACCACTGCGCCACGACGGGAACTCCTGACATATGTTTTTAATTAAACCATTGAACTTGAGTTATTGAAGATTTTCCCAGATCATGTGAACTTGAAGAACATTTGGATTAGTTTTCTGTTATAGTTCTGAGAATTTTAGAATGATCAGTCCTTACAAGAGCTTGCCTTCAAACCAACTAAATAAAGCTTTTTCTACAAATTAATTTTGGCAATAGTCTGGAGGTAGAAAAACATTGCATATCTACAACATGCATATATGGACACACATACAAACATGTAGGTAGACCCAGAGACTTTGCAGTTACTAATATTTGTGGAGATGTGTAAGACTTCTCATTAGCCCAATTTCTAAATACCTCTTTTATTTTTGTCTTCTAATGAGAAACTTCTCCCCAAAGTTGGCATTTAAAGAATTGCTATTAGGTTCTACAGAAGATGGGGTTGGGAAATCTAAATCACAAAAGTACAGGTGAATTGCCGAACAATTCTGTTTTCTCTGTCTTTGCCTTTTCAAGCACTATGAGAAAAATAGGTGAGGTTTGATGGACTGGCAAAAAAAAAAAAAAAAAAGGTGGGGGGTACAGGTGAACTTTGAACTTCTATGGTATGCAAAGATTTGTAAGACAGTTTCCAGTTCCTCAAATAGTTGGATTTTAGCTTTTGTTTTAGGTACCTTTTTTCTTCTTTTTAACTTTTTGTTAGCCTTTGAAATCTTTCAATAATGTATTTTGGAGGCTTCTGCATACTAATTAAAATAAGTATCCCATTCTATTTGTTAGTATTCTGTTTGATTGGGCGCTCTTGCTTTTATGTGCATTTCTTAAATCTTACATTTGGAATAGTCGCCATAATGGCCACTGTAATTTTTGTGAGGGCTGGCAGCATTTTGGTTGGTCCCCAGCTGCAAGTAGCGTTCAACCTGTCTAGACACATCTAGCTGTACATGGAGTGCAACTTACAGTTCTGTTCGTCCATATTTTGGAGACTGCAACCTGACAGCTACCAAACCAAGCTCTCAGGAAACAAAACAAGCTTAGTAAGATAATGCCATTTTTGTAAGTATCTATAGCCTCTGTGATCAGTCTTCAGACAGAAAATAAGAAAGTGTGTAGGAAGGTGGCACTCTCAACTCTTTGGATATAAAGGATCCCCTTTAAAAAAATTTTTATTCACCTAAGGCCTCTCACTGGACCCAATTCAGCCTAAATCAGACCCAGTCTAGTTTTAAAATTAGACCTAGTCCAGTCCCAGACCCAGTCCAGTTTTTAAGTCAGAACCAGTCCCACTCTAGCTTGTAAACATCAACAGTTCCCAGCAGGGAATCTGGGGAAGCATCCAAACAAATGTGAAACTGCAGACTAAACTAATAGCTATTCCCAGTGTGGAATCTTGGGACAGAACCCAAGAGCTGGGACTTACTCCACTCAAAAACCTAGAAGCTGTGTTTAATGGCTGATTTTCTGTCCTGGAATTAAGTGGCTGCTCCTTGGGCCTATAGTTTCTTTCTTTTTCTTTTCTTTTTGTAACATTGCAAAACATGGACTATGCAATTTATAAATTATTTGTTGTAAAGTTTTATTATATATTTGGTGATTTGCTCATTTACTTATTATGCCTTTCTGCCTAACATTTCATTGGCTTTTTCATTTTACAAATACATCTGGTGATCCAATGTAGTGGTTTTAAAGATAAGATATGAGATAAGAGAATAAGATTCTGGTTTTATATGTTCATAGAATCTTATGAATCATGTCTCTGTACTAGTGCAACAAGGAGTACAACATAAATCCTTTATGATGAAAGCAAAAGCCGCTTATCAATAGGTGTTTACTGACTGGTCATCCAAAATGTCACATTGCACTTTGTGACAAAAAATTGATAGATCGATCAATGACTTCTATAGGACTGAAGAGACACTCATTACAAATCCCAGTTATTTGACAAGTAAAGGTGCTGATTATTTTAAATGGTTATTAGAACCTCAACATAGAGTAAAACTTTTGTTTAAAGAAAATCTTGGGAGTTCCTGTTGTAGCTCAGTGGGTTACATACCTGACTAGTATCCATGAAGATTCAGGTTTGATCCCTGGCCTCATTTAGTGGGTTAAGGATCTGGGGTCGCTGTGAGCTGTGGTAAAAATCTTAGATGTGGCTCGGATCCCACGTGGCTGTGGCTAGCAGCTACAGCTCTGATTCAACTCCTAGCCTGGGAACTTCCACATGTTGCAGGTGCAGCCATAAAAAGAAAAGAGAAAAAAAAAATGTTTCAGAAAAAGGGCTTAGGAAACATGGTATTTAGTAGCAGAAGTGGAACTGATTTCTCAGAAAAGGAAAAGTCATGCTGTTGGTGATAATCTGCTTAATGGTAGTTGTAAAATTTTATATGCTAGGGAAAGATGCAGTAGAAGCAATTGAGAAGGTTCCACTATTACGTACAATGTTATGTCAAGTCACAAAAGGCAAAAGAGATTTTTTGTAATCCACTGATAAAAGATGCATTTTATATTCAGGTTGATGAGTCAGAAGGTTTTTACCAATAATTGTCATGTTGCAGTATTTGTAAGATTTATAATATGATAGTGAAATTCAGTAACTTTTCTGCTGAAGAGAGTTGCCTGATATTACTAACCTAAGATTTACTTAATTTTGTCTTTTATCTGGAAACAAAAGGCCTGTTTTGAAGAATCCATAGTTGGTTCAGTGCTGATGGTGGCCCATCAATACTGGTTCCATGAAAGGTTTGCCTCTATAGTAAAAAAAAAAAAAAAAAAAATTCCAACGCAATCACAACATTTTGTTTCTTTCAGAGTGCTCATGTGAAAACTCTTAGAGATGAAATAGAGTTCTAGATAGTTCATTAAATGGTAAGCTTTATTAATTTTCTTATCACTCAGTTACAAACTAGAGACCTAGACTAAATGTCCTGGCATGACAGGAATTTATTGTCTTCGTAGAGGCAGAGCTATGACAGATAAATTGTGGAAGGATTTTCCAAAAAAATAGGTTAGATTTTGCAGAATGCTTTGAAGATGAAAAATGGCTATACAAACCAGACTACTCAGTAAACACTTTTCATCATATGTATCATTTGCCAGGTCTCCGCAAGGCCTTGGAAAAATGTTTTCACCTCAAGTGGCAGTGTTCTGTTCTTTCCCTTAAAAGAAAACTGGTAATAGCCATAGGAATAGGTATGAGATGTTTTCTTTTCTTTTTTTTTTTAAAAGGCCATTCCTGTGGCTTATGGAAATTCTCAGGATAGGGGTCAAATCTATCAGAGCTATGGCTGCAGACCTATACCACAGCCACAGCAACACTGATCCCCTACCCACTGAGCAAGGCTGGGAATCAAATCCACATCCTCATAGATACTAATCAGGTTCATTACCACCGAGCCAGGACAGGAATTCCCTGAGATGTTTTCTTATTGTGGTTTTGATTTGCATTCCTCTGATTACTGAGGTTTAGCGTCTTTCCATTTACCTATTGGCCCTTTGTGTGAGTTCCTTAGTGAAATGTGTAGTCAAGTCTAGTTTATTTTTTAATCAGGTTATTTAAGTTTTAAGAGTTCCTATGTGAAATAAACAAGTCCCCAAAGACTGCATACTCTACTTATATATTCTATTCTAAAATGGTTAAACTCAGAATCAGGGTGGAATTACGGTTGCCACTAGCTGGGAGGGGAGGAAGAAGAAATTGGGAGATATAATCAGCAGGCATAAAGTCTCCACTATGCAAAATGAGTAAGTTCTAGACATCTACTGAACAACATTGTCTCTATAGTCAATACTGTATTTTTAAAACTTAAAAAATTAACTTATTAAAAATTTAAGAGGTTAAAAAGAGAAATGAAAACATTGTGAAAATCACCGCGCAAACAAATCTTGGTGTTTCCGCTGCTGCTTGCGCTTGAGCCAAGAGGAAGGCAAGAACTGAGAAAAGGCTAATGTCAAGTGTTATTGAAACTACTTGAGAGAACTGTTGAACACTGACCATTAGAGTCTCCCTTTCAACACAAGTATGTGACAGGGGAGGCCCTTTCTCTAATTCTTCTGCTTGGCTTGGAAACTTCTTCTCTGAAAGAAAGGAAGAACCAAAACCTGATCATACTCAGTGCGAGATTCACCAATCCACTTCCAGACAAGTTCTGGATTTTTGTGAAGAAGGGTATCCAGTCATTCACAGGAAAGCAATAAACATTTTGCCGCAGTTTCCAACTTGTTACACAAATGAGCAAGAGTTTTCATGTTCTATGAGAATTACAAACAAAGAAGGAAATTATCTCATTTCAGCTGAAAAAGAAATATGTGTGTTTAGCTAAAGTTTGACCCCAAATGAGTATTGAGGCAGCAAAAACTCAAATCAGCAGCAGCAACAACAACAAAGCAAGCAGAACTTTCACATTAAAGATGTAACTTTCTATCTTTATTTTTTGGTTTCAAACATAGCATCTTTTTTATGGTAGCATAGCCTAATGTTAAAAGATCAAGAAACTAGAGTTGTCATTGTGGTTCAGCAGGTTAAGCACAGGACTAGTATCCCTGAAGATGTGGATTTGATCCTTGGTCTCACTCAATGGGCTCAGGACACAGCATTCCTGCAAGCTGCAGTGTAGGACACAGATGCAACTCAGATGCTGCATTGCTATGGCTGTGGCATAGGCTGGCACCTGCAGCTCTGATTAGGCCCTTAGCCTGGAAACTGCCATATGCCACAGTTGCAGCCCTAGAAACAAACAAAAAGAACCAAATGCATTTGTGTAATTGGTCAGTCTTATATTTGAACCTGAGTGTATCACTTATCAAGAATTTTTTTTTAAGTCTTGCATAAAAAGAGGTAGCTGTATTTTTGTTTGTACTGCTTCAGCTTAAGGCTTCAATAACTTGTTTTGTTTTGGAGGGGATTTTGCTTTTGTCTTTGTTTTTTTTTTTTGACCTCATGCACAGCATGTTGAAGATCTAGGGCCAGGGATTGAACCCATGCCACTGTTATGACCCGCGTCACAGCTGCAGCAATACTGGATCTTTTACCTGCCATGCCACAGGAGAACTTTAAATAACTTTATTTTTTGACATGGTCAGTGAGACTTTATATATGTAAATAAAGTTATATAAAATAAATTTTCTACCTTTGTTAAAATTAAATCTACTGACTACCTTTAGAAAAGTACTCTTGTTTTCATTTAAGATGTTGCTGCCCTTATGAGTTTTTAAAGGTTCTGAAAAGAGATTAGCTTCAAGAGGCACAAGGTATCTCCAATTATTTTTTAATAGAAGCTAACTTTAAAGCCACTTTACTCTAAATTTGGAGAACTACTCCGGACTACATAGTATAACTTATTAACATCTTATACAGTAGAAATTTGTGATAAGACTTTTAGGCCTCCTTGATAAAGTTAAAAAAAAGTCAAGCATGAATAAAAACTGGAGAAAAATCTAAATACCAACTTGTATTAGAATTGATATCATTATGAATGGCCAAAATGTTGGTTTGGATGTGGAAAAAAGGGAATATTTGTGCACTGTTGCTGGGATTATAAATTGGTCCAGAGACTATGGAAAACAATACAGAGATTCCTCAAAAAATTAAAAGTAGAACTACCGTATAATCTAGCAATTCCACCAATGGGGATATATACAAAAGAAACAAAAATACTAACTCAAAGTTAGGAAAAACTCAAATCAATAGCAGCAACATCAACAAAACTACACACAACTTTTCATATTTAAAGATGTAAATTTCTGTCGTTAAAAGATAGACACAGAAATGACCTAAATGTCCATTGATGGGTCAATGGATAAAGAAGTTGTAGTTCATGTGTATGATGGAATATTATTCATCCATCAAGATAAGGAAATTTTACTCTTTAGGACAACAGGGATGGACCTTTATGCTAAGTAAAATAAGTCATAAATACAAACTCATTTAGATTCTAAAAATACCTCATAGAAAAAAGATCGCACTTGTGAAGACCAAGTGGGGGGATAGAAAATTGGTCAAAAGGCACAAACTTTCAGTTATAAGATAAATACTAGGGATGTAGTGTATAACATGCTCACTATAGTTAACATTGGAAAAATATGATGAGAACTCTTAGGACCTACTGTCTTAAGGAGAAATTTTGTTGTGTTGCTATGAGATGAAGGATGTTAACCAACCTATTGTGGTAGTCATTTCACAATATGTCAATCAAACCATCAGGTTGTCATTTCACAATATATCAATCAAACCATCAGGTTGTGTACCTTAAACATATACAGTGATGTGTCAGTTATTTTTCAAAACTAGAAAAAATACAAAACAAAATAATATTATCCTTGAGGGGAAGATAACCACACAAAAAGAAAGGTTGTTGGCCAAACTAATACATTTAATTATTGGTTTATTATAACTCCTTACTGATTATGTTAATATGAGAGATTACTGGGGTTTCCTAAGACATGAAGTGTTCTTTGGGCTGCTCCAGAGTAAAAATCTTGTGAAAAGTATATCTAGACAGATCAGGTTTATCCCGCTTAAAGCAATGAACAGTAATTGGTATACAACAGCCTTGGTAATGTCCTAGTTTTTCATTCACCTAGTAAATTAATTGATCAAGACTTAAAATGGCCCCAAACTTCCTCAGTTTTCTGAGAAAGGAATTTGATATTCAGACCAACTGATAAAGGTTTTCTTTCTCACTCTAGAAAGCTGCTCCTTAGATTCACCCCCCACACCCCCACCTGCCTCCTCTGGTTAGATAGATCAGGGTGCCATTTGTCAGACTTCCAAGTTGCAATCTCTTTTCCTCATTTTGTTTTTGCCATTCAGTAAAGCAAGTCCAATCCAACCCAACCTGTTTCTGAATTGTATCCCGAATCCGCACACACTTACTGCCATCCTCACTGCTATTGCCTTGTGCAAACCATGACTATTTCTTGCCATGATTACCATTATTAACCAAATAGCTTAGCTAGTCTTCCTGCTTTCACTTTTGCCCTCTGCATGTCCATTCTTCTCACTCGAACTTTCAGAATCTCAAATCAGATTATCATATTGCTCCCCCTACTTCCCTCCCCAAATTAAGATGATTCAATAGTTTTCCATTATATGAAAAATAAAATGTTGTACCCCCGAGCCCTGTGTGATTCATCCCCTGACCCTTGGTCTTCAGGGACATTGGCCTCCTTTTATGTTCCCTGAAAGAGCCAAGTTCGCCCCCAGTTTAGTGCCTCTGCACTACCTGTCTCGTTTTCCTGGAAACCTTTCCCTTTGATCTTCTCACACCTGGCTCTCTTGTTTCTCAAATCATACCTTGATGTCGCCTATCACAGAGGATTCCCCCAAGCCCTAATTTAAAGTAACCAGTAAGATATTCTTTATTATATCCTTCTATTTCAATTCTATGCATGATATTTTAATATCATTTATTATATAATTATATCCAACATGTGTACAGTAAGTCCACTGTATCTGCAGATTCTGCATCCTCAGATTCAACCAATTATGGATCAGAAATATAGAAAAAAAATCCAGAACTTTCCAAAAGGCAAAGTTTGAATTTGCTGTGCAGTAGCAACTATTTATGTAGTACTTAAATTGTATTTACACCTACCTGCATATAACTTATATTGTATTACATATTATAAGTAATCCAGAGATAATATGTACAGGAGGATGTGCATAGGTTATATGCAAATAGAATGCCCTTTTATAAAAGGGACTGGAGCTCTGAAGATTTGGCTATACATGTGAATCCTAAAACCAATCCAGTATGGACACCAAGGGATGACTGATTCTATACTGCATTTGTTGTTATGATTCTGATTTACATGCAATTTACTTTTGGTCTCTTACAATAGAAGACAATGAAAATGGGAATATTGTCTATAATCTGTGATATTCACCACTGTACTTCAGCCAATAGTAGTGTCTGGCATAGAAAAGTATTTAAAGAATATTTATTACTGGCTACACTAAAAAAAAAATAGAGCTTGGCAGTGACTGGCATATCATCTCTCCCCCCAGCTAGGTTCTGAGGAGAAGGTCGGAAGCATGTGGTGATTATTCTGAGCATGGTAAGTATTGTATGATGTATACAGATTGTATGTATATCCTTGTCACCTTAGTTTCTCAATGTGTAATATGAGGATGTTGGATTTGAATAATGATCAAGCCCTTTCCAGCTCTAGAAATGTGCATTCCATAGCGGACTGGTAAATTGTATTTTGGTCTGCCAGTGTCTTAATTGCTAGGTATCTCCCTCAATCTCTGCATAACCTGGGGATGAAAAAAAATTGTATGGTAATAGCAAAAATATGCCTGTTACTAATCCTTGATGTGTTGAAATTTTCTAATTAGCTCAAATGATACTTTCTTATATTTTATTACAAACTGTATCTCAAACAACTCATGCTATTGCTATAAAAATTTCAACATGAAACTTTTAAGATTAAGGAAAAGAGAACATTTTCTATTTTTTTTTCCTTTTGCTTTTTGCTTTTTAGGGCCTCTCTTGCGGCACATGGAGGTTCCCAGGCTAGGGGTCGAATTGGAGCTACAGCTTCTGGCCTACACCACAGTCACAGCAATGCAGAATCTGAGCCTTGTCTGCGACCTACACCAGCTCAAGGATCCTTAACCTACTGAGTGAGGCCAGGGATTGAACCCTCAACCTCATAGTTTCCTAGTTGGATTCATTTCTGCCGCATCATGACGGGAACTCCCAAGAACATTTCTAAATATTAGGACATATTTTCTCCTTTTTGATGTGAAAGATTTTCAAGAACTTATGGCTTCAACTGGAAATATTTATTTCCATTTTCTATAGTATCACCGTATTACAATTAACTAAAAATGGTGATTGGCATGTGTAAATGACAAATATCATTTTGAGGGAGAGGAGAAGCTTTCATAAATCAATATGAATCCATTTGGGAAAGTGGAATTATTTGGAGAAATATTTTCACTCTGTTTTTGCCCATTTACTGAAAACAGTGTGAAACTAAATTGAAAAAAATAATGTTCTTATAAACATATGCCCATTAAATATTGTCAATAAAAACATGATTTTATGCTTTCTTCCTATTCAATAATTTCCTTATTCCTTTATGACTAATTGCATCAGTTTTCCCAAAGATCCCTTAAAGGAAATTTGTAAAATTTTCTGGCACCTTAAAGATATTCTTTTAACATGCTTAAATATATACTATTAACTATTCCTTTATTTACATCAAAATAGATGCTAAATTTTAATCAAAGCATCTCTGAGAGTTAGTTCCTGTTGTGGTATAGCGGAAGTGAATCTGAGGACAAAGGTTTGATCCCTGGCCTTGCTCAGTGGGTTAAAGGATCTGGCATCACCATGAGCTGTGCTGTATGTAGGTTGCAGACACAGCTTGGATCTGGTGTTGCTGTGGCTATGGTTTAGGCCGGCAGCCGTAGCTCCAATTAGACCCCTAGCCTGGGAACCTCCGTATACCACAGGTGTGGCCCTAAAAAGCATTAAAAAAAAGGCATCTCTGGATTTTTTTGTACTTTATTATTCTGAGGAAAAATAAAAGCTGGTATTAAACAGTGATACTTTATATCAGCTGATTTTTTTAGGCTAGTTAGCAAAGCGAACAAATGTCTACTAACCTCCACTGTATTAACAGAAAGCCAAAAGAAATGTTTATTTCTTAGTCCTTTAGACACTTTCATCATTTCTTACCAATAGTTGTTGTTTTTTATACCAACAACCTAGTTTTCTTTTAGCACTTCAGTTGTCACCAACATTTGTGTGGCTAAAACCTATACCTATAATCAGAAGCTCAATTTTATATTGCCAAATCTCCATCAAAATGTTCCCTCGGGAATTCTAGTTCTACTTCTTTAATCTCAATATATTTCTAAGCTAAAATAATTATTTTCTGTCTTCATTGTCAATGTCCATGTTTCTGGAAGTGATAGTACTTTCCTCTTAGTCTTCCTCAATATTTTTAGGACGTATAGATTGAACACTTGTTATGTGTTAAGACCTGCACCAAACATTGGCAATATAACAAGGACAGGGTCTCTGCAAGGATTGTGTTTGTAGCTAGTAAAAGGTTCACACCACTATTATTCCATTACAGTTCAAAGTAGTAAGAGGCAAAGAGGGCTAAGTGCCAGGTATTATGGAACACATGGAATACCTGGCTTGATGTTTAATGTCAAAGAAGACTTCCTGACACAAAGCCTATATCATTAGAGCTGTACAAGATTAGTAGGAGTAGTTAGGTGAAGGAAAAAGTGGAGGTGTTGGAACAATATTTCAGCTTGTATAATCTTGTGCAGAGGTCTAGATGCAAAAGAGCACTAGGGAACTAACATTCCGTATAGTTGAACAGAGAATGAAAGGGCATGTGATTAAAGTGTTCCTAGAAAATTTTTTAGGGAAATGAGGTTTTACTCATTGACTAGTTTTAAGCTGAGGATTGGCATGATTATATTTTAGAAGTGTTCTCAATACAGTGTGAATAGCCTATTTAAGATCTGCCAGAAATAAGGCATTTGGTCCACTGGATGATGGTCCAGAAGATCTTGGCAACCTCAGCACAGTTAGAAACAGTGGAGAGAGAACTTGATGGATTTAATTAGTGTTATGGAAATTGCCTCAATGAGATTTAATGACTTATTTCATAGGCGTTTCAGTGAGATATGAGTAAAACTTATTCTTATTTGGACATCACGGTGGATAGTGGAACAGTTCCTCAGCTGAAGAATATAGGCAGACTTTTTAAAGAAAACATTGAATCGTTGGACACATTGAACATTTAAATGGAAATGTTCATCAGGAACTGTATATGTGGGTTGAAATTCAAAAGTGATAATGGATAGAGATTGCAGATTGGAAGTAATCAGACCATAGAGGTAATTAAGGACCTCCCAGTCCATTTTGATCCATCAGGCATTGATGCCTCCTTCAGCTCCAGGGATATCTCAGACATACTTGGCCAATGTTAATAGTTGGCATCCTTTTCAAAATGTCTATACATAGTTCTGCTGATGTTCTCTTACCTTTATCTGGTTGTAATTCAAGACTTTTCCCATGTATCATTTTGTTTTATGTAGACATCAGCTGATCAACATTACATCAAGAAAAATTAACATTCTATGAAATTTGGATGTTAAAAATATAAAAGACATTCATCAGGAAAACATTACCCAGGGAGATGATGATCTGAGAGGTATATATTATTTCCATGATGATTTGTGGTGGTGTTGTTTAGTAATACATTTTGGAGGAATAAAATAATAACTGCTCCAATTAAAATATAACTATCAGGAGATATGTCTCAAGATGTTAGACTGAGTGCAAATGTTAGGATCTTCGAGGTTATCAACTATTGTGTTTTTTCTTCACTGGGATTTAAAAAAACTGATAAATCCAAAAAAGAGTAAAAGCCATATGAAGTAGCAACATCAACTTTATCACTACTAAAAGTTAAGATGGAGTATGTAGCTTGATGTAAGCACCAAATGGGCCTGGCAAATGAAACCTAGACTCCGTGGTGTCTGAGGATACCTTCTTGGTATTGTTTTTGCCAGGATAGAATTTGCTGCCAATTGTCCTTAACCTGAAGCTTGAAAATGAACTCGAACTCTACTGGGACAAGTTAATTTTGGCACTGTGGATCTACCGTATTTAGATTTGGCCCACCTGTGGATATTACCTTCTCTCTGAGAAAAGAGCTTTTGGAAAGAAATGTAGTCTCTCTGCAAAGTTTAAAATGTACAGTACTAGCAACCCCCAACACAGGTCTTATTTGAGATTCCTTTGTTTGTCATTTTTTTAGCGTGATAAAAAAACCAAACACTCCTTATTTAAGTTTTTCCTTAAATATTGTTTCCAGAACCCCAGTACCAGAATGAATGTGGGTTGCATCTAATAGTAAAGCTTTGGCCATCTCTTTTATGAGCAGACACTTTTAGTTTTGTACACACTGGCTGTTTTTACTATCTCTTTCCAAGGAACTGAGTAAGTCTGACAAGGCTGTATCCTTCGGAAGTCTGCTTTCTCATGTATTCTAAGACTATTTAGAGACAAAGTGAGACCATGTGGTATAGGGAATCTTTGAGCTTATGGACAAACAGTAGGAATCTAAATTTAGCTCCTGCAAAGTTCATTTGTTGTCATTAAAGATAGATCGAGACAACATAAGAAGTAACTTAATTGGGGAAGTATCTTTATGTTGCCTATATAATCCTGATAATTTCCTATAACTAGTAGTTTTTATATATATATATATATATATTTTAATCTTTGCCTCATGCCTGCTTAGCATCAATAGGTCTATGTTATTGGAAGGCTGGAGCAGCCTACACCCTGGGGCCATCAGTGCTTGCTGAGAGCTCATGCCCTTGCTAAAGTGTCTTGGGAAAATCCCCAACTTTATAGAAAACTGGGTGCCATACAGAATAGCCACAACATGAGTCCCCTGGAAGCCAAGAACATGACAATGGGGCAAAAGCCACCTGGGCAAAGGATCATCAAATGGGAGGAAGGAAACACAAACATAAAAGCTGAAAGGGAAACTGCATCTACTTCACAATTATTCACATGAGTACTATATAATTCACAAATGCAACCAAATAAATATTTCATGATAGTTTAAACTTACCTAAGCATTTTGGGTCCCCATTAAGGAGAGAGGCACACAGTTGAGTTGACAATCACAGGGCATTTACTTAATGAAAAGCCATTGTTGTTAGTGGACTTTATTATTTGAAGATAGCAAGCTGAAAGTTATCTACAGGTCAGCAAAGAACACAGGGAATTGAAAGCACGTAAATTCCTCTACCATCTACAGTTCTACTTAATTAGATTTTCAGTTAGATGCTATGTGGTATATTATACAAAAAACTTCCATATTCCCTAGGTAGATATAATAGTTTCTGGATCCTTTACATTCTATTAATCTTGGGGAAATGAGAAATCAAAAACAAGATTTTATGCTTCATTCCACAGAAGATCATGTAAAGGTTGCAACAAGGTTAAAATAAATTATTTCTATCAACTATTTGTACTATTTCCCCCTTTATATATCAAATTCTACTATATATTTTGTAAAGTTTTATGTAGTGTTTAAAAGAAGAAGGCAGCATTATAGTTACTTAAAATAATATAACTTCATAGAAACCATAATAAACTTAGTCAATATCATTTGAATTTGTTGTTTGGCATAATTTGTCCCCATAGAAAACAAAACCAAATCTCCATACTCCAAAACAGGTTTTCTTGATGTTTTGCACTTTAAAAATTTGGGGGGTGTTTGTGGTAGTATTGTGCAAGGATAAAAAACATTCTTGAAGATAGAATTTTTTTTTCTGTGTGGCTCCATGATGTGCTCCTAATATTAATTTGTCGTGTATTATTACACAAACATGGAAACCTTCAAATAAGTTCAGTAATAAAATCACCAAAAGAGAAAAGGTATATTCTGTGGCATTGGATAGCTCTGCCTAATGAAGGACCAAAGAGACACAGGAAATGAAAAATTAAGTGTCTATTAGGGTATTGATGCTGTCATTTAACACATACTATTGTTATTGAATATAAAATATTATAAAATTAATAGGAAATGGCTTTTTTAAAATGAAATTTTCAGCCCCTGTCTAATACTATTTTAGAGATTTTGAGAGAGATCCTACAGGCCAAATAATTAAAATAAATTGATTAACTAATTTCCTGCTGGATAGAAAATCTAAAATGCTAATAAGTTTACATTTAGAGATTTAGTTCTCAAATGCAGGTTTGATTTATTTGCTGGCTTTTAGATAGCATTGTAACAGAGCTCCAGAAAGTATACAAAAGAGGAAAATAGAATGATTGCTCATAAACCAGGCATCATGGGTCAGGAAGGTAATCCTAGATAAATAACTCTCAAGGGCTGCATTGTTTCAGTCAAACTTGACTTGGGATAAAAAGAAACATAATTTGATTTTTTCACGAATAAATTTTAACTTTTAAAAGTTTTATATTGGCTGAAAGTTGAGTACAGAGTGTTTCTTTCCCATATATTTTCTCTCCCCACAGTTTCTCATAGTAACATATGGTACATTTCTTAACCAATATCGATACATTATTAACTAAATTCTAGTGTTTACATTAGGGTTCACTCTGTATTTGTAATTCTATGGTTTTAGGCAAATGTATAATATACGTTCCCATTGATGGTATCATGTAGCGCAGTTTGATTGCCTTAAAATTCCGTGTGCTCTACCTATTGATCCCTCCCCTCCTACTCTGAAGCTCTGGTAATCACTGACTTTTCTACTGTCAACATAGTCACCTTTAATACAGTGTTATATGTTTGGAATCATATAGTATGTAGCCCTTTCATATTTTTTCTTAGCAGTATCCTTTTAATTTTCCTCCATGTCCTTTCATGTCTTAATAGCATGTGTCTTTTTATTGTTGAATAATATATCATTGTATGGCTATGTCACAGTTTACCTATTCACTTTTTTTTTTAACTGGTTATGAAATCAGTTTTATAAGTTGCAACAATTTTGTGGATTTTTTTTTTTGAATAAAATGTAGCTGAATAGAAAATACCAGCATGGGTAGTGGGTTAAGGATCTGGCATTGCTGCTGCTATGGCATAGGTCACAGCTGCAGCTTGGATTTGATCCCTGGCCTAGGAACTTCCATATGTTGCGTGAAGATGCAGTCAAAAAAAAAAAAAAAACCCCAAATCAACATTGAGCCGAACTCTCCAATGGTTAACATCCAAAAAGCTGACAATACTAAATGCTGGCAAGAATGCAGAGCAACAGGAACTCTCGTTCATTGCTGGTGGGAACGTAAAACTGTACAGCCACTTTACAAGACAGTTTGGCAGTTTCTTACAAAAGTTTATCATGGGATCCAGCAATCTAGCTCCTACATGTTGTGGAAATAAGCTGAAGACTTAACATGTGCACGAAAATGTGCACATGAATTATAGAAGCTTTGTTGCTTAAAGGATGCAAACAAGATATCCTTTAAAAGTGAATGGGTAGAAGACAGGAGTTCCCATCGTGGCGCAGTGGTTAACGAATCCGACTAGGAACCATGAGGTTGCAGGTTCGGTCCCTGCCCTTGCTCAGTGGGTTAACGATCCGGCATTGCCGTGAGCTGTGGTGTAGGTTGCAGACGTGGCTTGGATCCTGCGTTGCTGTGGCTCTGGCGTAGGCCGGTGGCTACAGCTCCGATTCAACCCCTGGCCTGGGAACCTCCATATGCTGCGGGAGCACCCCAAGAAATAGCAACAACAACAACAACAAAAAAGACAAAAAGACAAAAGACAAAAAAAAAGTGAATGGGTAGAAGACAAAATAGTTCAGGGTTTTTCACATCTTGTTTTATCAACTACACGCAGTGAGAAATGCATTTAATATTTCAACTCAAACCACACTGTCATGTGTACGTAGGTAAATATACACATAAAAAAGGAAAATTCAAGGAAAATAGTTACAATTACCCTGGGCTGGGGATGGAACCTGCCCGCTGTACCACAGTGGGAACTCCTGATTCAGGATATTAAAGAAAAACAAACAAACATTTTCAATATCCATAGTTATAATACCATTAAGACAATAAAATTAATTCATATATCCCAAAATGGTAGATATAATTACAACTAAAGAATTATACTGACAAATGTATAAAATTAGAGTAGAAATGAATTCAATAATCAATGAAATTGAACTTCCAAGTAAGCTGTACATCAAGGTAATAACCTTAACACAGAATAGTTGTACTTATTCTTTTTGTTTCTTTCATGAGGAATGTACTTTTATCAGTCAGGGTCAGATAACTTTTCTTTTTATCCTATTAGAAATGTAATTAACTTCAGAGATTAAGGTGAAGACAAGTAATTACAAACAAAGATAACCACTCTTTTTCTTTATATACCCCATCTCATTTCTAACATACTAAAACTAGTTATATATTGATATGTTTAGCAAAATCTTAACAATTCTTAGAAGGAAATGAATCAATTCAAAATTTTTAGTGTAATTACTTAGAGGATGTAGTTTATTGAATTGTATAACCCAGAAAGATACATTTAAATTCTAATTCCTAGTTTCTATGAATATGATCTTATTTGAAAAGTCTGTAGATTTAATTAAGGATCTTGAAGTGGACCCTAAATCCAGTAACTGGTGTTCTTATATGGGGAGAGAGTACACACACACAGAAGGGGATGGGGACAGCTATGCAAAGACAGAGACAGAGATTTGGAATGATGCAGCTATAAGTCCAAGAATGCCAGGGATGGCTGGGAGCTGCCTGAAGCTGGAAGAGGCAGGAAGGACTATTCTCTAGAGCCTTCAGAGGGAACATGGCTCTGCCAATGCTTTGATTTCAGACTTCAAGTCTCCAGAACTGTCAGAGAAAACATTTCTACTGCTTTAAGTCACCTAATATGAGGTAATTTAAGAAAGCCCTAGCAAACAAATGCAGAGTATTTTTGATACCTGCTGAGTGATATCTGCTTAATATCTGATTCTCAGTAACACTATATTAGGAACCATGCTATCAGTTTACTGAGACTGAGTTTAAAACTTAACTATCAGTAAGGTCAGTGATCTTTTGGTATTGGCAGTCATTCCTTATTTCATGACTGTAAATATGTTAATGCCTAAAAATTGCAATGCTTGGATTTAATAAAGAGGGAATTGCTAAAATGTTCATATAAATTTTTATTTCAATAAACTCCTATGGTACAAAATAATTTACTTGATTTGGAAAAAGTAATCAAAATTTAGCCTTATTATATTTGAACCTAGCTCCCCAAAGGGTACATTGCTTATTAATTTAATGCTAATTTAATAAAAGCAGTCTTCTAGTTTGAAGGCCAGAAGATGAGCTGACTTTGTGAACTTACTTATCTAAGGATTCGAACAACCAAGAATTTCACAGACACTTATTTTGAAAAGGATTTTCTTTCCTTGACACATTAAACTAGGACAGGAACTATTTCTAATTTGATAGTGAACAACTAATAATTTTTTTGACTTTATCTATATTCTAAAAGCTCAATTCTTTAAATGCAGAAAATCATTTGTAATTTAGAGATTGTGCCCATTCTCAAGTTTTTCACTTGAGTCTTTTTATCCAATTATGTCCTTAAATTATATGCTGTACCTTCTTTTTTATATGCCAGAGAAAGGCAGAACAACATTTTGATGAATTTTATATTTTATAAACAATTTTTTTAAAAATGTTATTATAATTTACAATGTTCTGTCAATTTCTACTGTAAGCACAGTGACCCAGTTATACATATATACAGTTTTTTCTCACGTGATACTCCACCATGTTACATCACAAAAGATTAGATATATAGTGCTATACAGCAGGATCTCATTGGTGATCCACTTCAAATGCTATAGTTTGCATCTACTGACCTCAAATGGCAAGTCCATCCACTCCCTCCACTTCCCTCTTTGCGACCACAAGTCTGTTCTCCATGTCCATGAGTTTGTTTATTTTTTGTACATAGGATCATTTGTGTTATATATTCTAGATATAAGTGATATCATGGTATTTTTCTTTTTCTGACTTCACTTAGTATGAATCTCTAATTCCATCCATGTTGCTGCAAATGGCATTATTTTGTTCTTTTATACGGCTGAGTAATATTCCCTTGTGTATATGTACCATAGCTTCTTAATCCATTTATCTGTTGATGGACATTTAGGTTGTTTCCATGTCTTGGCTATTGTAAATAGTGCTGTAGTAACCATATGGGTGCCTGTATCTTTTTCAATGAAAATTTTGTCCAGATGTATGCCCAGAAGTGGGATTTCTAGATCATATGGTAGTTCTATATTTAATTTTCTGAGGTACCTCCATATGGTTTTCCATAGTGATTGTAACAATTTACATTCCCACCAACAGTGAAGGAGGGTTCCCTTTTCTCCACATCCTCTCTAGCATTTGTTATTTGTAGACTTAGCAATGATGGCCATTCTGACTGGCGTGAGATGGTACCTCATTGTAGTGTTGATTTGCGTTTCTCTAATAATTAATTATGTTTAGCATTTTTTCATGTGCCTGTTGGCCATCTTTCTGTCTTCTTTGGAGAAATGTCTATTCAGGTCTTCTCATTATTCAATTGGGTTGCATGATTTTTTTTTTTTGAGTTGCAATGAGTTATATTTGTCAGTTGCATCATTTGAAACTATTTTCTTCCATTCCACAGGTGTCTCTTTTTTATGTTTTCATTTGCTGTGCAAAGGCTTGTAAGTTTTATTAGGTCCCATTGCTTTATTTTATTTTTATTTCTACTGCTTTGGGAGACTGACCTAAGAAAACATTTGTATGGTTGATGTCAGAGGATGTTTTGCTGATGTTCTCTTCTAGAAGTTTTATAGTGTCTTGTATTATGTATAAGTCTCTAAGCCACTTTGAGTTTATTTATTTTTTTGCATGGTGTAAGGGTGTGTTCTAGTTTCACTGATTTACATGCACCTGTCGAGTTTGGACAGCACCACTTACTGAAGAGACTGTCTTTTCCCCCTTTTGTATTCTTGCTTCCTTTGTTAAAGATTAATTGACCATTGGTGTCTGCCTTTATTTCTGGGCTCTCTATTCTGTTTCATTGATCTGTATGTCTCTTTTGGTACCAGTTCCACGCTGCCTTGATTACTGTGGCTTTGTAATATTGGCTGAAATCTAGGAGAGTTATGCCTCCTGCTTGGTTTTTGTTCTTCAGGGTTGCTTTGGCAATTCTGGGTCTTTTATTGTTCCATATAAATTTTTGGATTGCTTGTTCTAGTTCTTTGGAAAATGTCATGAGTAATTTGATAGGGAGTGCATTGAATCTGCAGATTGCTTTGGGAGGTATGGCCATTTTGATATTAATTCTTCCAACCCAGGAGCATGGAATATCTTTCCATTTATTTGAATCCTCTTTAATTTCTATGATTAATGTTTTTTAATTCTTGGCATATATGTTTTTCACCTCCTTGGTCTGGTTTATTCCTAGGTTTTTAATGTTTTGGGGTGTGATTTTTAAAGATATTGTATTTTTTATTCCTTTTCTAATATTTCATTGTTAGTATAGAGAAATGCAATAGATTTCTGAAGTTTATCTTGTCTCCTGCTACTTTGCTGAATTCATTGATCAGTTCAAGTAGTTTTTGTGTGGAGACCTGAGGGTTTTCTATATAAAGTATCATGTCATCTGCGTAGAGTGATGATTTTACCTCTTCTCTTCCAGCTTGGATACCTTTTATTTATTTTGTTTGTTGGATTGCTGTGGCTAGGACTTCTAACACTATGTTGAATAAAAGTGGTGAGAGTAGGCAGTCTTGTCTTGTTCCAGATTTTGGTGGGAAGGCTTTCAGCTTTTCTCCATTGAGTATTACATTGTATGTGGGTTTGTTGTAAATGGCTTTTATTTTGTTATGGTATCTTCCCACTATACTTGCTTTGGTAAGAGCTGTTATCATGAATGGATGTATGGATGTTGGATTCTGTCAGGTGCTTTTTTTGCATCTATTGAGATGGTCATGTGTTTTTTGACTTTTCTTTTGTTAATGTGGTATATGATGTAGATTGATTTGTGTATGTTTAACCATCCTTATGAACTTCATATGAATCCCACTTCATCGTGGTATATGATCTTTTTTACATGTTGTTGGATTCAGTTGGCCAAAATTTTGTTGACAATTTTTGCATCTCTAGTCATCTAAGATACTGACCTATAATTTTCTTTTTTGGTAGTATCTTTGGTTTGGTATTGGGGTAGTGGAGGCTTCATAGAGTGTCTTTGGGAGTATTCCTTCTTCTTCAACATTTTGTCAAAGTTTAAGAAGGATGGATATAAGTTGTTTGAATGTTTGGTAGAATTGGCCCTGGACTTTTGTTTGTAGGGAGTGTTTTTTATTACAAATTCAATTTCATTTCTAGTGATCGGTCTGTTCAATTGATCTATTTCTTCTTGATTCAGTTTTGGCAGACTGTATGTCTCTAGAAAGTTGTCCATTTCTTCTAGGTTGTCAAATTTGTTGGCATATAATTGTTCATAGTATTAACTTATTTTTTTTTGTATTCCATAGTATCCATTGAGATTTCTTCTTTTTCATTTCTAATTTTATTTATTGGTTTTTTTTTTTTCTCTCTTCTTGGTGAGTCTGGCCAGAGGTTTGTCTATTTTGTTTACCCTTTCTAAGAATCAGCTCTTGGTTTTATCGATTTTTTTTTCTATTGTTTTTTTGAATCTCTATTTTATTGATTTCCTCTCTAATCTTTAGGATTTCTTTCCTTCTGCTAACTTTAGGTTTTGTTACTTCTTCTTTTCATAAGTTGTCAGTTTGAGATTTTTCTTCTTTTCTGAGAAGGGCCTGAATGCTATGAACTTCCCTCTAAAAACTGCTTTTGAGGCATCCCATAGATATTGAATGGTTTTGTTTACATTATCATTTGTCTCAAGGCATTTTTTAATTTCCCTTTTGATTTCCTACATTGACCCATTGGTTTTTTAGTAACATGTTGTTTAGTCTCCATGTAGACCATTTTTCTCATTTCTTCCCCTGTAGTTGACCTCTAGTTTAATGCCACTGTGGTCAGAGAAGAAACTTGAAATAATTTCTATATTCTTAAACTTGTTGAGGTTAGTTTTGTGCCCCAGTATGTGGTCAATCCTTGAGAATGTTCTATGTGCACTTGTAAAGAATGTATATTCTGATTTTTTTTTTGGATGTAATGTCCTGAAAATGTCAATGAAGTCTAACTTTTCTTTTGTGTCATTTAGTATCTCTGTTGTCTTACTGGTTTTCTGTCCAGAAGATCTGTCCATTAATATAAGTGGGGTGTTAAAGTCTCCTATTATTACTGTAGTCCCATCAATTTCCCCCTTTATGTCTGTTAGTATTTGTTCTTTGTATTTGGGGCATATATTAGGGGCATATATATTGATGAATGTAATATCGTCTTCTTGAATGGAACCTTTTGTCATGAACTGGTGTCTTTTGTCTTTCTTCATGGCCTTAGTTTCAAAGTCTATTTTGTCTGATATGAGTATAGGAACTTCTGCTTTCCTGTCTTGTCCGTTCGCATGAAATATCTTTTTCCACGCCCTCATTTTCAATCTATATGTGTCATTTGCCTTAAAGTAAGTCTCTTGTAGGCAGCATATTGTAGGCCTTTTTTTTTTTTTCAATCCAGTCCCCCATTTTAGCATTTTGATTGGAGTATTAAATCCATTGACATTTAAGGAAATTATTATTATTATTAATATTATTATTATTTTTTTAGGGCTACACCCATGGCATATGGATGTTCCCAGGCTAGAGGTTGAATTGGACCTGCAGCCACTGGCCTACACCACAGCCACAGCAACACAGGATCTGAGCTGCGTCTGTGATCTACACCACAGCTCATGGCAACACTGGATTCTTAACCCACTGAGCGAGGCCAGGGATCGAACCTGCAACCTCATGGTACCTTTTTTTTTTCCAATGTATTTATTACATTTATAGTTTTACAATGATCATCACAATCCAGATTTATGGGATTTCCATCTCACAACCCCAGGGCATCCCCTCAGCCCCCAAATTGTCTCCTTTGGAAACCATAAATTTTTCAAAATCTGTGAGTCAGTATCTGTTCTGCAAAGAAGTTCATTCTGTCCTTTTCTCAGATTCCACATGTCAGTGAAAGCATTTGATGTTGGTGTCTCATTGTATGGCTGACTTGAATTAGCATGGTAATTTCTAGGTCCATCCATGTTGCTAAAGATGCCGGTATTTCATTCCTTTTAATGATGGAGTAATATTCCTTTGTGTACTACATCTTCTTGATACTCTCCTCTGTCAATGGATATTTAGGTTGTTTCCATGTCTTGGCTATTGAAAATAGTGCTGCAATGGACACTGGAGTCCATGTGTCTTTTTGAGTCATGGTTTTCTATGGATAGATGCTCAGGAGTGGGATTGCTGGATCAAATGGTAGTTCTATTTTTAGTTTTATGAGGAATCTCCATACTGTTTTCCACAGTGGTTGCACCAGTTTACATTCCCATCAACAGTGTAAGAGGGTTCCTTTTTCTCCACACCCTCTCTAGCACTTCTTGTTTGTAGACTTTTTGAAGATGGCCATTCTGGCTGGTGTAAGGTGGTATCTCATAGTGATTTTGATTTGCATTTCTCTAATAATGAGTGATGTTGAACACCTTTTCATGTGTTTTTTTTAGCATTCTGTATGTCTTCTTTGGAGAACTGTCTGTTTAGATCTTCTGCCCATTTTTTTGATGGGGTTGTTTGCTTTTTTGGTATTGAGCTGTAGGAGGTGTTTATAAATTTTGCAGATTAATCCCTTGTCAGTCAGATTGTTTGCAAAGATTTTCTCCCATTCGGTGGGTTGTCTTTTTGTTTTATTTAGGGTTTCCGTTGTTGTGCAGAAACTTTGAAGTTTAATTAGGTCCCTTTTTTTAAATTTTTGTTTTTACTGTCATTATTCTAAGAGGTGGATCTGAGAAGATGTTGCAGTCATTTACATCAGAGATTATTTGGCCTATGTTTTCCTCTAAGAGTTTTATAGTGTCTGGTCGTATATCCAGGTCTTTAATCTATTTTGAGTTTATTTTTGTGTAGGGTATTAGGAAGTGTTCTAATTTCATTTTTCTCCATGTGGCCATCCAGTTTTCCCAGCACCACTTATTGAACAAGCTCTCCTTTCTCCATTGTATATTCTTGTCTCCTTTGTCATAGATTAGTTGGCTGCAGGTGCATGAGTTTATTTCTGGGCTTTCTATCCTGTTCCACTGATCTATATCTCTGTCCTTGAGCCAGTACCATATGGTTTTGTTGACTGTAGCTTTGCAGTATCGTCTCAAGTCAGGGAGCCTGATTCCTCCAGCTCCATTTTTCTTTTTCAGGATGTCTTTGGCTATTCTGGGTCTTTTGTGCTTCCAAACATACTTTAAAATATTGGGTTTGAGTTCTGTGAAAACTGTCCTTGGTAATTTGATAGGGACTGCATTGAATCTGTAGATTGCCTTGGGTAGTATAGTTATTTTAATAATATTGACTCTTCCAATCCAAGAGCATGGTATGTCTTTCCATCTGCTTATGTAATCTTTTATTTCTTTCATCAGTGTCAAATAGTTTTCAGAGTACAGGTCTTTTGTCTTTTTAGGTAGGTTTACTCTTAAGTATCTTATTCTTTTGGATGCGATGGTAAATGGGATTTCTTCCCTAATTTCTCTTTCTGATCTTTCATTGTTGGAGTATAGACATGATGTCGATTTCTGTGTATTAATTTTGTATCCTGCGACTTTGCCAAAGTCATGGATGAGCTCTAACAGTTTTCTGGTAGAGTCTTAAGGATTCCTTAGATATAGTATCATGTCATCTGCAAAAAGTGATAGTTTTACTTCTTCCTTTCCAGTTTGGATTCCTTTTATTTCTTTTACTTCTCTGATTGCCATGGCCAGGACTTCCAAAACTATGTTGAAGAGTAGTGGTGAGAGCAGACATCCTCCTCGTCTTGTTCCTGATCTCAGCAGGAATTCTTTCAGCTTTTCACCATTGAGAATGATGTTAGCTGTGGTTTGTTATATATGACCTTTATTATGTTGAGGTAGGTTCCCTCTGTGCCCACTTTCCAAAGGGTTTTTTATCAGAAATGGGTGCTGGATTTTGTCAAAGGGTTTTTCTGCATCTATGGAGAGGATCATATGGTTTTTCTTCTTCAGTTTGTTAATGTGGTGTATCACACTGATGGATTTGCAGATATTGAAGAATCATTGCATCTCTGGGATAAATCCCACTTGATCATGATGTACAATCCTTTTAATGTATTGTTGGATGCAGTTTTCTAGTATTTTGTTGAGGATTTTTGCATCAATGTTCATCAGTGAAATTGGCCTGTAGATTACTTTTTTTGTGGTATCTTTGTCTGGTTTTGGTATCAGGATGATGGTGGCCTCATAGAATGAGTTTGGGAGTATCCCTTCCTCTGCAATTTTTTGTAATAGTTTCAGAGGGATAGGTATTATCTCTTCTCTAAATGTTTGATAGAATTTGCCTGTGAAGCCATCTGGTCCTGGACTTTTGTTTGTGGGAAGTTTTTTAATCACAGTTTCAATTTCAGTCCTTGCTATTGGTCCATTCATGTTTTCTATTTCATCTTGGTTTAGTCTTGGAAGATTGTACTTTTCTATGAATTTGTCCATCTCTTCTACGTTTTCTGTTTTATCGGCATATAGTTGCATATAGTAGTCTCTTATGATCCTTTGTATTTCTGTGATGTCCATTGTTACCTCTCCTTTTTCATTTCTAATTTCATTGATTTGAGTCCTCTTTTTTCTTGATAAGTCTGGCTAGGGGTTTATCAATTTTGTTGATCTTTTCAAAGAACCAGCTTTTCATTTCGTTGATCTTTTCTATGGTTTTCTTCATTTCTGTTTCATTGATTTCTGCTCTGATCTTTATGATTTCTTTCCTTCTACTAACTTTAGGTCTTGTCTGTTCTTCTCTCTTGAGCTGCTTTAGATGTAAAGTTAGCTTGTTTATTTGAGCTTTTTCTTGTTTCCTGAGGTGGGTTTGTATTGCTATAAACTTTCCTCTTAGAACGGCTTTGCTGCATCCCATAGGTTTTGGAGTGTTGTATCTTTGTTTTCATTTGCTTCTATGTATTTTTTAATTTCCTCTTTGAATTCTTCAGTGATCTATTGGTTGTTTAATAGCATGGTGTTTAGGCTCCACATGTTTGTGTTTTTTGCAGTTTTTTTCTTGTTGTTGATTTCCAGTCATATAGCATTGTGGTTGGAAAAGATGCTTGATAGGATTTCCATTTTCTTAAAGTTACTGAGGCTTGATTTGTAGCCCAGGATGTGGTCAATCTTAGAAAATGTTCCATGTGCACTTGAGAAGAATGTGTATTATGTTGCTTTTGGATGGAATATCCTATAAATATCTATTAAGTCCATCTGGTCTAATGCTTCATTTAGGGCCTGTGTTTCCTTATTGATTTTCTGCCTGGATGATCTGTCCGTTGCTGTAAGTGGGGTGTTAAAGTCCCCCACTATGATTGTGTTATTGTCAATTTGTCCTTTTAAGGTTGTTAGCAGTTGCCTTATATATTGTGGTGATCCTATGTTGGGTGTGTAGATATTTAAAATTGTTAATCTTCTTCATGGATTGATCCTTTGATCATTAGGTAGTGACCTTCCTTGTCTCTTAAGATATTCTTCATTTCAAGTTCTATTTTGTCTGATATGAGTATTGCTATTCCAGCTTTCTTTTGATTCCTGTTTGCATGGAATATTTTCTTCCATCCTTTCACTTTCACTTTGTGTTTGTCCCTAGAAGTGAAGTGGGTCTCTTGAAGACAGCATATATATGGGTCTTGTTTTTGTATCCATTCAGCCAGTCTATGCCTTTTGGTTGGGTTGTTTAGTCCATTAACATTTAAGGTAATATTGATATGTATATTATTATTGCCTTTTTATTAATTGATTTGGATTTGTTTTCATTGCTCTTTTCTCTTCCCTCTTCTCTAGTTCTCTCCTCTTGTGGTGTGATGACTATCTTTAGTGTTGTATTTGAGTTGATTTTTCTTATTTGTTTGTGTATCAATTGTAGATTTTTGGTTTGCAGTTATTCTGATGTTTTTATATAAGAGTCTATGTATACATGAGATTGTTTTAAGTTGTTGGTTTCTTAATTGCAACTTCATCTCCATTGTGCTGCATTTGTACCCTCCTCATGATTTTTGATTTTGGTGGCATAATTGTGCATGGATGATTTTGTATCTTTACTGTATATATACCTTTACTGGTGAGCCTTGTCATTTGTGGTATTTTAGTTTTGGGTTGTGGCCTTTTCTGCTTAGAGAAGTTCTTTTAGTATTTGTTGTGAAGCTGGTTTAGTGTTGCTGAATTCTCTTAGCTTTTGCTTATCTGTGAAACTATTTCTCCTTCAAATCTGAATGATAGCCTTGCTGGGTAAAGCAATTTGGTAGGAGGTTTTTTTTCCCTTTCATCATGTTAAATATGTCCTGCCACTCCCTTCTGGCCTGCAAAGTTTCTGGTGAAAAATCTGCTGATAACCTTATTGGGGTTCCCTTGTATGTTACTTGTTTCTTTTCCCTAGCTGCTTTCAAGATTGTCTCTTTGACTTTAATTTTGGTCAGTTTGATTAATATCTGTCTTGGTGTATTTCTCCTTGGGTTTATTTTATATGGTACTTGTTGTGCTTCCTGGATTTGAGTGAGTGGTTCCTTTCCCATGTTAGGGAATTTTTCAGCTATTATCTCTTTGAATATTTTTTCTGTCCTCTCTCTCTTCTCCTTCTGGCACCCCTGTAATATGGATGTTAGTGCGCTTACCGTTGTCCCAGAGTTCTCTGAGACTCTCTTCGTTTGTTTTCAGTCTGTTTTCTCTTTTCTGTTCTGCATCCGTAATTCCACTGATCTATCCTTGACCTTGCTTATTCATTCTTCTGACTTCTGTATTCTGCTCTTAGCTGCTTCTAGTGAATTTTTTATTTCAGTTATTGAATGTTGCATCTCGTCTTGCTTAAGTTTTATATCTTGAATCTCTTTGCTCAGTGTTCCCTGTAAGTTATCCATCTTTGCCTCTAGTTTATTTCCAATGTCTTGCATCATCTTCAGCATCAACAGTCTAAAGTCTTTTTCCTGGAGGCTAAGAATCTCCTCATCACTTAGCTGATTTTCTGTTTTTTTTTTTTTTTTTTTTTCTCCCTTATCTGTCTTACAGTTCTGTGTCTTTTCATTTTTATAGGTTTTTGGCATGGTGACCTTTTTATAGATAATAGAATTGTAACCTCTCTTACTTCTGGTGTCCGCCCCCCCCCCTTGTGGCTGAAGTCGTTATGGGGGCTTGCTGTAGGCTTCCTGATGGGAGGGGCTGATGCCTGCCCACTGGTAGGTGAAGCCTATTCTAATCCCTCTGCTGGGTGGGGCTTTGTCTCTGGTATGTGGAGGTGATTCTAATCCCTCTGGTGGGTGGAGCTTAGTCTCTGGATGGGATTAGAGGTGGCAGTGTGCCTGGGAGGACTTTAGGCAGCTGTTTACTTATGGGCAGGGCTGTGATCCCACTTGGATAGTTGTTTGCCCTGGGGCTTCTGAATGCTGACTGACAGGTGGGGTAGATTTTCCCAAAATGGCTACCTCCAGAGAAAGGCACGCTGCTGAATACTCCCAAGAGCCTTGCTTCCAATGTTCTTCCCCCATGATAAGCCACATATTCACCCCTGTTTTCCCAGGAGATCCTCCAAGTACTGCTGTCAGGTTTGACCCAGATTCCAGTGGAGACTGCTTTGCCCTGGGACCCAGTACATGTGAAAGTCCATGTGTGCCTTTTAAGAATGGGGTCTCCATTTCCCCCAGTCCAATGGAGCTCCTGTGCACAAGCTCCACTGGCCTTCAATGCCAGATTCTCTGGGGGCTCTTTCTCCCAGTGCCAGATCCCCACACGTGGGAGTTTGATATGGGGCTCAGAACTCTCACTCCTGTAGTTGAGTATCTGTGCATCAGTTACTTTCCAATCTGTGGGCCTTCCCACCCGGGATGTATGGGGTTGCTTGTATCACATAATTGCCTATCCTACCTATTGATGTGGCCTCCACTTGGCCTTCTGGAGTAGGATATCTTTTTGAAGGTTTTTGGTCCATTTGGTTGAAGATTTCGCAGCATATAGTTTAAATTTTGTTGTTTTTAGAAGAGAATTTGAGCTCCAGTCCTTCTATTCCACCATCTCAATCCCATCTCCAACCTCATGGTTTCTAGTTGAATTTACTTCTGCTCTGCCATAATGGGAACTCCAGGAAATTATTCATAAGTATGTGCTTATTGTGATTTTAAACTTTGTTTTTCAGTTGATTCTATTTTTCTCCTTTCTTCCTTTCTTCTTTTTGGTGTGATGATTTCCTGTTATTTTATGCTGTGTCCTCTTCTTTTTAGTTTTTGTGATTGTATTGTTTGGTTTTGATTTGCTGTTGCCCTCTTTTTCAAATATGTCAAACCTTCCTCCTATATCTGCTTGCTTTATCCTGACTGATAGTCATATAGGCTCAAACACATTCTACAAAAAAAAAAAAAAAGAAAAGAAATAGTCTAGATTTTATTACTTTCCTTTTCCACATTTTATTGTTTGGATGTCTTTTTTTTTTTAACATCTTCATGTGTATCCTTTTACCATTCCTTTTGTTAGTCATTGCTTTTACAGTAGGTTTTTTTTTTTCCTTTTAGATCTGTATACTGGCTTAATTAAGTTATTGCTTTCCAATTGTGATTTCTTCCATCCTTTTTCTTCTTACTTCTTTTTTATTTAGATGAGCCCTTTCAGTATTTCTTTTAGAGTTGTTTTACTGTTGCTGTACTATTTTAGTTTTCATTTGTTGGAGAAATTAGTTATTTCTTCTATTTTAAATGATATTCTTGCTGGGTAGAGTATTCTAGCTGCACATTTTCGCCTTCTATAATTTTGAATATATCTTGCCACTCTCTTCTGGCCCATAGTGTTTCTGTAAAGAAATCAGCTGTTACCTTATGGAGGTTTCCTATAATTAACTCTTTGTTTTCTCTTGCTACCTTTATAATCCTCTCTTTAACTTTGACTTTTGCTGTAGTGTAATATGTCTTGGTATGGGCCTGTTTGGGTTCAACTTGTTTGGAGCATTCTGTGCTTCCTGTATCTTGATATCTTTTTCCTTTAGATTTGGAAAGTTTCCAGACATAATTTCTTCAAATATGTTTTCATCCCCCTTTCTTTTTCTTCTCCTTCTGGAATCCATATTATTTGTAGATAGGCCCACTTTATATTATCCCATAGATACCTTATATTGCCTTCATTTTTTTTCATTTGGTTTTCTTTATGCTGTCCTGATTGGGTGATTGTCGTTATTCTATCTTCCATGTCACTGAGTCATTCCTCTGCATTATTCACTCTGCTCTTCGCTACCTTTAACTCAGCTTGTGTCTCTGAAAATGAATTTTCTAATTTTTCTTGCCTCTTCCTTATATTTTCTAGTTCCTTTCTCAAGTTATCTACGTTATTGTGGATATCTGTTCTTAATTCCTTGATATTCAGCCTTAATTCCTTCAGTATTTTCAATATTTCCTTTTTGAACTTTGTGTCTATTAGAGTGCAGAGGTCTGTTTCATTGTTTGCTCCTTCAGGTGAATTCTCCTCTTCTTTTAACTGGGAATGGTTCCTGAGTTTCTTCATTTTGCTTATATTTTTCTCATTCTGTGAGTTTAGAGAAAATTAACCACTATAGTCTTAGAGGGCTATTTATATGCAAGAGTACCCCTGGGTATTTTGTGA
The DNA here is from genome assembly GCF_016906955.1 of Phacochoerus africanus. NCBI lineage: Eukaryota > Metazoa > Chordata > Mammalia > Artiodactyla > Suidae > Phacochoerus > Phacochoerus africanus. The sequence continues at coordinate 262,852,154 of NC_062544.1, forward strand.
GGGCTTACTATTTATTTTTGGAGTGAGTGCTGCTTTTTGTTTGGATGCTTGCTGTCTCTTTCCTCAGTGTGTATAGACTGTTATCCCCTTGTTAGGGTGCTGTGCATGCTTCTAGGGAGATGGAGGCAATGGGCAGGGATAGTAGCCAGTGCCTGGTTGTTGGGCCCTTGACAGTGGCAAGGACCTGCAGGAAGGTGGCACAGGCTGCTCCTAGTTTCAGGGCCCTCAGGAGCCTGAGTCTCAGCACCCAGCCGCCTCCTCAGCATCTCTGGCTGTGGTGTCCTGGGAGGTGGAACTAATTGTGCAGCTTTCCCTGCTTTGCTCTCCTCAGTCCAGCTGCTGTGCTTTTCTCTGAGGCTTTGAGGTCTCTCCATCTCACCTGATCTCCCCCTCAGTTAGGTGTCTTGCCAGGGTGTGGGTCCTTTTCTCTTTCACAGACCCCTCTCAGGAGTGCTAGTCCCATCCTGATTCCTTTCTCTCTCTCTCTCTTTTACTCCCCCCTGTTGTTCTGTCTAGTTATTTGGAAGGTTTTTTCCCTTTTGATAGGTTTGTCTTCTGCCAGTGTTTACTAGATGTTCTGTACAAATTGCTGTACTTGTAGATGGTTTTTTTGGTTTGTTTGAGAATGTGAGAACCACATCTTATTCCTCTGCCGTCTTTTTTTTTTTTTTGTCTTTTTGCCATTTCTTGGGCCACTCCCATGGCATATGGAAGTTCCCAGGCTAGGGGTCAAAGTGGAGCCATAGCCGATGGTGTACACCAGAGCCACAGCAACGCAGGATCCAAGCCACATCTGCAACCTATACCACAGCTCATGGCAATGCCAGATCCTTAACCCACTGAGCAAGGCCAGGGATTGAACCCGCAACCTCATGGTCCCTAGTGGGATTCGTTAACCACTGAGCAACGACAGGAACTCCTCCTCTGCCATCTTGATCCAACCTCCTATAAACAATTTTCATTAAAGTTTATAAAGCTCCTATGATATATAGCTTTTCATTGTTAAAAAGTTAGTTTTATTCTAATAATTTCTGAAAAAATGGAAGATTAGATTGTGAAATAGTTTATTTAATATTTTAAGTTAAACTGATTCACTGATAATGTAGATGAAAAATGTGAAGTTTGAAAAAGAGAATTAGCCCTTATTTGCATGTTTTGTGTTTCTTAGTAATTTTATATAAATCTTTTGACAGAATGGACTGATTCTGATAGAAAAGTCAGTTAGTTTTCAATAGAGTTAGGTCAGATTTTCATCTTTCTGCATCTTGGTCTTAAAAGTATAATGTCCTGTACAATTTAACATACACAATAAATATTCTGCATGTGTCTATGTCTACTAAAGCTAGCTTATCATTCATTGTCAGTGATTAACTTGAATAATTTAAAGGGGATGTTGATTTAAAAAAAACATTGTTAGAGAAGGTCAGCTAATATAAATCAAAAATAATATTTTAGATGGCAAATATTAATCCAGTCACTAAATTCAGTAGGTTTTGGATGTTTAGATCAAAACAATTTTAAAACTATCAAAATTATTCAGTTATATTATTTGGTGATATTTGAGTTCACAAAAATTTTATTTCACTTAAATCTGAGAGGATCCTGTGAGGATCTTTTCTCAGTTATAATTTTTGTGATCATGAGGGAAAGAGAGGAGACAGACGCCAAGTTTAAGAGCTACTTGAATATCTGTTAGTTTTTTGGCATAGGAGAAAAGAGTCAGCTGAGACCACTGATCTTTCTTTTCAATCAAATTTTAAATAAAGTTCTATAATAGTCTTAAGTGATTGCCAAAAATTTACAAGTAAAAATGTATGCTAAAAAAATAAGTTATATAATTTGCTTTAATATTTCACTTTTCATTCTAAGTTGTATTTAAATTGACCTGAAAAACATTATGGATGTATAATTTCAAGGTTTTTTTAGATAACATTCAATTTTCTTTTTATAAGTGAAGTTATAAAGGATTTTCAAAATTTTTCCTTTAAGAATTTTTAAAAATTACTTTCTCTCATCTGCCACATATTTTGGAAGGTTTTGATTACCAGTTAAATAGTAAATAATACATAACTATTTTATATTAGTAAAAGGCACACATTACTACTGTGCTCTGCTCAGCGTAAGATGTTTAGTTAAAAAAGTATTTAATTTAGTCAGTAAGTTGATATAATTTCAGTTAAAGTCAGTCTCATATTTTAGATAACCTATGTATCTGGAACCACAGCAAGGTTATGACTGCGAATGATACTTATAAAGTATTAACTTGTGGACCCCATTCTTCATAGACGCCCTCATAGAAAAATACTGTCTTGAAAACAACTGGTTCAAATCTTAGAGTATCTGCATGCAATGTAACCCAATATAACTTATCATGGTTTTATTTGATATCTAACGTCTTTTCATAAGCTGAGAAAATGGACTCAATAAAAGTGTTTCTTGGTGTTTCCTAGTGGCTCAGTAGGTTAAGAATCCACTGTTGTTACTGCTGTGGCTCAAGTCTCTCCTATGGAATTGGTTTGATTCCTGGCCCAGGAACTTCTGAATGTCATGGATGTGGCCAAAAGATATTTCTTAAAAATAACAAAGTAATCAAAGTCTACTATTACACATTTTTAATACTCTTAAAATAACTATGGGAGATGTCAGTGACTGAAATAAAAATGTTGAAAAAATCCACTCACTGAAAAAAAAAATTAAACATTGTCTCTTTTTAAATGCTGTCTTTGGAAATCAATTTTTAAAAACTTTAGGATAAAAATCTCAAGGCACCTCTGCAGTTTACCAATTAAGATTCTGTATTCTTTAAAAAATGTTGTAGCTATTGAAATGGAAAAGAAATGCATAGAAACTGGCATCATGCCAGAAACTATTGAGACGTCATTATGGATTCTTGACTCTAAATCATACCATATTCCTATAAGATTATTTTAAAATGAGAACTGCAGTTATCTGGAGAATAGGTAAATAAATTATGGTGATAATATTCATACTTCCAGACGTATTCCAACCACATTAAATGTCGGATTCTGCCATTTCATGGTATTTAGTTTATTTTTAACATAAAACATAGGGCACTTTTCCCATAGCAGTTTTCTTATTCTGAGAAACAGTACCTGGAAAAACACAACACCTTTGAGTGAATTTCAAAACATGAAACACTAGAGTTTGGACTGCTTTATGTAGTAACAGTGATAGTCTTTCCATTTAACAAAATATATAGAACTATTAAAATATTTTCCTTCTCTTTTCCCTTACAAGTATGAACAATTAATTATTTTTGCATTTTTTTCCCTTTTTTGGCCAGTTTTTGGAGGGGTAAAAGTATATGTCTCAGAGTAGATTTTCCAAATACTAAGAGTTTTAAATTTTTACCAATGTTTATATTCAAACCTTTGTAGTAAAACATTTTAAAGATTCAGGTTTTTCCATTTAATGACGATATGTTTTGAATTTGAACATATATTATGAAAATATTACACAATATTTTTCCTCTTTGAAAAATTCAGTGTCATCTTTACCTGTTGCTCTCTGATACTCTGAGATGCCAATAAGCAGTAGTGATGTCTCCCTTTTTCTCCACCCTTAGGGTTCATGGCTTTTCTAGGAAATACCATTTGCCCCCATCTTCATCATCAACATTTCTACACTTACTACAAATATTTTATTCCTCTCTGCTCCTGGTAATCTTCTGTGATATCTCTGTGTTTCACACAGAGTTTAGATGTTGACAACTCCCAAATTTATATCAGTAGTTCCATCCTTTTCTTTGAACTCTATGGAGTTTTTAGTATCAATGAATACACACAGATGTCTAAGAAATCAACCAAATTCAGAATTTAGCTCCTAATTTTTAACCCCCAAATCCCTACTTTCCAGTTCCCTCCATCTCAGTAAATACCATTCCAGTCATTCAGTTTTTTAGATGAAAAATCTCAACTCCTCTTTTTCAAATCTCTTTCTCTCATCTCACATTTGATGTTCTGGATCCATCCAGTCCATAGAATCCCTTAGATGTACCTTAAAACCATATCTAGAAATGAATCACTTCTCACCACCTCCATACCAACCGCCTTGGTTCAAGCCATCACCATTTCTTACCTGAGCCACTCCAAAGTCTCTTAATTCTCAGCTCCTGCACTTGATGTCTTTGCTTTTCCCCTTCCCCCCTTGTAGTTTTGTCTTAGCACAGTAGTCAGATGGCAGATTAACCCTATCAAAGGTTATGTCACTTCTTCAGAAATTTTCCACATCATTCAGAGTAAATGTTAGTCTACACTCTAGTTCTTATTACCCCTCTGATCTGCCTCCTTTTATTGCATTTTGTTCTAGCTATACATTTTTCTTGCTCAGCCTCAAAGATTCCCACTCCCCATCCCATTCTTAACCCTATCTGAAATACTCTCCCTTTAAATATTCACAGGGCTTGCTGCCTTGTATCCTAAACACAAACTCTCTCCCTCTTGTTTTCCCCCTCTTCCCCCCATTCTCCCTCTCTCTCCATCCTGCTATTCTTACTTTAGTTTGTTCCATAGTACTTGCTATCCACTAGTGTATGATGGATTTTGATTACACAGTCTGTTCATTTCCTGTATTTCTCTACTCTAAGCTCTAGGAAGGAGGGGATTTTGGTCTCCTTTGTTCAGATCTGGAGCTAAGTACCCGGGACACTAAATAGCAAGTAGATGAGGTGACAACTATAAGTATTTGTTGAATGAATTACTTAACCTAGAGGAAAGTCAGTCAAATTGAAAGCAATCAGTGTCCAAATAATGAGTCCAAAGGAAAAACATTAGCATCAGACTCTAAACAGATCCAGTTGAAATCTGGAGGTATGGTACCTGGTCTTGGTGCACTGAGAGTTAGCACCAAGAATTCTGGAAATTCATACCTAAGATGTGCATACTTCAAGATGAATGAATGCTGATAATAGTCAATGATTTTTTAGTAACCAACTCTATTGGCTATCACTCTTGCATTTCATTTCACTTTTTTAATATGTCTGCTTCAGTTGATTTTTGCTCTGGGTCTCAGTAAGTCATCACAGCAGCAAAACTTTTTTTTAGAGGGTTTTGATCTGGTTGTTGAACACATTCTCATTCCTTATTTAGAAATTTGATGTTTTTTGGTCCTTATCAATGAAAACTTGACTACCACATCTGTCTCATAGCTATAAGGAAATCTGCAGTTGAGCTCCCACTTCAGACTTCTGATTTCCTGACATTTATGAAAAAAAATCTATGCTTTTGAAAGGTTGCCAAAGTTTATTCCTTAAACAACCTCTAGAAATGTGCTATCCAGTACAGTAACTACTGTGACTATATGTCTCTTTGTAGTTTGATTTAATTTTAAAACAAAATAAAAATATAAAATTCAGTGGTAGTAGCCACATGTCAAGTATGTGATTGTCCCATGTGGTCAGTGGTTCCTATATTGAATAGCACTGATCTAGAACATTTCAACTGTTACCCATTGTTATATTGAGTGTACCTCTCTAGACTTGTTGCTCATTGAAATCTGTCTATCATAAGTTCATTCATTTGAAACTATTTATTCCATGATGAATATTTGAGAGCCTTCCTGTTAAGCTATCCACTGGAATTTTAAGTACTTAGAATTTGTGTACAAAAATAAATACTATGCAAAATGTGTTCCATTAGAGGCATATAGGGAGTCCTATATGGCCATAAATAAAGCAGTAGTTAATTTTATTTCAGGTATGGGGTTGTTCATGCAGCACACGTTTTGATTCTCTTTTTGGTAGTTCCACAGCTGTCAGAAAAGAAATAGTTGAACACTGGTGTCTAGTAAGTTTATATTTATTGTCGAAAAACAACAATCAATATCAGTCTGAACATTAACTAATAGCATGGCTTTGCCACTGCCCAAACAATATTGTAGTTAATAACAATTTTAATGTCTGAAACCACCATAATTGCCCTCAGAAGTCAATAGATCAATAAGAGACTCTTTTTGGTTTTAGATATGAGTATTGAACGATACATCACATTTTGACAGGGTTGCTTTTGATCATGACAATCTAGACAAATTCAAGCTTAGTTTTAAACCCGAATAAGAGGATTCTTATTTTTAAAGACTGTAAATTTAGATTTAAAGTAGTGCAAACATGCACTCAGTTTTGTTCTCTATTATTTAAATTTAATGAGCCTTTGCATGTTTTCACTGGAACTAAAAATGTATTAAACTAAAAATTCATAAAGTCACAGCTATAACCACGTCTTAGATAAATTTAAAACTTATATGTAAACTATTGTTAAAATAGTACAAAATCAAAATGTGAAGATAAATATTGGACTTTAATAAGAAACTTGATCAAGAAATGAATTTGTGGAACGATTTCTGTCAGTATTTTCTTGAAATGAGAATAGTTTTCATTCATCTCTTTTATTCTTTACTTGCACATAAGTTATATGTTGATATTCTCTTATGACAATATCACATTTAAAAATTTTGTCTCCAGAGGAAAATTGCTAATGATCCCACAGTGAGATGTATAAATTCTATGTTTATCTTAGCTAGACATACAAACCAAGATAGAAGCAAAAAGCTTCTAAGACTATCACATTAGTTGGAAGCAGTGATGGTGTTCTCATTTAAAGAGCAATCACTTATATTGATTGCATTCATCATTCAGGAAACACTAACAGATATGCAATGATTTGTTTGTTTTCTAAGTTGTTAGGTGATGTCAAGCAAATTATCTGGGTCCAATTTCTGATACATGAAAAAGTCTTCTTTTGGCATGTGTTACTGGAATTGTGAGTAATGTTCTGATCGAAGGTACATCTTTTGAGGCACTCTTAAAATTTAGTCAGCCTCGCTGCTTCAGATTGCAATTGGTAGATGTTCAGCCTTTAATATCTGTAAGGCTTATATCCGTACAGACTGCTTATTGTTTATGAAATGATTATAAGCGTGGACAAAATGCCTGTAATTTCTAAGGCGGCTGAAAAAAGCAATCTTTTCTGATCTAGGATCCAAACAAAATGTCCAAAGGGACTGATCATTTTGTCTTAGTTATACCAATCAAACAGCAAATGCTATTATTGTTCACCTCTCCTTTTTGCCTGTGTTGGGCCACATAGAACACTTCTCTGTTATTGCAACCAACAGGGTTTAGATATCTTAGCATGATACCAGTCATTTAGTGGACTTAACTTAGAGGTAGAAGAAATTCATAGGAAAGCAAAAGAAATGGAAGTGCTGGGAGGATGTTTAGGTGTGAAGAAAGCCCAGCTGAAACTAAGTATAAATATGAACATGGGTGGGGTAAACAAGCCCAGAGGCCAAGAATCCATGGGCATCTGATGTAATTATAGGTGTGCATCTAAAAAGCCACCTGGCAAAGGCCAATGGAGGTTTTACTTAACTATGCTGATATAAGGATTTTTTTTTCTATAAAACTGAGGTACTGGAACAAGAACTAAGCTCAGACAGTGGGAAATGCCCATTGTCAGGGTTTCTGTAGGGCAGTATTCCCACCACTGAAAACAGTGAGCCAGATCGAGAAAACTGAGCGGAGAAGAGATCCTTGTCATCTAGTTATTCTTTCTCTACTGGAAGGGTTCAAGCTAGAAATTTTAAAATATATGGGGAGCTATTACAAATCTCTCCTAAAAATTTCAATGAGGCTACAGTCTCTGAATTTATTTTTTTTAATCTATGGATCTAATACATTTAGAGTGTTAACTTTTAAGTGCTAACTTTATCATCACCTATTTTCTCTGCATATTCGATTTCCTTAAACTTTAGTTTGAATTATGACCTGTATTATTACATTAGCCAGGATTCTCCCTTTTTTACTTTTATAATTTTATCCATTAAGGGAGTGTTAAAAAGCCACCCCATTTTTAAAGCTTTACTATGTCTGTTCATCATAATGAATCACACCCTTCTCTACCCTCTCTGGTACTTTAAGACTAAGAAGTACTTATTTATCGCTATGGTTCTCTTTCCTTATTTTTCCAGTTAGAATGTCTGTTTAGGATGGATAGGAATAACACCTAGCAAAGTGGTTTGCATATAGTTTTCATTAATTAATGCCATTTCAATCAAGTTATGTGATATCTACACAAATTCTAAATCTGACTTGATGGATCACTTATCATTGACTCAATATGTATTTTTTAACCATTTTTTAATTGAAGTATAGTTACTTTGCAGTGTTGTGTTTCAGATGTACAGCAAAGTGATTCAAATGTATACATATTTATTTTCGGATTCTTTTCCATTATAAGTTATTACGAGATATTGAATATAGTTCCTGTGTTATTCAGTATGTCCTTGTTGTTTGTATATGTATATACATATATACATATATGTATACATATATGTATAGGTCCTTATTGTTTGTATATGCTGTTTGTATATGTTTGTTATGTATAGTAGTGTGTATTTTAATCCCAAACCCTAATTTATCTCTCTTCCCACCTTACTGCTATCCCCTTTGGTAACCATAAGTTTGTTTGCTATGTCTGTGAATCTAGTTCTGTTTTTGTAAATAAGCTCATTGGTATCATTTTTATAGATGCAGCATATAAGTGATATATAATTTTGTCTTTCTCTGACTTACTTCGCTGAATGTAGTAATCTCTAGATCCATATATGTTGTTGCAAATGGCAATATTTCATTCTTTTTTATGGCTGAGTAATATTTCATTGTGTATATATACCACACCTTCTTTATCCATTCCTCTGTTGATGGACACTTAGGTTGCTTCCATGTCTTGGCTATTTAAAGAGTGCAATGAACATTGGAGAACATGTATCTTTTTGAATTAGAGTTTTCTCTGCAGGAGTGGGATTATGGGATCATATAGAAACTCTATTTTTAATTTAAGGAAGACTCAGTACCAATGTATTGAACATCTAAAATTTGCCAGGTACTCTTTTCAGCATCATTAGTTCCTAGAGGAATCTCTCTAGGGCCAACTCAGTGAACTTTGGCTGGTATCACACATGAGATGGTCACCTAATATCCCTGATTTACAGAGTCGAACAACCTCAGATATGCCCCTGTTGTAACAATATTGTTTGGTTCATACTTTATGGAAATAACAAGAATGTAAAATTAGCAACATATGTACAATAAGAGGTAAAATGTAGAATCCAAAAGGATAAAGGCGGTAAGTTAAAATCCTAACCAGGAAAAGATAAGCAAAGATAGTCATAATAAAACGACCACTATCATCCTGAAACATTAAAAGATGATTTTGGCAAAGACGGTGCTGTGGTTTGACATTGCTGTCCATGATCTGGAGGTATCTTGCCCGACTCTTCTCTCCAGGCTTGGGCTCATGCTAGGTAATTCATGGATCAAAGAGAGAGCTCAGACTTATATCCTTTCATTTCCACCAATACAAGGAAAAATATTGTTCTTTGAGTCACCTCTGATGGGAAACTCCTATCATTCCAAAATAAACTTGCTCAGTTGGGGTAGGGCCAACCCTTCTATCCACCAACCCCTCTTTGTAAGATGGGGAAATTGATCTTTGCCACCATGATTGCAGGAGCAATCAGGATCGCAGGCATTGGTATCATGTAGAGAGAAACATCTAAAAATAGGTCAAGCAGAAAGCAGAGATTGAGTGGCATGGCTTTCCTATCCTTTGAGTCCCTTCATCTAGCCATGCTCAGATTTAGTGCAAGTTCTTGACTTCCCAGTTACATTGGGCAACTAGAGTTTATTTGCTTTTGGTTATGTATATAAATATACATATACACCCTAACCACTAACCCTAACCCTAAAGAGAGAGAGAGTGTATGCATATTTGGGGTATAAATGTATATGTATATTTTACTTAAACCTGAAAGAATCCATGTTCTTTTTAGTCTAGTATTTAGCATATTCAGTTTGGTTCCCAATCATCTTGATTCAGAGAGCATTTTTTTCTAATTTAAAAAAATTTTATTAAATTATAGTTGATTTACAATGTTGTAATAATTTCTGCTGTACAACAAAGTGATTGATTTACACATGTACACACGTCCATGATTTTTCAGATTCTTTTCCTGTATAGATTATCACAGAATATTGGCTAGAGTTCCCTGTGCTATAGAGCAGGTCTCTATTGACCATTCAATATACCACAATGTAAATATGCCCAGAGGCCAATTCTTGAATTTACCATCTGGTTTAGGTTTCCTTCTGTAGGTTATACCCCAAATTCGGTTGGTCCTAGAATCTTGGAGCCTTTACTGTCATCAAACCCTTACTTATCAGGAAATCTCTGGATCAAGACTACACAGACCTTGGGAATTCCTGTCATGGCTCAGTGGGTTAAGAACCCACCTAGTATGTGTGAGGATGCAGGTAAGATCCCTGGCCTCACTCCATGGGTTAAGGATCCAGCATTGTCATGAACTGCAGTGTAGGTCACAGATGCAGCTCAGATACAGTGTGGTGTGGCTGTGGCCGTGGCTGGCAGCTGCAGCTCTAATTCGACTCCTAGACTGGGAACCTTCATATGTTGCAGCTATGGCCCTAAAAAGACAAAAAAAAAAAAAAGACTGCATAGACCTCAATAAAGCATGTTGGGGGGGGGCTATCTGAAAAATCCAGAAGAAGCATACATCTGGAAAACTATTTCTAGTCTTGTTCTATACCTGTGAACATCTCTTCAAGTCTCAATTAAATTGGTCTCTGCATGGGGAGGATGGAATTGTATGGTCCTCTGTGTGAAACTGTTAAACTTCATTTAGCAATTAACAGAGATTTTTAATATTATTCAGCTTTGCAAATGGAGTCAAACAATGAATTTTGAGTACAACCAGGCAAGATAAAACTTCTAAGAACACCATAAATACAGGAATGCCAAGAGGCTCATGGCCAGTAAAGTTCTATATTATTGATATGAAACTACTGTAATATTTCATTTGAAGAAGAATTAAATAGAAAAAAATTAAAAAGTGAAAAGAGCCAATGACTAGATTTGTAATCACATAAGTGGTGGAAATGATTAGAAATTAGGGATAACCGGTAAAATCATGGAAATTTAGAGCCAAAGCTATTGATCCAAAGAGTTCAATCACTATATTTTCTAGAATTTTATTTCATCTTTTTTAGGGCTGCACCACAGCGTATGGAAGTTCCCAGGCTAGGGGTTGAATTGAAGCTGCAGCTGCTGGCATACAGCACAGCCACAGCAATGCCAGACCCTTAACCCAGTGAGCAAGGCCAGGGATCAAACCTACATCCTCATGGATACTAGTTGGGTTTGTAACCCACTGAGCCACAAAGAGAACTCCCTATATGTTCTAGAATGTTTTATCTCCAATACCTATAAAGTGCTATCACTGGCCCCAAGAGAAAATCATAGTATTTTTTTCCCCTTGGGTAAGAAAATTAAATTAAGTAGGCTTGACATTAAGTTACTATTTACTTTTTTTTAAGAGGGTCATGTCCATACTGGGCCACCATAGCATTCCCCATCAGAAATACAGCTTATGTAACTGACTTGGAGTCTTCCCAGAAGAATTAGCTGGTGAAATCTGAGACTCATAATTGGGTAAACAGAATTCCCAAATCAATAATCCAGAACAAGGAAAGGCAACAGGAATGTGTCTGACTTCTGAAAAAGTAAGCTGTGTGTGGTGGACCCATAGCGTTCACCAAAATACCTTGTGTGTCACTGTTTCTCAGCTTCCTGTGCAATTAGGACTTACAGCCTGTAAGCTGAGGCAGTTCTCATGTGTGCCTCTTCCATTTTTCTATCAGTTTTCCATGGTAATCACCAATGCCAGATGGCATAACTAGAAGATAAAGTCTACCCACATTGGATTCTATGATCATAAAATAAACTTTTGTTATCTAAAGCCATTGAAATATGATACATATTAACATATATGTATATTATTAATATAAAAAGTTAGGACTTCCCATTGTGGCTCAGCAGGTTAAGAACCTGACTAGTATCCATGAGGATGTGGGTTAATCCCTGGCCTCCCTCATTGGGTTAAGAATCCAGTGTTGCTATGACTCTGGTGTAGGTTGTAGATGGGGCTTGGATCCTGCATCACTGTGGCTGTGGCCTAAGCCAGTAGCTGCAACTCCGATTCAACCCCTAGCCTGCTACCCTGAGAATTTCTGTATGCTACAGATGTGACCGTGGTGGAAAAAAAAGAACTCTTTTCTTAAGAAAGACCATGTATGTGAGCCCTGTACAAATAATACCTCAGTGGAAAGGGTCATAAAACTAAAAGAAGCCTATCATTACCAAGAGGTCAATGTTAGAGGGTGACTGAGAGGATACCAACTGCTGGAGGAAAACTGACTCATTTTTGGAGACCTCTAACAGGAGATCATCAGGAGATCACAGAGAAATGGCTGATGAAGACCCCAACTCTGTGTTAAATCTCCTTGGAACTCTGAACACTAGTTCCGACTTGAGTTTCCTGAGTTCCAGTGCCTGGAGCTAGTGTACACTGCTGCCTAAATGCCAAAGGTCCCTCACATGCATGCACCACTGCTTCTTGCCAAGCTGGCTCTAGATTCCTCAGATTTCTTTCAGAAAATTGTTCTAAGCCACTGCCGTCCTGGAAATCAGACTGGCTGGTTTTTAAACCCTGCCTCTAACACTTTCAACCTGGATGATCCATTCCAAATTGCTTTTATCACTTTAGCTCTTTTCTACCTTACTTTGCTCATCTTTAGAACAGGGATAATAAGGAGTTCCTTTGTGACACAGCAGATTAAGGATCTAGCTTTGTCACTGCTGTGGCTCAGGTTGCTGCTGGGGTGTGGGTTTGATCCCTGGTCTGGGAATCTCCACATGCTGGGGGCATGGCCGAAAAGAGCATAAGGATGATAATTAACACATACCTCATAGAGTTGATTTGAAGAGTGAAAGAGATAGTCCTATAAAATGTCTAGAATAGTTTTAGTTTCTATCACGGTAATGCTTAGCCCTTTTTATTGTTGTATTTAACAATTGTTGTAATTGCCTTATGTTCAAAAGATGCTGAGCTGGTACTCACTAGAAACCCTGACACTTCCTGGGTCTCCATTTTAGACCCTAATCTCTAAGATTTAAATTCTAAACACTAATTAGTATGGGATTTTTTTTTTTATTCTCTTAGGATTGATAACTTGGACTCTTGTGCCCTTCTTGAGTATGCCCTACTCTTCAAACCTGCACGTTCCTGTGATTTCAAACATGAAGTATATTAAGAGCATTTTATTTAAAAATTGAGAAGGTAGGAGATCATAGACTTTCTATGTATAGTGAGAGAGTAAGGTATTGGAGTTCATACTTTCAGAATTTTTCTTCAATGTCTCATGAAAGATAACTTGTTCTCCCATTCTCAGTCATTGTAATAGCTCTGCCTGTTCTTTTCATGAGGGTGTCTTCAGGGTGCTGATAGAAATTTCTTTATTAGGATGCTGGTTATATAGTTAAGTTCACTTTGTAAAAATGCATAGATTGGACTTTATGATTTGCTTACTTTTCTGAACGCATGTTGTAATTTGCGAATTTTACATTTTAAAAAGGCTTGAATAGAACTGCAGTCCAGTGTTCTTTACATTATAGGGCTGATTTTTCTGCTAGATTGGAAAATTTTTATATACCGACACACATGCTCATTTTATGAATTGTGAGATTATATAAAATAGTTATTTGAGTAATAATCCTAAGTATGCAATTAAGAGGTGATATATTTCATTTGAGTTAAACACACATGTTCACTTAAAATGTTGTCATTCTTAAAAAAAATAGAGCTAGTTCTTTTGTTTACTACTGGCCTTGTATTTAAGGACAATTGCTTATTACTTGTAGATGTCACCTCACTTTGCCCACCAGAGGAAAAATTTCTATTAGACAGATTATGTAATTTGATTAGGTATTATTCTTTTTTAAAAATTGAAGTACAGTTGATTTACAGTATTATATTAGTTTCAGGTGTACAGCCAAGTGATTTTGTTATCTATATATATATGCATATATATATATTCTTTTTTGATTCTATTCATTATAGTTTATTATAAGGTACAGTTTCCTGTGCTATACAGTAAATCCTTGTTGTTTATGTTATACGTAGTGTGCATCTGTTAATCCCCTACTTCCAATTTATCCCTCTCTCCCTTCCCCTTTGGTAACTCTAAGTTTGTTTTCTATATCTGTGACTCTATTTCTGTTTTGCAAATAAGTTCATTTCTATCTTTTTTTTAATATATAATGATTTTTACTTGTTTCCATTATAGCTGGTTGTTTCCAGTGTTCTGTCAATTTTCTACTGTACAGCATTTCTATTTTTTTTAATTCCACATATAAGTGATACCATATGATATTTGCCTTTCTCGGTCTGACTTCACTTAGTAAAATTATCTCTAGGTCCATCCATGTTGCTGAAGATGGCATTATCTCATTTTTTTTTTTATGGCTGAGTAATACCCCCCCCCCATGTCTTGGCTCTTGTAAATAGCACCCCTGTGAAAATTGGGGTGCATATATCTTTTTGAATTAAGATTTTCTCCAGATGGATGCCCAGGAGTGGAATTAATGGATCATATGGTAGTTCTACATTTTGTTTTTTAAGGACTCTCCATACAGTCCTCTATAGCGGTTTTACCAATTTACATTTCCACCAACAGTGTAGGAATGTTCTCTTTTCTCCACACCCTCTCCAACATTTATTATTTGTAGACATTTTGATGGTGGCCATTCTGACTGGTGTGAGATGATACCTCATTGCAGTTTTGACTCGCATTCCTTTGATTAGGTATTGTTCTATTCAACATTTAAACTATTGTTAGAGATATACAGACCTTATATTGTTAATACAAGTGAAGCGTATTTTAACAATTTGAAAGAAGAATCTCATTATAGCTGAATGCAAAATCTTCAGAATATGTTGTGAATTTTGTTTGTTTGTTTGTTTGTTTTGTTTTGTTTTTTTGGCTTTTTTCTAGGGCTGCTCCCGTGGCACATGGAGGTTCCCAGGCTAGCGGTCTTATTGGAGCTGTAGCCACTGGCCTACGCCACAGCCACAGCAACTCGGTATCTGAGCCGCATCTGCAACTTACACCACAGCTCAGGGCAATGTTGGATCCTTATCCCACTGAGCAAGGCCAGGGATCAAACCCACAACCTCATGGTTCCTAGCTGGTTTCGTTAACCACTGAGCCACAACAGGAACTCATGTTGTGAATTTTTTAAAAAGGCAACATAAACATTTATATGTTATTCAGTTATTTGAGAAAAAATTCTAGTGAGGAAGAAGATAGATTCTATATTTTTCTTGTATATGCTTAAAATATGGCTGAAAGAACAAGAGGCTAATAAGAATGATGCTTTTTGGTGAGATGAGTGAAAACCAGAAAAACCGGGGGGAAAATTGCAACAAGATTACACTTCATAGTAAATACCTTTGATTTCATGTTAATGAAAAGCAAATAGTGACAGACAGGCATACGATGACTCTAAGATATTAATTCTTTACAATTTAGGGGCATTTATCCTCAAGACCCATATAAAGTAAATGGACACACATAGACAATACATTCCATCTGGAGGGAAGATACTGTTAGCAAGAGAATCCAGCACATTCAGAGGAAAAGGCAGGAGGGGGCTATGTAGGAGGGACCTAAGGGATGTGGGACAGGAGCCAAAGGTCAACTTTGCCACCCTGTAAGTACATCTTTTTAATGAGTGTGAGGGCTGCCAACTTTGGAGAAAGAACTGAGGTACATCATTTTCACAAAGATTCTTCCCCTTCATGCATGGGAAGATGAATTGCTCATTTCTCCCAGAGTTCCGAGGGATGGATTCATTATTGTAAGTTATAGATGAATTGAGTTGCAATTGAAAGGAAATGTTTTGCATTTTCTATACTAAACAGAAGATACTCTTCCTGTCTCTTAGCAAGACTCATTGAATTGTTGCTATAATATCTTGGTTTTTTTGGTATAAATTGATTTTTCTCATAGACCTCTGGAATTTTCATGTTTCCTGTCATTTATAATAAAACAAATATATGGATTCATATATTTAAAGTAGTTGCTTAAAGTCTATTTTAAAGCAGTAAAAGTATGTTTTTTTTTTTTCCTGGAGAGAAAGAAATTTATAGTTATATCTCAGAAAAGGTTCATCCCTATTGATCTTAAAGCTTTTAAAATCTTAAGTCCGTCAACTTTATTTATCTGCATCTTTTGCCAAACAGATTTTAAAGAAAATAGTTGCCTTAAGTAATATAAAAATTTCTAAAGGTGTTGTGTCAAATAATTTTGCTATGAAATCAAGGTTCTTAATATGAACAATGTCGAGATTTCCCATATCTAATATTTACTTTAGAAAGTTAGTTTGAAATTATTGAAAATGTTGACAGCATATTTATATGTATGTAGTGAATATTTAACTTTCATCAATGTAATACTTATATGAAGAGGGAAATCACAATAATTTAACTAGTAAATGAAACCACCTCTTGGAGTTCCCATTGTGGCTCCGCTGGTTAAGAACCCAACATAGTGTCTGTGAGAAGGTGGGTTTGATCCCTGGCCTTGCTCAGTGGGTTAAGTATCTGGTGTTGCTGAAAAGCTGTGGTATAGGTTGCAGAGGCATCTTGGGATCCTGTGTTGCTGGGGCATAGGCCAGCAGCTACAACTCTGATTCCACTGATAGCCTGCAGCCATAAAAAACAAATAAGCAAAACAAAACAAAAACCATTTCTTCACTTTTTAGAACCAGCTCTGTGATGGGGCAGGAAGAAAGGGATGTATCTCTCTCCTTGTCTCAGAGATCTCATGCTTAAACACAGATGATAGTATCTAACACATTGGATGGTTAATAGAATCAAATATACAAGCATACCTTACTTTATTGTTCTTTGTTTTTTTACAAATTGAAGGTTTGTGGCAACAATGTGTTAAGTGTCTATCAGCACCATTTTTCCAACAGCATTTGCTCACTTCATGTCTCTGTGTCAAATTTTGGTAATTTTTTTTTTTTTTAAATTTTAGGGCTGCACCCACGGCATGTGGAGGTTCCCAGGCTAGGAGTCTAATTGGAGCTGTTGCTGCCAGCCTATGTCACAGCCACAGCAACACCAGATCCAAGCTGTGTCTGCAACCTACACCACAGCTCACAGCAACGCTGGATCCTTAACCCACTGAGCGAGGCCAGGGATTGAACCCGCAATCTTGTTGTTCCTAGTCAGATTCGTTTCCGCTGCAGTGGGAACTCCCACATTTTGATAATTCTTGCTGCAGTATTTCAAACGTTGTCATTATTACACTTGTTATGGTGACCTGTGATCAGTGGTCTTTGATGTTACTGCTCTGACTCCCTGAAGGTCATGATGATTAGCATTTTTTTTTTTTAGCAACAAAGTATTTTTTAATTAAGGTATGTACATTGTTTTTTGATACGTCATGTCCTTGCACACTTAATATACTACAGTGTAGTGTGAATATAATTTTTATATGCACAGGGAAACCAAAAGGTCCTTGTGACTCATTTTATTGTGATATTTGCTTTATTGTGGTGGTCTGGAACTGCACCTGCCATATCTCTGAGGTATGCCTATAAAATTATATAAAATATTTTATAAATTGTAATGATTTAGGAAGTGTTATTATTCATTTATAGTATAGATTAACTGGAAAATTTACAAGTCTCTACAATGCTTTGTTGGGTAGATACATTTGCAAAACTAAAGATACATTAAAATATTGCTTTGTGATGGAAAGTTCTAGCTTTCTAAAACACCGAGGCTTTTGTGTTGAAGTGACTATTAAGAGTCTTACTACTTTGTGAGCCCTCAGAATAGGTTGGCTATGGTTGGACTTCTGATTTTTCAGTTTTTCATCTTTTCATTTGATAAGATCAAACATGGCCATTTTGTAGGGCAATGCTATTTGTTCATGATTCTGAAAAACTCCTGATATGAATCTGATTGAGTTTTCTCAAGGCTTCTTATGGGGCACATCAGCATTTTATACTGATTAATTATTCTGATGGCTTACTGCAGCCAATAGTTTAATTTTAATTTTTCATCCTGCTGGGGTCACAGACGTAATGTGTGGACGGTGCAACCTAAGACAGCACAGTGATCGGCAGTTTCAAATTTATAGATGTGTATAGTCATTAGGGAATGTCTCCATACCCCAAATCTCCCATGTAAATTGTTTTTTGTGCCGTGTTTTTTTTCTTAATGTTCATCTATAGTGACAAAATGGTGGGCGAATAAACCAACAGATGGTTTTATCTCAGTGGCTGCATCATGGAATGCGTCATTAGTTTCATGTCTCTGCTGTACAAGGAATGCTGGCTTTTCTGTGGGCATCTGGCTGGCAGTTCCTCGAGGGGTTGTCACACACATAATCCAAGTATCCCAGCTGTGTTTTCAGTTCCCTCGTGTCTATTTTGGCATGAAAAGGTGCTCACGGGCCAACCTAATCCTCTTGCTAATTCTGTAAACAGCTAGAAGAGGATTCTTAAATCTTCAAACCCTAATATCTACTGTGCCTGACTTCTTTCATTTAAATTACTTGGTTTGTCAAAGATTTTTTTCTCTTGAGTTTTGATCAATGAGCTTTAGGATTATTGTAAAACAGAAGATGCTTCATTTCAACTAAAAACATTGATATCATGAGATAAAACATATATAGGGTAATTAATGAGGTTGCTGCTAGATGCAATCACAAAAATTTTGTGTTTTAGATCACCAAATGAAAGCAATGGCTAAAGCAGCACCTTCCTAATATATCATAAAAGACAAATTCTCTCAGATTAAAGGTCTGTGAAATTTATTTAGGGGAATAGCAAGGTTGACCTTTCAGTGTCTGAAACAGACACCAGAATAAGTGTGTGTGTTTTGTTTTTGTTTTTGTTTTTTTAGCATGAGGAAGCAGAACAACAAATAAAAATGTAGAAATTACGCCTATGAAAAAGGGGGTGTAAGCAAGATTGGGGGAAATGTCACTTTTGTTTTCTCATGTGTGTAGATCACTGACACATTATTGTGATATTAGTCAGATTTTCTGTGATAATATCATATAACAACCCCAATACTTCCATGGCTCACATCAAAAAGCATTTTTTCCTTACTCACAGGTCTGCTAGCAGGCATCTCTTCTCTTGGCTCCAGGTACACTTAGGTCTGTCTAGTATATCTGTCACTCCAGGGTGTAGCTTGAGTAAACATTAGCTAACTACCAATATTCTTTTATTTTTAATTTTTTTTTTTATTTTTTGGCCACACTCACAGCATATGGAAGTTCCTGGGCCAGGGATCAAATCTGGGCAGGAGTTGTAACCTATACCACAGCTGCAGCAATACCAGATCCTTAACCCACTGTGCCAGGCTGGGGAATCAAATCAGCACCTCTGTAGAAACAAACTGATTCATTAACCCACTGCACCACAGTGGGAACTCCCTAGCACATATTCTTCTCATGGCAGAAAGGAATAGAAAAGAAGCCAAACCAAAACACATAAGCACATTTAAAGCCTCTGAGTATTTCATATGCCATCATATTCCTTTTGGTCAAGGCCAACCACCTAATCCAGGCAAACATCAGTAGAATGGAAAGGTACATGTACTCCTTCAGTGAGGGGGTAGGAAGAAGTGTAATTATACAATCTACTCATAATTCGTTCTTTGGATAATAAATATTAACTTTCCTTTCTTTTACCCACAAAATACATTCACCCAGATACCAGTGAAGATGTCTTTCTCTTCTCAAAGATGTATGCTTATATGGCATCAGACTTGAAGTTGAAAATCTTGGGATAATCTCTACATGATAGCTACCCCTCTCTGACCCCAACCATTCCATGGTGAATAGAACAGGATAATCTAAAAATGTGTAGTTTCCTCGCCACCCACACCTGGTCCCAAAACCAATGTCACAGATTTTACATTTTCCTTCAGGCAACCCACTCTTGGTATCAATTTCTATATTAGTTTGTTTTTGCTATGCTGACAGTATATAACAATGGATAAAAGCATGCGGTAACTTACAACAACCTACAGTTAATTCCCACAAATGGTCCTGTGGGTTGGCTGTGGGAGCTTCCTTCTATTATTGTCACAGAGGATCAGGTTGGTGCCACATGTCTGTTATCCTGCAACCCATGTTGAAGGAGCAGTTGCCACCTGCAAGAGATCTTTCCTTGTGGAAAGAGCTAAAGTGCAAAAGAGCAAGAGACACTGGCCATGCACAGTAGAAGTTTTTATTGTATTTGGCTTGTCACATCTCTCATTCTGTTGGCCAAAGTAAGTCATGTGGCCAAAAACTGAGAAATCAATTAAATGGATAATTTTACTTCTGTCATGGAAGATGTGAGTAGAGAGTAAATATTTGTAAAATAGTACAGTCTATCTCAGTGATCAGGTGTGCTGTAGCCAAATGAAATGGTGTGGACTTTAGGGGGGAAGAAATTCTAAACTTATCCTGAGAGGAAGCTATTACCTTTACAATATTCTCCTTTGTTCCCTTGGGTAATTTCCTCAATGCCATTCAGGGTCTTCACAGTTCTAGTTTCACCCCAAACTGGCTTTGCTAGAAAATTACTTGCAGAGAAAAGAGCTGTAAAGGAGTAGAACCATACCAAAAAAAGGGCAAAACAAAAATCACTCATATTTTAGGCCACAGACAGTTGTTTGTTTTATTACCTTGAAAAGATTATTTATAATGAGGGGCTCAGGGCTACAAAATTAGCATTATTAGTTCCTTGTTGTGAAATTGTGACCTTTTAAATGAAATAGCCTTTCATTTTTGTGATGGCTACAAAAGGGAAAAAAGGAAATAAAAGCTAAATAGAATTTCAAGTATTTAGGCTTGTGATGACTTGGATTTCATTATCTCTGATGCTCATTGACTCTAGATAATATGGCTTTATAATTATAAAATGTTAGAAGACAAAGTAGGGTAAATACTCATAAAGGCAAAGAAATTAACAAAGTTTGTCTAGTATCATTTTATAAATAAGAAGTTTGGTCAAAGAAGACTGGAGTTACAAGGTGGGGTTAATATGCCTCTTGATAGCAGCATTATGTATTAAAATACCAATCAAGAAGGTAAAACATGACTATGAATCATTGAGTAGCAGAGTTATAATTTTGGCATAATTTTCATCATAATTGACCAAAATGATTTTTATGTTAATGATGTTCTCAAAAGGTAGCAATAAAAGAAGATAAATACAAACTGTTAGAAATACAAATGCTTTTTTTATTTTATGCTTTTTCTTTCACTTACATTTAGAGGATCTTCATTTATTTCTGCACAGGTGTTTCAACCTTTATAACACATTCTATTCAGTTCAGTAAACATTTATAATATCCTCAACCGTGGGCAAGACATTTGGGGAATATGAGGACAAAAATGGTCGTTTGGTTGGTGATTTGGTAGTTCAGTGGGGAGAATGTCTGTTGTAGTGTCTTTGAAGACACAAATTTACTCAACTTTTAAAATTTAAAAAGTACCAATCAGTGTTACCATAAAGTAGCAGTACTTCTAATAAAGATTTTGATGAGGTAATGGTTAACTCCTCACCCTGTCAGTCTGCTAAAGTGCTCAATATTTTTGGTTCCAACATCATAAAATGACACTGCTTGGAGAGTTCCCTGCAGGAATCTATTTATTTTATAACGTATTCAGCAGAAATTGTTTCCGTGGCTGCCGGCCATTGGGCGCGTACTGACTCTGTGACTTGGCATAGCAGGACTTCCTTCCATTTGACTTAATTTAAGCATCTTCTTCAGTTCCTCCTTCCAGCCAATACCCAAGCCATTCCGAAAAGGGTGCTAGAGGGAACACTGAACTGGCCACTTGAATATCCATATCCAGGTCTTGGGTGCATGATCATTTGGCTTGGCCTTATTTTAATTTTTAATCTACTAGAGAGAGGATTTGAGATTTACCTTTTCAAGGTCTCTTTCAGCTTCATTTCATCCTCTAGGTATTGTTTCCCTTCTTTAGTCTCTACTGCACAGTACAGTGCAGTTCTCCAACTTCAGAAGCAAAGAGCCTGGTGCCATACCCTGCTTTCTTTGTGGGCTTTGGTGTCTTTATCTGTAAAAGAGGGACTACGGTGCCCTCATTTGGGAGTTATTTGGAGAGTAAGCTAGCTGGTTGGTACAATGCTTAAGAAACGGCTCAGCACAGAACAGGTGCCTTCCCTTTTTGGTCTCCCAACTGTTACAATTCCCTTTTCCTTTCCATCTCTATTCATATTTATCCTTTTTTGCTCCTTAGGCCTCCCCAAAAGGGCCTGGCTAGCTGTTCTGAAAATAAAAGAGACGTGAGCCTCACTGGGTTCTAGTTAGGCTTCTATTTGGAACGATCACCACTAAATAATGGGTATGACTGCCTGGGTGACCCTGCGTGGTTGTGACACAAGAGAGCTCAAAGTTTCATATAAGAAAATGTTGGCAAAGGAGACACCGCTAGAATAATTCTGCCTGAGTTTAACTGAGACACTCCAGGGCTGGTTTATCTGGAGATTTAGCTCTCAGA